>NW_024395977.1:20305251-20625575 GCF_016617805.1 Bactrocera tryoni
TTTTTAAATTTGAAATGTAATTTACATACAATATTATTGTTGAAATTGTAATCTTATATTATTAATATGGCAACCTTGTGGATGATGTTGTCAGTGTCATAGATTCCTAACTGTAACCGTAACATTGTACCAAGAATGATAGAATATAAGATTACGACGACCGCCATTTCGTAACGTCATAGTTCCGTGTTGAGAAGAACAAGAGTGAAAAACTGTCAAATGGCTTGCAAATTGTAAACAGAAAGTAAACACTTTTGTAAATTCGCAAAATATTATTAATTCTTTCGATTTTAATGAAAAGTTTTAGTGAAGCGATTGAATATTGTTGAGTGAAAAGATTTGAATCATTTCTAAAGAAATATATCGGCCTATTGATAATAAAAATTGTTGTATTGGAGAAGACGTTTCTTGTGTTGTATATAAATATATACATATATTATGTGATTCAAATGGAAATTATAGAAGATTTGTTAACCTGTGTTGATTTAATCAATTGTGTTTATGATATTTCATATACATATACAGATATATATTAGTAATAATTCTAATATAAATATGAAAATAAATTAACTTAATCTATAAAACTAAAACTATTTTATTATTTTATTAAGTTTGCGTTTCTTTTTGTGGATTGATTCTTCCAATTCCTTGTTCAACTTTCTTATTTTAAAAAACATTCTAGCTCGGAAGAACAACTTTTTGATTCTATTGCTACAATCGATTTCTGACGATTCCTCCATGTGTGTTTGCAAGTATTTTTTAGAAATAAACAAGCCGTCGCCATTAATTTTTTGAAATATGTGTTGTAAGGAAGCCATTTTTCCCATCAATTCTTCCGACGGCTTAGTTATTCCACCTTCGCACAGGTGGCTGACCCAAGTATATGATGCATCTGCATCACGATCTACAGAAATGTCGTCTACTTGGTCTCGCAGCTTATGGCATATGTATCCAGCCAAATTTTCTAGACCATCGTATTCTACTCCTTCTAGCTCTGCCATTTCGTCTGGTATTTCTTCACCTTCGGAATCAAAAGTAACAGCCTTAAATATTATTCCTATAATAAGAGAATCAGTTATTATAACTATTTTTTTTTAAATTTTATTTTCAAATTACCAGTGAAAGGCGGCTGGGAGATTTCCAAGTCTGGCGTGTCATCAACTTTCACATTCGCTGCATTAGATATAACGCCTTCATTTTTTCCTAGTATATACGACCTAAGACGGTATTTAAACTCTTGTTGGTCAGGGTGATCGTGCAAGCCACCCTTAGCTCGAATAACTCCAAAAAAGTTGTGCCTAAACATTCCACTGAAATTTTTCCTGCAAAGACGAATGAATTAATATTATTTTGGGTATTTCCAAAAGTGTTTACTTTTCTGTTTACAATTTGTATGCATTTCTATGCTTGTTCTTCTCAACGCAAAACTGTTACATCACGAAATTGTTGCACAATGTATTTATTTTTGCAAGAATTGTCACGAGCTAAACCGAAAAAAACTAACGGTAAACGGTAAGTAAGTGTTGATGTTGAATGACGATTTGAAAGCTTTTCTTTACGTTCATTTTCCTTTGTAATCTCTTTTGTTTCAGGTAGATCAATACTTCCAATGCGACCAATTCTTCTGGTTCTCTGGTCCAAGAGAAATGGTTGTTCATTGATAGGAACTTTCCTTTCCTTTGGACAAGTACAGGAAGAAAAATAAATGCATTTACAAGCAGCGATGTCAAATAATTTTCCGGCAGAAGAGACAAAGTCGTCTCTTTTAGAGCTCAAACCTATTGGGTTCCTTAAAAACATTTGTTTAAGAGTCAGAAATTTCTTATGGTATGTGGTGAGCATACCGCGATGTCTGCATTTGGTATCCCCGCAAAACTAATACGGCTGTGTAAACTGACGTTGAGTAACACCAAGAGCTCCGTCAGGATCGTGAAGGACCCCTCCGAGCCGTTCGATACCAAACGAGATTTCAGACAAGGCGACTTCCTATCGTGCGACTTCTTCAACCTGCTTCTGGAAAAAAAGTTCGAGCTGCAGAACTAAGTAGAGAAGGTACCATCTTCTGCAAGAGTGTACAGCTGCTGGCATATGCCGATGATATTGATATCATCGGCCTCACCACCCGCGCCGTTAGTTCTGCTTTCTCCAGGCTGGACAAGGAAGCACAGAAAATGGGTCTGGCAGTGAACGAGGGCAAAATGAAATATCTCTTGTCATCAAACAAACAGTCGTCGCACTCGCGACTTGGCTCTCACGTCACTGTTGACAGTCATAACTTTGAAGTTGTAGATAATTTCGTTTATTTAGGAACCAGCATTAACACCACCAACAATGTCAGCCTGGAAATCCAACGCAGGATTGCTCTTGACAACAGGTGCTGCTTCGGACTGAGTATGCAATTGAAGAGTAAAGTCCTCTCTCGACGAACAAAAGCCAAACTCTATAAGTCGCTCATAATTCCCGTCCTGCTATATTGTGCAGAGGCTTGGGCGATGACAACAACCGATGAGTCGACGCTACGAGTTTTCGAGAGAAAGGTTCTGCGAAAGATTTATGGTCCTTTGCGCATTGGCCACGGCGAATATCGCATTCGTCGGAACGATTTGAGCTGTACGGGGAGATATACGACGACATTGACATAGTTCAGTGAATTAAAGACAGCAGCTACGCTGGCTAGGTCATGTTGTCCGGATGAATGAAAACACTCCAGCTCTGAGAGCAACACTCGACGAGGGAAGCAGGGGAAACAAAGAAAGGAAGACCTCCTCTCCGTTGGAAGCGATACCAAGTGGAAAAGGACCTGGCTTCGCTTGGAATATCCAATTGGCGACACGTAGGGAAAAGAACGACTGGCGCGCTGTTGTTAACTCGGCTATAATCGCGTAAGCGGTGTCTACGCCAATTAAGAAGAAGAAGAGATGTGGTGAGCATTTGTACAACTCTGGTGTGTGAAACTATCGCAATAGATGACTTTTTGAAAGTATTTTCAACCTTTTTTGCAACTATTTCTGTAACCTCTTTACCCCTAGGTTCATAGTTGTCGCCTCGGAGTCGCCCTATACGAAATCTTTCAAACTGATAACACAAAAGAACATCCTGGTAGGTAGGTAACTGGGACTCAGATAGATTGTACGGATATATGCCAAACACAGGACATTTCTGTCTAAATTTAAATTTAGATACAGACATTTTGAGTTCTGTGTTCTGTTGAAAGAGTATAAGTGATAGCACTCGGCGAAATCAACGACAAGAGTGAAGGAACTCGATGAAAAAATATTTATGTGTGTTCGAACGTGTCGTATGGCGCAGGGAAATGAATGTAAGTGATAGAACTCGGCGAAATCACCAACAAGAGTGAAGGAACTCGATGAAAAAATATTTGTGTGGAGAGCTATCCGAACGTGTTCTTTAGCGTAGGTGAATGAATGTGAGTGATAGCACTCGGCGAAATCAACGTCAAGAAGTGTGGCCGCAAGCCGATTTTCACCTTGTGCTGTGGCGCGCCGCATTTTCGGTCGTATCTTGGGAACGGTTCGTTCTACGGCCATGATCACGTATACCATTTCGGTAGCAAATGACGTGACAAATAACTTTTGTTTTATACATTTTGCCATGAGATGCGTATTTCAGGCGCTAGGTAGACAATTTCACGATTTTAGGCGAATTTCCAAAATTTCAAGGCCGGAGTTGAGGTTGAAGATGCAATCCGATCTCAAAACAAAAAGTTGCATTGGAATCAGGAAGTACTAAGGCAACTTTTCCGCACTATTAGAAATCCCGAATCGAAAAAGTCCGGAATCGACCCACCCTAATGCACACGTTCTATCCCACCATTGCTTTTCTGAGGTGGTGCTAGATAGATTTCAATTCCTAACCCTTCAAAATAGTTCAGAGTTATTAAGCTTATAAAGCTGCCTTCATTGTCCATGACCAAAGTCTTTGGTACAGTGAAATAGTGTAGAAGCTTTATCAATTTTGCAGTACTGATTTATTTTTTATCCTGAAAAGTTTTACTAATTTAGTGAATTTCTGTTGGATACGAAGGTATGGGTGTTACCTGTAACTTGGGCTTTTGTGGATGCCGGTCGTACTTATTACATCCGCAAATTTCACTCGATTTAGTATATTTTTTAATAAGTTTCGCCATTTGTGGAAAATAGTATTTTTCCAATATCTGGTCTTCATTTTCTTTACCATTGCGATGGGTTCTTTTGTGTTCTTGTTCTATTATTTTAAATTTGACATCTTCGTCTGCGATATCGGTAACTACTTTCTGTGTTATCCTGATACGAAATTGTGAGAAATTTTCTTGATATATTTGCTGTAGTAATGAAATGCATTTCTCTTGGATTTTAATTCCATTAATTATGTTTGAGTTTAGAACGCTTTTCAAGATTTTACTTAGGTTTTCTTTATCGTAAACTTCACATTTAATGAGGTTTCTGTGGAAGCTTGGATGAGGTTCTTCGTGTGTAATTGCCTCCTTTCCTTCTGCAAATATAACTTTATTTTTGAATACGTTAGTTGGAGCTTCACAGTGAGGAATGAGCTTTGAGCTATACTCTTCTGCGCTATGGTGTGTATCGGGTGATTTTTTAAGAGCTTGATAACTTTTTTTTAAAAAAAAACGCATAAAATTTGCAAAATCTCATCGGTTCTTTATTTGAAACGTTAGATTGGTTCATGACATTTACTTTTTGAAGATAATTTCATTTAAATGTTGACCGCGGCTGCGTCTTAGGTGGTCCATCTGGAAAGTCCAATTTTGGGCAACTCTTTTTCTGAGCATTTCGGCCGGAATAGCCCGAATTTCTTCGGAAATGTTGTCATTCCAAAGCTGAATAGTCAAAAGCATGGCTTTGGGCTTGTCAGAATTTTGACGTAGCCCCACAAAAAATAGTCTAAAGGCGTTAAATCGCGCGATCTTGGTGGCCAACTTGCCCATGCATCCCGAAAAATGTACTGCTTGGTGTGGTTTGTACGCTGGTGGAATCATTGGACCGTATTTTTTCAAAGATGCTGTTGGACGCAACGTTGCGGTGAATGGCGATCGCTATCGTTCGATGCTAACAAACTTTTTGTTGCCAAAAATGGAAGAACTGAACTTGGTTGACATGTGGTTTCAACAAGATGGCGCTACATGCCACACAGCTCGCGATTCTATGGCCATTTTGAGGGAAAACTTCGGAGAACAATTCATCTCAAGAAATGGACCCGTAAGTTGGCCACCAAGATCATGCGATTTAACGCCTTTAGACTATTTGTTGTGGGGCTACGTCAAGTCTAAAGTCTACAGAAATAAGCCAGCAACTATTCCAGCTTTGAAGACAACATTTCCGAAGAAATTCGGGCTATTCCGGCCGAAATGCTCGAAAAAAAGTTGCCCAAAATTGGACTTTCCGAATGGACCACCTAAGACGCAGCCGCGGTCAACATTTAAATGAAATTATCTTCAAAAAGTAAATGTCATGAACCAATCTAACGTTTCAAATAAAGAACCGATGAGATTTTGCAAATTTTATGCGTTTTTTTTTTTTAAAAAGTTATCAAGCTCTTAAAAAATCACCCGATATTTTCATCTGTGGATGTTAGCGTATTAACTTCTACTGGCAGCCGTGATAACGCATCGGCGACTACGTTTGTTTTTCCTGATTTGTAAATTAGTTCATAATTATATTCTTCTATCCTTGTTTTCCACCTTTTTAACTTGGCATTGTTATTACTGTTGCTTAATGCAAACGTCAGTGGCTGGTGATCAGTAAGAATTTTTATTGAAGTTATACTTCTTATACGAGTTCGGAAGAGGTTGCTATAGATTCAGGTTGCGCAACCTTGCTCAATATGAATCTACGCAACCTTGTCTGCGAAGATGTTCGAGCAGCAAGCGAAGCGGTGACAATCGGCGATCGCTTGTTCGTTTCTTTCGGCACAGCTCGGCTTTTCTACCAACAACACAATGTTGCCATGCTTATGCTGTTGTTGCTTTTGTAGAACAATGTTTTAATTTTTGGTTGGTGACATATTCAATTAAAAATAAATTCTATTGGGATTCGAACCTACGTGCTCGTCGTAACTTTTCAAGCGCTTACCACCAACACCACCATTGACACTTGTATTGCGTTGTCTCAATTATGGTTTGGTTATGCATAAAATAAATATACAATGGATCGCCGATTGTTACCTCTTTCCTTGCTGCTGTTGCGCATATGTATGTTTGTATGCTTGTGCATTATTGAAGTTATGCTTCTTTTTCTTTCGTTTGTCTCTCATTTCTGCGGATTCTCAACTATTTTGCGAATATTTTGGTTGAAATACTCTGCGTTGGCCGTTGAAAAATAAGGGGCTATACTTTACAGGATCATTTCTATAGTTAGTCTTCATTTAAATTTTTTGGAAATCGAGCCGTGATGACAAGGTATATCGTGATGTTTCTTCGAAAATCGCTCGCTTACAACGGATTAAACGACTTCTGAGCGGTGATTTTAATGAATAAATTCCAAGGTTTTACGCAAAAATAATGCGGTCAATAAGTATAGTACGCTTATGTATGCTTGCGCATTATTTTTCTTTCGTTTGTCTTTCATTTTTGCGAATTCTCAACTATTTTATGTGACTTATTTCTTTCGTCTCTCTTTTTTTTGTGCGAATTCTTTGAATTTCTGAACGCGCACATGCGTATACACACATTCATATGAGCATGTGCAGATACACAAGATAGGATAGAAAGATGTATGCCTTTTAACATCGTATACTATACTAATAAATATTTTAATAGAAATTAAATTTATCACAGCAATATTATGTATATGTATATTAGATATATTGCTGTGATAAATTTAATTTCTATTAGTAAGAAAAATATTTATTAGTATAGTATTACGATGTTAAAATGCAAAAATTAAAGACTAAGTCCGTAGAGATTCGAACCTGCGTTCGCATTGTGACTTCTTATGTGCTTACCACCAACACCACTATTGACACTTTCGTGGCGTTGTCTTAAGTATGGTTTGGTTATGCATGTAAGAAATATACGATGGTTCAAATAATTTTGTTTAAGTATAGAAATATGCTTTTGTAGAACATTTGCTTTCGCAAACATACAGACAAATGTGCAAACGACATAATATATGTATGATTGTTTCGCATTTTGCTTCTACGCCGGTCAAATTTCTATACAAAAATCGACTGAAATGCATGAGAAAATAAAATGGACAACTAGGGCAAATAATTAAAAAAAAATTTATTGATAATTAAATATGAATGGAAGTAAATGTAAATTCACTTAAATTTATTTAAATTTATTAAAAAACTTATTTAAATTTATTAAGAAACTTATTTAAATT
The DNA here is from genome assembly GCF_016617805.1 of Bactrocera tryoni. NCBI lineage: Eukaryota > Metazoa > Arthropoda > Insecta > Diptera > Tephritidae > Bactrocera > Bactrocera tryoni. Next base: position 20,312,595 of record NW_024395977.1, read on the forward strand.
TATTGAAAAACTGTAAAGAAAAATAAAAAGAAAATTCATTTTACTTTGGCCCAGTTTTGTGCGCAATACAAATGCAACGCCAATAATGAATACAAGAAATTGACTAAACACCATGATATAAGATATACAAATTATAATATGACAACCCAATTCGAAGAATACAAAAGAGAGATGGTTACGCTGCAACGAAGAGACAGAACTACATTCCGAGTCAAAATTCCTTAATTTAGATTTTGCTTTATAAAATGTGCATAATGAATTTAAATGTTCTAGTTTTCTTTTATACAAAATGATATGCATTTCTGAATATCACTAAGGGGCCATCCATAAATTACGTCACACCTTGAAGGGGGGGGAGGGTATCATTCAGAAGTGACATTGTGTGACAAGGGGCAGGGGGGAATCAAAAGCGTTGTGACATCATATTTCAAAATTTAGGGCAACATCGTTTCCCGCTCTGCTGCGCTCCTGTGTGCTAGACGACTGGCTGCTACTTCTGCCGGCGGTGGCGTGGTTTTACCGCTGCGTATGCATGCTTGTTGTTGTTTCGTCTGCTTGTCGGATTTCTTCGTATCCGTGGTTATAACGTTGTATTGTTTGTGTAGCGTGGTTTTACCGCTGCGTATGCATGCTTGTTGTTGTTTCGTCTGCTTATATGATTTCTCCGTATCCGTGGTTATACCGTTGTATTGTTTGTGTAGCGTGGTTTTACCGCTGCGTATGCATGCTTGTTGTTGTTTGCAAGACTGACAAGTGTCGTCGCACATGCTTCCTGCTGGCGCAGTGACTTCTATTCGTTCCCATTGTTTACTTGCCAATTGTCTTCTGCCGAGTAACATTCATAAATTTCTAAGTCATAGTATTCTGTAGTATTTTTAATTAGTTAAGTATTTACAAAATGAACAAAAAAATTGATTTAGGTAATCTGTACCGAAGATTATTTGATGCCTATAGTGCAGCTTATGCTGATAAGAAAAAGCAAATTATACAAGACGAGGTTAACATCTTATGGAAAAATTTAAAAAGTAGTGATAATATTGAAGATGAAACGGAAACAAAAATCAAAGAACTGCAAATAAAATTGACGAAAAAAAAGCGACTCTTTTGAGTTTTTTTTCAAAAAATCCTTCTTCGTCAAAATCATTGGCAGTAGTAAAGCCACAGGAAAATAAAGTAAGTTTAAAATTTATTATAAAAATAACTAAACTCAATCAGTGTGATATGTATAACTTAGTTAGTTATAAATTAAACGATTACCATATCTTTCTGTGTTTGTTTGTTCGAAGTCTTGTTCTTGGTTAATTTTTATGTATTACATATGTATGTATATGTTAACTTTTAATTTTAGGAGGTTATCGAAGAGAGTCAATCAGAAGAAACTAAAGATGTTATGATTGAATTAAAAGGATGTCAATCTCTTCAAACAGTTTCTAAACCTACACCGAGTCAATATGCTTCTAAGAATAGAATTACTCTACTTGCATCTGAGCTTAATAGTTTAGTACTTGCACGCGATGCCGGTATAGGAACAGATGATGCTACGAAAAAAATAATGTCATTAAAAAAAGATATTGAAGCAGAAAAGACTGCATTGAAGAGAAAAATTGGTGCAGCGGAACGCCAAAAAAAAAGCCGTGATTCTAAAAAAGAAAAACTTTTAGAATTGAGTAAATGTAATCCTGAATTAGCAACTGCTTTAAAACTTCGAAATACTGTTGGTCGGCCTAGAGTAGAAGAAAATCAATCTGGTTTACTTGATGTAATAAAATCAATTGCACTCTTTGGTGGTGCAGCTGATGATCGACGTCGCACTGAAGTTATAAGATGTTGTAAAACACTAGATGACTTACAAGCTGAACTATCTAAGCAAGGTTACACTATTAGTCGGTCAGGATTATATTTGAGACTTCTTCCCAAGAGAGCTAACACAGAGGAAGATAAAAGACACGTCGTTACTGTTCCAGTCAAGTTGTGTAAGCCAGACTCTACACTGCACTCAAAGCATAAGGATGGAAAATTTTGTACAGCTACTATACGAAATCTCGAATCAGTGGCTTCAATTTTAGATCCAGACCAAGTATTTTTCTTATCAATGGATGATAAGACACGTGTACCTTTAGGCATTACAGCAGCAAATGCTCAAGCGCCAATATTAATGCACCTTGATTACCGTGTTCAATTGCCAGATCATGATTTTGACGTCGCTGAAAAACATAAGCTTATTCCATCGGTGTATGCGGGAATTCTAATTAAAAAAGATGGTGAAGGATCACCTGAAGCTGTAACATACTCGGGGCCTACATATGTAGCTATTCGTAGTGGAAAACATTCATCTTCCAATGCAGAGACTCATGCCACAACGTTCACAAGCTTACTGAATTACCGATCTTTGAAAACATGATCCGAACTAGAGAAGGTTTAGTAAAACCGGTTTTTATTTTTACATTCGATGGTGGGCCGGATGAAAATCCACGGTACGAGCGGGTTATAGTTTCAGCCTTACAACATTTTAAAAATTTTAATTTAGATGCAATTTATATAGCTACAAATGCCCCAGGAAGGAGTACACTTAACAGAGTTGAACGGCGCATGGCGACGCAGCGAACTTACTGGTGTGCTATTAAAACATGATGCTTTTGGGTCACATCTTGATTCAATTAATCGAACTACTGACTTAGATCTAGAAAAACGAAACTTCGAAAGTGCGGGCAAAGTGTTGGCTGAGATTTGGAGCAAGTTAGTCATTGATAATTTTCCAGTCGTTGCTGAATATGTTGCACCAACTGTTACTGCACTGGATATTGAACAGGCTATGATGTTGAAAAATAATGCTACTTGGTATGCTAAACATGTACGTGAGTCACAATATTTTTTACAAATAGTTAAATGTGAAACTATTGCTTGTTGCGATGTAAGACGTTCCAGTCTTTGGAAATTATTAAAAGAAGGATTTTTACCACCACCTGTGTTAATTAAACAGACATCAGAAGGTGATGGAGTCACAGGGAGTGATGACAACGACGCTAAATTTGCTCCATTATTACTACAGATATTATTAAATCTCAAAGCGTCATCCCATCTGAAACAAGTTCCATATGATAGTTATTGCCCTAGTGTCGAGTCATACTTATTTAAAAGATCGTGTAGCATATGTGGCCTATATTTTTCTTCATACAAAGCTACCAATCAACACAAACAATCACATAAAAAACAAGAGCTGTTACCTATCGCGAAAATTCGTCCTCAAAGAATTGCGGCTAGACGTGCCCGAGAGATTCTCTGTTTAATGAATGATGACGATGCTTTATGGATGGAAGAAGACGATGTTGATACGAATGATGTTCCTGACATCCAAATACAGAACGAAAATGAAGTGCCTGATTTACCAGTAATAAATGATATAAAGGAGTGGGTCAAAAGTCCATGGACACAAGATGACTAAGTTTTGTACTTTTAATTAGCAATTAAGTTTCTAGATATTATTTCTTGACTAGTCATTCGTTGTCTCTGTACTTTAGTATTTAACTAAATGTTGATTTTATTAAAGATTATTCAATAAATAGAAGAATAAATAGAATAACCTGTTTTTTTTTTTAATTTTATGATAAATTCATAAACTTTTTGAAGATAATTAGTTCAAAATGTGACAACTTGTGACAAGGACGGGGGGAGGGGTTAAAAAGTCGTGTGACGTAATTTATGGATGGCCCCTAAGAAGTATAACTTCTTCCGCGTGTAGGGACTTCACGCACCTTTTTTTTCTTTAGCTCCATACAGGTAAGTCCTTAATTTGTCGAGGGACCATACTATGGCGAGCATTTCTTTCTCTATTGTCGAGTAATTCTCTTCGGTTTTATTGAGTGATCTAGAGATGTAAGTTATGGGTCTGTCTTGACCGATTATCCCTTGTGAAAGGACTGCTCCGATTGCAATATTGGAAGCATCTGTCGTCAGAATAAAGAGTTTTTTGAAGTCTGGGAATACCAAAATTTCAGAAGATGTAAGCAAATATTGTATGTCATTAAATGATTTCAAGCCTTCCTCTGTTAGTGAAAGTCAGGATCTGGCAAAATACCTTCGCCGGTAACGATATGACCTAGAAAATTTACTTCTGTTCTAAAAAATTTGGATTTTTCCAGATTGACTTTTAAATTTGATTTGTACAAAAGCATGAACACATCTTCAATATTTCGTAAGTGTTCCTCTTTAGTTTTTTCCATTATTATAATGTCATCGATATAAACGTAGCAGGCTTTTCCTATAAGCGTTTTAAGAACATCATTGATCATTCTCTGAAAAATGGAAGGAGCATTTTTGAAACCGAATGGCAACCTAGTAAATTCATATTTACTATTGGCTGTAGAAAAAGCTGTCTTTTCTATGTCCTTTTCTTTCATTCTGATTTGGTGGAATCCGGATGTAAGGTCGAGTGTAGTAAAATACTTACATTCGCCTAAGCTAGCGAGAGTGTTGTTTATATCAGGTATTGGATAGGAATCAGGTATAGTTATTGCGTTTAGTTTTTTAAAATCAACAACTACTCTATACTTTTTTTCTCCTGATGGACCTGGTTTTTTTGGAACAATCCACAATGGGGAGTTATACGGACTCTGTCGGGGTATGTCGACGTAAGGGGCCGATTGCGAATAATTAAAAGGTAATTCGTTTTAGTTCAAACGTTATAAACTTTAATTTAACATAAATTTGGGTTATACAAATATGAATGTGTGTGTGTGTAACCAATAATGGTTAAGTGTGTTACTTGTAAATATAAATATGTAATTCTGTGTTAATTTATTTTATTGATGTAACCTGTTGCGAGTTCAATTTCCTTTTTCTTGCGTGCTGGGTTTATTCCCTCGTTGTGGATGCTTGATGATTAATTTTGGTGGTGGTATCCGTATTGTTTTGTGCAATAATTATAGATTGTACTTGACGTGTACCTTATATGAGAATTGTTCACTTTGTTGTTAAACCGTGTTCACTTGTTATAATTTAAAAGAGATGTAAAAATGTTTTGTGGAATGGCGCACTGTTGCTTTTGTTTGTTCACTTGTGTAGAGACGTCTCACTTCGTGTTCGCTTGTGGTTCGCCGTGTTGGCGGGATAATAATGCCTTTTTTGTAAAAAGCGCGGGAAAAGGTTCTTCTTTTTTGTCTCCTTTTTCGCCTGTTGCGTGAAGTTGGGGCGGTTGATATTCCTCTGCATTACGCCTCTATTACTTTATGTAATTTGTGGGAGTAATGTAGAGGAGTATTTGTTTGGATTAAACATCCCGGCCACCTTGCAGATTCTGCGAAATAATTTAAGTATTAATAGGCTAGTTGATTGGGTATTGAAAATTTAAATTTTTTGAGTATTTATCAGCAGTATACTTAGGTTAGATGGTGCCAGTAAGGGTCCAGCCAAATGCTGTATTCTGCGCCACCACTGTACCATTATCGGGTTTGAAGAGTCCACTTCTTATAATTTGAGGGTATATATCCGCTCTAATCTCCAACGTTATCTCTTTGTTGCTGTGGAATTGAAGGTCAGCGAGAACCAAGTGTTCGAAGCGCATTTGCACATCGTCACTTAAGTCTCGCTCAAATGGTTTTTTGGGTAACTTGTGTGTTATAACTGCGTTACATTCCAAACAAAACTTTGTATCATTATTTGAGCTAATTTTGATGCTACAAATACGATAAGTGTTGAGGTATGTGATTGGCAGTTTTAATTTTTTAACGGGCCGCTATATTTGTAATTTTGAGGGTAGGGTTCAAAATGGCTCGAACTTTATACCATTCGCCATCGCATCTTAAACGAATCTTCAGCGTGGGTACTAGGGTCTGCTTAGCCAGTAAGGATGGTAGTCGGGTCTCTATCGCAAGTGGATGTTTCTTAACAGTATCGTCGTTGACCGGGTATAGCCTCGGATGTCCGTGTAGGGATGAATGATGTTTCCCATGGCAAGTGGAACATCGATTTTTGCTTGTGCATCCTTCTGTCTTGTGCGACCTGGCTAAGCAATTAACGCAGTAGTGTTGCTTTATTACTGCTTCGTATTTTTTGCTTATATTGTATGCCGAGTACGTAGCGCAAGTCACTAGACGGTGGTCTTTTTTGCATATTCCGCAAGCGACATGACGGGATGATGTATGTTTTCTACGATGTGAGATCGTTTTTCGTGTTGTGTGATCATCACATTCCTTTTCCTCACGAATAGTGGGAAGGGTCGACTTGAAACGCCGCATGCGTCGTGACATCGTTTCGTCTTCCGAAATTGGCGTAATGCTACGGGTTGCGCTACGGGACCGGATGGTAATTGTTGAGCTCATACAACGCGGTTTGGGTGAGTTGGTGATTGTTGGGGCCATTTCACTAAAAAAAGAAGAGAAAACTTGTATGTTATTCTGTATTTAATATCACAATTTTTGTGATGGGGCGGGTTATTGTGCCTTGAGCAGTTCGGATTTCAACCACTAGTGTTTTATTGTCTAAGCCGGGGAAGACCTTTTGGATTCGACCGAGCTTCCATTCGTTGGGTGAAATATTTTCGTTTCTTATAACGACTAAGTCGTTAACTTCAATATTACGTTGTGGATATTTCCATTTGTATCGTTTGTGTAGCTCCTTAAGGTACTCTTCCTTCCATCTCTTGCAAATGTGCTGGTAGAGTATTTTTAGTTTCTGCCATCTGTTAACGATGCTTAAGTTTGCATCCTCTAAATTGGGTTCGGCAGGGGTTAACAATGGGGTACCTATAAGGAAGTGTCCTGGAGTTAGAGGTTCCAAGTTTGATGAGTCGTCGCTTATGGGGCTTATTGGCCGAGAGTTTAAACAACTTTCAATGCGGGTCAATAGGGTAGCAAATTCTTCAAACGTGAATTTTTGTAGTTTTGCGATCTTTTTTAGGTGGGTTTTTAGACTTTTTACGCCTGCTTCCCATAATCCACCCATATGTGGAGCTCCTGGTGGGTTGAAGTGCCATGAGATATTTTGATGGCTATGGAGAGATGTAATTTGAGTTCGAAGTGTCTGTAATAGTTCACGCCGATCTTTCATTAGCAACTGTGAAGCTCCTATAAAGTTTGTTCCGTTGTCGGAATAAAGATTGGCGGGACATCCACGCCTCGAGAAGAAACGGAAGAATGCTGCTAGGAAGGCTTGCGTAGTGAGATCGCTAACGAGTTCGAGATGTATTGCTTTAGTTGAGAAGCATACAAATACACATATATATCCTTTGGTGATTAGACATGCTCTCCCAGTGTAGTTTTTGATGTCGTAAGGTCCAGCAAAGTCGATACCAGTGGCAGCAAACGGCCGGGTTAGGATGGTTCGTACATTTGGAAGAGCTGCCATTATTTGGGTTTGTTGAGCCTTGTTGTGTATGATGCACGTTTTGCATTGATGAATTATTGTTTTAATCAGCATCTTTGCTTTGGGTATCCAGAATTCTGTCCTTAGGAGTCGGAGAACTAGCTGATTTCCGCCGTGTAACGTTGCTAAATGGGTAAATTGAGTTAGAAATTTTGTTAAACGACTATTATAGGGTATTAAGATAGGGTGGCGCTCATTATATGATGGAGCTGCGGAATTGGTTAATCTTCCATCACTTCGCATAACTCCTTTAGGGTCAATGAATGGATTTAAAGTCAATAATGAACTTTTCTTATGTATTTGGGTTTTACGGGTCAATGCATCATATTCTTCTCGGAAATGTGTTTTTGGGTGTGAATAATTAACTTCATTCGGGTTGTTGTGAACTCTTCCGGGGTTATTTCGTGGCTTGAGTAATCAGTTTCTCGTCTCCTTGGTGAGGCATTTGCGCAAAACCTGAAGAGGTAAGCGATAACGCGAATAGCTCTGGGGAATGAGGAAAACCTTTCGAGTATATCCTCTTGGATGGTTATCGCAAACGTCTTAACGGGTTTGAATTCCACGGTAGTGTTGTATGTTTTCTCCGATAGTGGAAAATGCTCCTTTTCATGTTGTAGCCATTGGGGTCCATGCCACCGGAGGTTGCAATTAAATAGATCGGTGGGTGTACATCCTCGGCTTGCTAAGTCTGCGGGATTGTCTTGGCTTTCCACATGGTTCCAATTTTCGACTCCCACTTTCTCGGTGATTGCAGCTACTCGATGAGAAACGAAAGTGGTCCATAAACAGGGTGGTTTGTTTAACCACGCTAGAACTATGGTTGAGTCAATCCAAAAATAATTTTTATATTGGGTTAGGTGTAGTTGGGATAGGGTAGAGTTAACAAGGTTAGCTAGTCGAACCGCTCCGCAGAGTTCCAATCTGGGTAGGGATACGGTTTTAATGGGAGCAACTCTTGTTTTTGAGACTAAGTTGTCCATATTTTGTGTCCAACTAAAACCCTTATATAAAGTGTCGCGGCATATGCTTTTTCTGAAGCATCAGAGAAACCGTGGAATTCGATGGTGGCTGTCGCGTCAAAATGGGTCCATCTGGGTATTTCAATTTTGTTTATGTTGTCGTAATCCTTTACGAAGCTGTTCCATCGATGAAGGGTGAGGGGCTTCAGGCTTTCATCCCAGTCAGTTTTATCTAGCCATATTTGTTGCATAATTATTTTTGCCGTGATTACTATTGGACTAAGCCAACCGGCTGGGTCAAACAATTTTGCTATGGCTGATAAAACTTCACGTTTGGTGTGTGCGGGTTTTTTTCCATTGGGTTGACGAGGAAGAAAAATGAATCCTTTTTGGAGTTCCATCGAATGCCCAGAGTTTTGGTGTTCTCGGGTTCCGAAAGGTTGAGTGTTTCCGTCTCTAAAAGATGATCCTGTGGAAGTCCTTTCAGAATGTGTGGGTCATTGGAGGTCCATTTTCGAAGAGCGAATCCTGGGGACTTCAGAGCGGAAATGAGTTCATCTCGTGCTGACTTTGCCGTGGTCAGGTCATGTGTTCCAGCTAAAACATCGTCTACATACATTTCCTGGCGAAGTATTTTGGCTGCTAATCAGCTAGCTTCATGAGGGTACGGATCGCTAGATACGGCGCACAATTTATGCCGAACGTGACTGTTTGCAATTCGAAGTCTTCTATTGTGTCATCCGGGGACTTCCTAAATAATATCCTTTGGAACCGAGTGTGATTAGGGTCTACGAGTATTTGCCGGTACATTTTCTGAATATCCGCATTAAAAACGAATTGGAAGAGTCGCCAATTTGTGATCAGAATGACAAGGTCTTTCTGTAAAGTAGGCCCGATATCTAAGACGTCATTTAAGCTTTTGTTATTTGACGTGAGGCAAGATGCACTAAATACCACACGCAATTTCGCGGTTATACGATCGGGTTTAATGACTGCGTGGTGTGGTAAGTAATATTGGGTCACTTTAACAGAAGGGTCATATTCTATTTTCTTCATTTGTCCGAGTTCCAAATATTCCATAATTGCTGTGTCATATTCTGCTTTCACTTCGGGTTTTTTAAGTAAAGCTCGTTCATTTCTGAGGAATTGGGCCAACGCTATATGTCTAGAGTATCCGATATCAATATTGTCGGGTTCTTTGAAGGGTAGGGTTACTATATAGCGCCCATCTGGATTACGACGGGTAGTTTTTTGGAAAATTTCCTCACAAATTTGATCTGATTTGGAAACTACGGATTCCTTTGGGATTTCCTCCACCTCCCAAAAACGTCTGAGTAGATTCTCAGGGTTCACTTTATTGTGAAATGAAACTATGGCGGAATTTTGGGAGGGTTGGGTTATGGGTCCGGACAATATCCATCCGAATTCTGTCTCTTGAGCTAAGAGTGAACCTAGTATATTTCGCTTTACTCCATTGAGTAAAATACTTGGATAGATATTACTACCGATTAGTATATCCACGGGTCTGGGTTTGTGAAATTGGGTGTCGGCTAACGTGAATCCAAGATTTTTAAGACACTGCTTTGGATCTATGGGGTATGAGGGTAAATTATCAGTTAGGCTATTTAGTATAAATGCCTGTGCTGATAGCTTATAATTTTTGTTTAAGGGTGAGCAAAGCGTGATTTCACAAATACTCGTTGGTGTTGCTGAAACTGCATTGTTTAGTCCGGTCACTTGGGCTGATACAGAGTCGGTGGGTATATCCAAACTTCTTTGAAGTCTTCGAGATATAAATGTGGCTTCCGATCCTGAATCAATAAGAGCTCTCGCGGAATATCGTTGGCCATTATGTTCTATTTGAACCATTGCAGTACCGAGTAATATCTGCTTCCTACTTGGGTTGGGTGGGTCTTGGGTTGATGATATAGTAGACTGTATAGTTGTAGTGTAGGCTTGCCGATTTGTATTTGTGCTTTGGGTGGGTAATGCGGTACATGAAGCGTTTTCAGGGCTCGAACTAGTGACGTTTAGCATTTCCGGAGTTGATTCAGGTCGAAAGCTGGATTCTCTGTGTATCAGAGTATTGTGTTTTTTGTGACACTTACGACACGAGAATTTACTCACACAGTTTCTGTAGCTATGTGATATGGCCAAGCAGTTATAGCAATAACCATATTTTTTGATTGTGGAGATACGTGACTCTACATTCATTCCGAGAAATTTGGGACATTCTCGAATAGGGTGCTGCTTTTTGCAGGGCTTACAGCTTTCTGTATCTATATTATGTTGGGTAAAGTTGAAAATAGTATTCATTTGAGTATTAGAGGGTCTAGCAATTGGCGTTTCAGCCACGTTTGCATGAAAAGTGTTATATTTCTTTTCATCTGTTCTTTTAACTGTACCGGTGTGGAATGGTTTTTGCTACTGAAGCTTTGAAATTTCCAACAGATTCGAGGGTTTTGTATTTGTGGGTTAAAAAACTGTCGAAATTTGACCACGTCGGTATATCTGAATTATCTGCTAGAGTATATTCAAAAGTTTCGAGAGTTTGCTTAGGTAGTTTTGAACTACAAAGATATATCAATATCGGATCCCAGCTATTTGTGTCAATCTCAAGATTGTGTAAATTGGTTAAAACGTTATTAACCGAACGTTGTAAGCTTTTTATAGCACAACCTGCTTCCCGAGTTACTTGGGGTAGGTTAAAAAGGGTCTTTAATTGAGTGTTTACCTGTAACCTCTTATTTTCGTATTGGTCGACTAAATTTTTCCAGGCAAGTATGAAACCATCATTTGTTAAGGGTGCATTACTAATCCTTGGGTTACGGATATACAGGGCTGTAAACATATCCCGAAAGGTGGGCCAAGTTGTGTAATCTCCGTAAAAGATGTCGGTGTCGCATGGTGGAAGGTGAACTGCAGAAGCGAAATCCATCATCGTGGCTTCTGAAGTCCTTTCCTTAATGGGCTGGGTTGACACCTGTGTTTTACGCGTATCTACATCTTCGTTGATGGAAGCTAAGCAAGAGATGTACATTTGATAACTTTTTTGGTATTTTTCTTTCACTTTAAGGAAAGCGATGGTTTCATGACTTTCGCGAGAGATTCTTCTAATCGTATCGTATGAGCGCTTTGCTTTTTCATAAAGCGAATTTAGTTCGACCCTTTTAATTTCTAGGGTATAGATCGATTCATCTTCACTTTGGGTCTGAAGATGGTCTTCCACGAATTCAATTAAATCCGTTGTTGTAATTTTGAAATCTTCCATTTCCATTTTTGGGTAAGATATATTTGATATTTGGGTTAAATGAGAAAAATAAATCGCGTAGAGTTACGAAAATTTTAGAAAACAAACTTTAAGAACTTTTTGTATAGTGATTTATTTAGTTTAAAAATTTCAAATTAATTTTATTGTTTTTATCTCGATGGTGTCCGTTGGTTAATATTTATGAAATTATTTCATTTCCGATGAATCGTAGCAAAAAAATCGATTAATAAATTTTTGCAGGGTTTTGCACTTTTTCCTACTGGGTCACCTTTTTAATTTCCTACTGGGTATTTGTCTTTTGACGTGCTGTTCGCTAGCAATTTTCGTCACCAACAAATATAAGCGAATGGGTGCACTATTCGTATGTAGGTATGTAGTGGGTGTATATTTATTTAAGTATTGTATGTAATTTTAGTTCAACGAGAAGAATGCAATAGCCGACGGCAAAATATAAGTTAAGAAATTTGATGTTAATTTCTTTTAAAAAAAATTTTATTTATTACTTGTTCGTTTCATTACAGAGCTAAGACTAAACTTAAGAATTAATTTACTTAAAACCTAAGCTACGTTGCACTGGCCAACTGCTGACTTTGTTGCCGATTCTCCGAATTGGCTTATTTCGGTTGCGCGTGTTGGATTTCCGCTTCACGCCGAAAAATGAGCATTTATGCTGATGAAAGCGTCTGGCTTTTGCTATGGGAAATATTGCGCAACTAAAGATGCATTTCCGCTATGATTTGCCAATTATTGCTGATTATGTGTTATTACTTATTTAGTAATTGTTAACATTTGCCATGTTAACACTTCCCCTCTTAAAAGCGATCGTCCCGAGAGCCTATCAAAAATAGGGGAGGTTGTTAAAATTGATGTAAGTATTTTGATCATTGGAAAGATCTTTCATCTCCTTAAGATCAATATTCGCCGGAGGCATCTAGTTAAGGTCCAGGCTTGAAGATATGATTATTCTGTTTTGGTGCTTTTTCCAGAATTTTCGAAAAAATATTATACCGAGAATGATAGTTGCAACGGCTCCAAGTGAAAGGGAGCTATTGGATATCGTTGCTGTCTTCAGAAGATTTATTCTTCGTATGTTATCAATGTGAAACTCCTTTAAGGCCTGGAGAGAAAGTAATTCAATTCGATTTCTTTCGATTGGTGCTGGTTGCAGGGCTGCTGGGATTGCCAGCAGTGGAACTAAATCGTAATTAATGTAAAATTGATGATTTATTTTTAACGTTGAGTTATGAAAATTAATAAGGTGTGTCCCTGATAAATTTTTCTGCATTCCGTCAGCATCTATTATCCCTTGAAAGCCATTAAGTAATATGGTGCCGGGTTTTACTTCTTCGATTTGTTGGATATTTTGGCCGTTTGTTAAAGTGCAAGATGAACTTAGGCTATTTACTACTCTAGGTATACAACTACTATTACTTATATTTACTAGTTGAGTTTGCTTACAAATCTCAATTTTCTTATAATTATTACATACTTCTTTAATTCCATTGGTATCTTTTGTACCTTTTAATATTTTATCAAATTCGACATTAATTATAATTTTGTTTTGCTTAACAACTGGTCTTATAATCATTTTTTGAAAATTTTCCTTAATAGTTAATGGTATTTTTACCAAGTAAAATATTGTCATATTTTGACTAATTACATTTATATTTGATATTTCTAGTGCTTCTTCAGCATTTTTGAAAGGTATTTCGTCATTTTCTAAATTTTCTAACGCAATTTCGATTTCATTTTTATTTAACAATAATGTATTTAAAATGTCTTTCTTTGCCCACTGTATGGCGTATTTAATGTTAATCAACTCTTCTTTTATTAATCGTATTCTATTCTGCAAATTTATAATAGTTTCGTTTTCTATATAAGTATCTTTCCTTATGTTATTAAGAAGATTATTTACTATCATGCTAATGTTATTAATTTTTTCGTTAAAAATATTGTTAATTAGTACATGTTTATTATTATTATTATTGATATCATTAAGATTTTTGGTTATTACATCCAGATCTTCGTGATCGGGGCTTCCGGCTATGAATTTCCAAGCCGTTCCTAAACTATCTATGGATCTTTTCTGTCTTCTTTCGACAGGTTTTATTGTATCTAAAATTTGAAGAGATTGGGTTAATTCGTGTTTTAGGATGGGATAAAGGATTGTGTCCTTGGGTATGTCCGAAGAGGTGAATCTGTACATGTCCGTCAAAAATTGTTCGTACTTGTTGAGGTCGATTATGTGTATTAGTCTGAAGTCTCCATTCTGGATTTTTACTAGTCCGTCATTTATCGTAACTATTTGTGCCGTGGAGTAGTCATAAATGTCTATTGATGCGAATATTGGGTAAATAAGGAGAAGTCTGGAAACAAAAATTTTAGTTTTGAGTTTTTATATTGCGTTTATGAACTACTTTTCCTGATTCTGTCAAAACGGTGGAATTTTTGTCTTCCTTCACTATTTCTTTTCTAAATTTTGGAGATATTTTGGTTCCTAGTCGTTTGTTTATCCTAACGTAAATTGTTTCTCCAGGGTTATATGTTTTAATTGGTTGACGGGCTTTATTATGGTACGAAAGATCTTTTAGTTTCTATTTTTTAGTTCCGAGATAATTTCTTCCCTAGCTCTTTCAAATTGGCTTGGGTCTGTGGAGATTCTTCTCCCGAAAAATACCTCCATTGGTTTTTTCTTTGTGGAGGAGTGGACTGAAAAATTGTACTCGTACTAAAGTGGATCGGGTATATTTCTTGAATTTTACCCATAGTTCTTTCGTCGGTTTTGATGCAATTTATTATGGAGGGGTTTAGGTACCTTTTTAGGAGATTTATTAATGTTTCTGAGTTATATTCCGGCTCTTCAATGACGTGTCTATGGTATGTGGGGAATACTATCTTGAATTGATAGGTAGAAATTGGGCCTGAATTTACAAAAATTTGGTTTTTGAAAACGTTAATTGGGGATTCTACATGCCAAATTAAGTTATCGGATGAGCTCTCGTCACTATGCTGGGTTACTGACAAGGCGTTAATTGGTTCGGGAGGCGTTCTGATTTCTCCTATGACCTTAGTGGTATAGGTAAGTTTATCGTTTGGTTCCGTAAAGAGATTAGAAAAATTTTCGACTAAATTATTAATTTCCTTCTGATGTTTTTGTGACAAGTTATCTTCCTTAATATGTATTTTGTTAACAGATCTGGAAGCTAGCTGCTTGATTTTAATTTTGGTATTGCCTTCTAACTCCATGAAGTTATTCTTTACGTGGATGACTGCGTCAAGCTCCTTAAGGCTATCATTCCCAATAATACCATGGAATGATGTCAGAGTTGGGAGGAGGTAGAATTTCAGTTTTTTGTCTGAGTTAAATAGGTTTGAGAAAGGTATGCTGTTTGATTTCGATGTCTCCTGCTATGGATTTCGCAAAAAAATGCTTTCGTTATTTATTGGATTGGGCACGATAGAGGATCGTATATAGTTTTTCGTAGATCCTGTATCTACTAAAATTTTCACAATATCTCCACTCTTCAGCCTGCATTCAACATAGGGCAGCGAAGAGTGACTCATTCTAAAAAATGTAAATCAGTCGTGTCTATGTAGCTATCGTCCTGACCTTCATCATTTCTGTCTCTGTAACATTCGTCATCGTAATGGGTAGAGCTGTCGTTCGTCTGCTTGTCAATTGTTGTGGTAGGATAGTAAGCTTGGGGTTGTTCGGAATCTATATGGAAATTCCTTAGGATTTTATTAGGGGGCACAGGAGCTGGAGGGTTGCCAGCAGGAGGTCTTTTGTTAATAGGGTCATTATTACGTGGCCTATTCATATAATTAATATTCCTAGTTCGCAGTGATGGGTCAATTTCCATTGGTTCTGGACGTGGCTGTGGCTTATGCAAAGGACGTGGTGGTGGATTGTAATGCTGTTGTGCATATTGGGGCGCCTGTTGCTGGCGTTGAACTTGATAGTTCATTTGCGGTGGTCTATGTGGAGTGGCTGCGTACAACCTTGGTTGGGGCAAGTATGCCAATTCGGGGTAAAACTCATTGTTCATCCTTCTGGGAGGTAGTGGTGGACGAAACTCTTGTGGTTTCCTGCTGATATTGTTATTATTGCTCAAGGCATAATGTGACCTGAAGGTTTGATTCTCTAGTTTGAGACACAGGTGGAGTGCCTGAGGGAGATCTGCTGGTTCCCTCATTCCAAGGAGTCTCGGTAGATCTCCTTTGAGTCCGCGAACGAACGTGTCTAGGGCTTTATCCCTATACGTACGAGTTAGAAGGTGCATGGCTTCTGCGCCGACTTCCATGCATCCTAGTTTGTTCAGAATTAGTGAGAGATGAGAATATACCTTTTGGTAAAATTCTTGAATTGTATTGCTACCCTGTACGAGAGAGGTCATTTGGTACTCAAGGGTACCGAGGTCGCGTTTATCCGCGTAATGCAATGTTAGGCAACTGGAGATCGCCTTCCAATCCAGTGGAGTGTTATAGGACTCCAAGGCAATGTCGGCATTGCCCACGATTTTGTTTCTAATGACATTGAGGATGCCATAATATTTTGGGGTACCTCTTTGAGGCTCATATATCTGGAGGATCCTGTCCACACTTTTCCTCCAAGATGTGAATTCTCCCGGATTTCCGGAGATCTCCCGAAGACATCGTACCACATCTGGTATTTTGTCTAATTCAGAGACATTCCCGGGTAGTCTTGAGTCTATGGTAATGTCCGTGAAGTTTGAAAAGTTGGAATTTGGGTTAAGGGCGGCTTGAACCATGTTTCGCCCTTCAGTCCTTAAGACATTGTTCACAATTCCTGTGATTACGGTAGTTAACTCATCCATAGAGAATGAATTAAAAGAGGCAAGAGGCTGACCAGAAGGTGCTGGTGGCCCTTAGGGTGCGAGGTTGGCAGGATTAACTGGCATGATTGATATATTTCTATTATTCACTTTTTTATTTTAAAAATTTAATTTATCTCTAGCTTATTTTGTTTTGAGTTAAAACTTTCCTTTCTAAATTTTTCACTTTTAGTTAGCTTTTCGATATAATATTATCTCGTCTAGTTCAATTATTTTTTTTCTGAATTACGCTCTCTTTCTTAAATTATGTCACTATTCTTAAATTGTGTTCACCTTTGCATTAAAGATTTCTTAAACATAGTTTGTTTCACATTAAACAGTTTCACTTTTTATATTTTAAAAATTCTTTTACGTATGTGAATATATTAATATTTATTCTTAAAATTAATTCTTACTCTAGTAGCAGGAACATTCTCCTGGGCAGGCGGCTAACGTCTTGCGTTTCCCGTTTGCTATTGGCGACTAGGGGGCCTCTTTTCCTGCACTTCTGTTGAGTCCTAGCCCAAGCCTTCGCCGTCTATGGGGTGGTAAGTATTATCCTTGTCTTCTAATGGTAGCCGCTGAGAATCACGACAGCACAAACTTTTTAACCAAGCCTTGTGGATACACCCGCGAATTGTATTGATACGGAACGCGACTAGCGAAGGCCCCACGTTGGGCGCCAGTTAAGAAATTTGATGTTAATTTCTTTTAAAAAAAATTTTATTTATTACTTGTTCGTTTCATTACAGAGCTAAGACTAAACTTAAGAATTAATTTACTTAAAACCTAAGCTACGTTGCACTGGCCAACTGCTGACTTTGTTGCCGATTCTCCGAATTGGCTTATTTCGGTTGCGCGTGTTGGATTTCCGCTTCACGCCGAAAAATGAGCATTTATGCTGATGAAAGCGTCTGGCTTTTGCTGTGGGAAATATTGTGCAACTAAAGATGCATTTCCGCTATGATTTGCTAATTATTGCTGATTATGTGTTATTACTTATTTAGTAATTGTTAACATTTGCCATGTTAACATATATGCATACATATATTTTATTATTGCAGTTCTTCTCTTTGGTAAATATGTGTATGTATAATTAAATAGTGCAAATCAAATTTTTGTCAACCCAATAAAACCAATAAGTTATGCTTAAGTATTCTTAAGGACACAATTTGACAATTGGGTGTTTTTTAACAAATATGATTTGCACTTTATATTGTATTATTATATTGAAAACAAGTAAGGAAGGGCTAAGTTCGGGTGTCACCGAACATTTTATACTCTCGCATGGTAAAGTGATAATCGAGATTTCATAATACGTCAATTACATATTTTTCAAATACCGTATTTTTGTAAAGTTTTATTCCGCTATCATCATTGGTTCCTAATGTTTATACTCGTATTATACAGAGAAGGCGTCAGATGGAATTCAAAATAGCTTTATATTGGAAGAAGGCGTGGTTGTGAACCGATTTCACCCATATTTCGTACATGTCATCAGGGTGTTAAGAAAATATTATATACCGAATTTCATTGAAATCGGTCTAGTAGTTCCTGAGATATGGTTCTTGGTCCATAAGTGGGCGGCGCCACGCCCATTTTCAATTTTTAAAAAAAGCCTGGGTGCAGCTTCCTTCTGCAATTTCTTCCGTAAAATTTAGTGTTTCTGACGTTTTTTGTTAGTCGGTCAACGCACTTTTAGTGATTTTGAACATAACCTTTGTATGGGAGGTGGGCGTGGTTATTATCCGATTTCTTCCATTTTTGAACTGTATATGGAGATACCTGAAGAAAACGACTCTGTAGACTTTGGATGATATAGCTATAGTAGTTTCCGAGATATGTACAAAAAACTTAGTAGGGGGCGGGGCCACGCCCACTTTTCCAAAACAATTGCTTCCAAATATGCCCCTCCCTAATGCGATCCTTTGTGCCAAATTTCACTTTAATATCTTTATTTATGGCTTAGTTATGACACTTTATGAGTTTTCGGTTTCCGCCATTTTGTGGGCGTGGCAGTTGGCCGATTTTGCCCATCTTCGAACTTAACCTTCTTATGAAGCCAGGGAATACGTGTACCAAGTTTCATCATGATATCTCAATTTTTACTCAAGTTACAGCTTGCACGGACGGACGGACAGACGGACGGACAGACGCACGGACGGACAGACAGACATCCGGATTTCGACTCTACTCGTCGCCCTGATCACTTTGGTATATATAACCCTATATCTGAGTCTTTTAGTTTTAGGACTTACAAACAACCGTTATGTGAACAAAACTATAATACTCTCGTTAGCAACATTGTTGCGAGAGTATAAATATATGGGTCGCACTTACAAATTTTTTCCGGTTTGTTTTTAGTTATAGTTACTCGTTTGGGTATTTGTTGATTTAGCTTGAAGGCTTTTTGTTTGTTGGGTGCACTCTTTGGGTTGGGTTCTGGAATTCCAACGTTAATGTTGTTGGTGAAATTCCCACGAAGACTTTTTCTCTTAATTATCGCGGCTCGATAGGACCAAAAATGTCGGGGTATGTCGACGTAAGGGGCCGATTGCGAATAATTAAAAGGTAATTCGTTTTAGTTCAAACGTTATAAAATTTAATTTAATATAAATTTGGGTTATACAAATATGAATAATGGTTAAGTGTGTTACTTGGAAATATAAATATGTAATTCTGTGTTAATTTATTTTATTGATGTAACCTGTTGCGAGTTCAATTTCCTTTTTTTTGCGTGCTGGGTTTATTCCCTCGTTGTGGATGCTTGATGATTAATTTTGGTGGTGGTATCCGTATTTTTTTGTGCAATAATTATAGATTGTACTTGACGTGTACCTTATATGAGAATTGTTCACTTTGTTGTTAAACCGTGTTCACTTGTTATAATTTAAAAGAGATGTAAAAATGTTTTGTGGAATGGCGCACTGCTGCTTTTGTTTGTTCACTTGTGTAGAGACGTCTCACTTCGTGTTCGCTTGTGGTTCGCTGTGTTGGCGGGATAATAATTCCTTTTTTGTAAAAAGCGCGGGAAAATGTTCTTCTTTTTTGACTCCTTTTTCGCCTTTTGCGTGAAGTTGGGGCGGTTGATATTCCTCTGGGGCGGTTGATATTCTATTCAGAGGAGTATTTGTTTGGATTAAACAGACTCTTTGAAGGCCTTATTACACCATTGTTTAGAAGTTCTTTTACTTGTTTTTCTTCTTCGCCCCGTAGGTTGGTTGGGTAAGGATATGATTTTGTATATATCGGTTCTTCACTTGTTGTTCTAATTTCTTCTAATACAGTTGTGTCGATTGTCCCACTGTCGGAGACTGGTCCGAAAAGTTCCGAATATTTATTTATCATTTCCTTAACTTCATGTTCATAGGGGTTTTCTTGAATATTATTTATTTGTTTAGAGATATTTTGTTTTAGTGGCAGTACCACATCCTTGAGGGTTATTGTGTCATTTTTTCTATTTATGATTGCTCCCAATTCTTTGAGGGTATCATCGCCAATGATGCCATCAAAGTATTTTAAATTGGGTAATATAAAGAAATCAAAATTATTTGTAATACCTATACTTCCGAAGAACGGTCCACGTAGTTTATGGGTTATATTTACTTGACCTGTGGCTGAGTGAACCTTAAAAGGACACTATTCTTTCTTTGAATTTTTTGAAAGTTTTTCGGAGACCAAGTTTTTATTAGCTCCCGTATCTACAAGGAACTTCGCGATATCCCCGTTCTTTAAAGTTAGTTCTAAATAGAGTAGGGTAGGCAGGTGTGTGTCATAAAATTTATTTCCTCGTCCTCTGTTTGGACATTAAATAGTTTTAGTGATTTCCTAGGGATATTTGAAGAATAATTGGATGGCCTTACTATAGGCGTATTGTTCGGTCGATTCATATAGTTGATTCTTCGTGAGTGTATTGAAGGGTCCACCTCCATAGGGATTGGTGATTTAGGATTGCTCTGGGTGGTGGCGGTGCTTGAGTTTGCATGTTTTTATTATAGATTAAATGTTTTTCGGCAGGGTTTAATACCCTTGGTACAAATATTGGTTTTGGATTCATTTGATGTTTTTGCATTTGATTTGAGCTACCTCCATTTTTTTATATATTGAATAGTTTCTTAAGTTAATGTTTTGAATTTCAAGGCAGGAAGCGTATGCTTCGGGTAGGTTGCTGGGGCGTTGAATGACTAGCATTCTAGACAATTCGCCGTTTAGGCCTCTGATAAATATATCAAGGGCTCGATTCCTATAGGTTTCCAGTAGAACATTATTTGTTTCTCTTGAATAATCATGACTCTTTATTTTGTTTATTATCAGCGATAGTTGGTGATTGACTCTTGCGTAGAATTGCTCTACGCTGAAGTGTTTTTGGGATAAGGTTCCTAGTTCGTGTTCTAGAGTCCTAAAGTTTCAGTATCAGATTAAGGCCGTATCTGCAGGACCTTTAATTTTCTGCTTAATATGTCGTAGGATGGCTCTATACAGTGGCTTCGTTCTGACTACTTCGTAGTCCTGCAAAACAGATTCGACGTTGTGGATCCGGGATATGAATTGGATCGGATCTCCTTCAAATGTTGGGAGGTTCTTCACGCTTCTATTAAGTCTGACTCAGTTAAGTGAATATGGTTATTTGAAATAGAACTTTCGTTATGGGGACTAATTCTACTTTCTAACTGATTTATCCTATTGCTCAATATTTTTGATTGTTCTATTTGTGCATTAACAGCACCTGTTAGGTGTCTAATAGCTTCTTGAATTTGCTCCATTACTGTGATTTACAATTTCGACCATTTATTGCTTTAACTTTATATATATTTATTGCTATTAACAATTTTATAGATTTTTTATATATCGGGTATAAATTTTATTTGCTTATTAAGATTTTTAATATTTTTTTATATATCGGGTACTTATTATAATACTTAAAATTTATTTGACCGATATTGATTGCTATGCAATATTTTTAATATATTGGGTAGTTATAATTTTTATGTTAGCTTAATATTAATTTACAGGAGTATCAACTTCAACTTTGTCATTCTCTTTGGACGGTCCACTTGGTCCTGTTTGAAGCGTTAGTCCTCTACTGGGGCGGATGATGTCACTTTAGGCGTTTTTGCGTACACTTGTAATTAAATTTCAGAACAAGGTTTTAAATACTGTTTTTAATGACTTATGCCAAACTCGACTGAACTTTCTATAAAAATTTAATTCCGTCGTTTATCCTTTTGGATAATGATATTTGTGCGTACAGATTCACTTTAATACTTTTGGTGAAGGCAACTTCAAGTTTTTTAAAGTTCTCGGGCGCCAGTTAATGGCTGCCACCAAACAACTAATTACTCGCTCTTTTGAATTGTAAAGTCGAACTCAAATTTCTTTATTGAATACATTTCTTTTATACAAAATTTTGCTTATTTACTATAAACTTACATATTTCGTACATATGCATATATCTTACTTACTACCTCAGTTTGGTCGAGAAACGGCCTACATTGCGGCGGCACGGCTTCCGCTCTGATTTAGTGCCGACGAAATGTGCTGTTGTTGTAAATTTTGGAAATCAACTTTATTGAGCAACAATGATATTGTTTATTTGCAAAATATTGCTGAATTGAATTTCTGTTTATAGTTGCAACATTCTTGTCAGTATATTTTACTAGCTACGACAACTTTGTTGTTGCATATTTTGTTAGCTATGCTAGCTGTGATAACTTACATATGCATATGTGTACGACATTACCGAACAAATAATCTATACACAAACCAACATACAAATATGCGTACACATGCAAAAATGTCATCCCAAAAACTACAAACATTGCTTTACAAAAACAACAATCATTTGAAATAGCATCATACATACTTATATGCGTACACATGTAAATATGTGCGTATGACATTCCCACACAAATAATGCATAAACAACATACATATGCGTTCACATGTAGAATATGTAGGAAAACACCTACCAAAAATATTTTCATTCATGAACGCAAGCACACTTTCAACGAGTAAACTTGCTTCATTCATAAAAACAAACACTATCACATCTCCCCGAACAAGCCTTTGCCCGCAAGCGTCTTTTCGCGAAAATGGCAAAAGCTAAAAATCATAAATTTAACAATTTCTGATATTTTTATGAGAAGGAAAAAGTGGCAACCCCGCAAATATAAGTATTCCATTACATTAGAATAAAATTGACAACATAGTTTCTTTGTCGATTTTCAGGTCAAGAAATGTGTCAAAGAAAATATTCAATATTCCTCTGATTTATGTGTACAGTGGATCCCGGTTAAGTAGTACTCCGCTTAAATGAAAATCAACCCTCTTAACTGCCTATATCTTGCTGCATCTCACGGTTTGTTTTTTGAAATACATCGAAATTATTGTTTTAAGTACCACTCGATTAAGTATCCGCACTCGCTTATGTGCCATATTATATTTTTATTTTCAACAAACCACAAAAATCTGTATATTTGATTGTGGCACTACCAAGGATTGACTGTATTTGTCAAGGAATGTAAAAAATATTGCTACGCGGATTGCAAAAATCTGCGTCGATATGTAGCAAGCTCATACAGAAACATACATACATATTTACGCTGGTTTGTTGGAGAAGCTGTTACAGCGACAAGGGAAGCAGTGGCAATTGGCGATCGTTCGTTTGTGTTTTCTTCACAGCTCGGATTTTCTACCAACAATACAATGTTGTGAAGCTTTGTCGTCGCGTCATTATTTCGACACATTGACTCTTTGACATGAAAGCAAAAACAATGAGCTTCGCCATACATACTTTTGTTGCATGTAGACAAATTTACAAACATTATACGTATGGTTCTTTTATATTTGTTTATATGCACACATAATTATATATGGGCAAATGTGCGACCGCTTGGTCTTTCAACATGATATCGAAAAGTTTAATGACCAAAGCAAATTTTTATTTAAGTATATAAATACATACTTATACATTATGTCGTACCAAACCTATATAAAATGCATATTTAGGTAGTAATACAAATCTTATTGAATTATATATTTGCATAGATTTTATGGAATTCATCATAAAATAGCTCAATTTTAAAATATATATGTACATACTTTTGTAATTTGATAACAAATATATGTACATATGTATACCGATCTATAAATTATATACAGCATCGTTTGCGCATAGTAAAAAAGTAAATCTGTAAGCGTACATTCCCTAACAACGGAAATAGCATAATTTTTCTCATTTAACACTGAAAATGCTCAATTCTGCTATTTTCGTGTCCCTGATGTTAAGTGTTGAAACGCGCTAATAATTTTCTGTGGTGAAACGCATCCAAAACAGTAAATATCCCAAAATTGAAATATCCCTAAATTTTAGACATCGTGAACCTTCTCTATAAATATACGTTCTCTGCAAAGAGTCAATGTGTCGACGGACCGACGCGGCGACGAAGCGACGAAGCGTCACAACATTGTGTTGTTGGTAGAAAATCCGAGCTGTGCCGAAAAAATTAGCGAACGAGCGCCGATTGCCACCGCTTCCCTTGCCGCTCTAACAGCTTTACCAACAAACTTGTGTAAATAAGTATGTATGTATATGTGGAGGATGGAGTCATGTGTAGAAGTTCACGCAAGTGAGGAAAGTTTTCTGATCGCCATTCACTTGGGAGTGGCCAGAAACGTTTCTTTTACACATGGCTCAAGCAGCTCACTACTTCCGGTCTTTGACCAAGTAACCTCTGGGTAGCCTAAGAACATCCGTTCGAAGGCGAGCTAATCTGAGAAGGCGAATTATCCCCTACATAGGGTTGTGCGCTGGGTTTGGGACCCGCCACGTAAAAAACAATACCAATGAAAAGTAAGCGACAGCCTCGGATGAGAGACCCCCCTTTTGATGGCGACCGTGGCAAACGAAATAAGGACTACGATAAAAGAGAATGTACCTGGAATGTCCGGACCCTTAATTGGGAAGGTGCCGCTGCCCAGCTAGTTGATGTCCTCGCAAAAATAAAGGCAGACTTCACCGCCGTCAAAGAAATTCGATGGACGGGACAAGGACAGAGACGAATAGGTCCTTGTGACATTTACTACAGTGGCCATATAAAGGAGCGCAAGTTTGGTGTTGGATTCGTGGTGAGAGAGAGACTCCGTCGCCGAGTACTATCATTCACTGGGGTGAATGAACGTCTAGCCACAATCCGCATCAAAGCGAGGTTCTTCAACATATCGCTGATTTGCGCCCACGCCCCGACGAAAGAGAAGGACAATGTGACCAAAGATGCCTTCTATGAGCGCTTGGAGCGCGCTTATGAGAGCTGCCCCCGCCACGATGTCAAAATCGTGCTTGGCGACTTAAACGTCAGGGTGGGCAAAGAAGGTATCTTTGGCACTACGGTCGGTAAATTCAGCCCCCACTTCGAAACATCCCCAAATGGGTTGAGGCTGATTGCCTTCGCCGGGGCCCGAAACATGGTTATCTGTAGTACTAGATTCCAGCATAAGAAGATTCATCAAGCTACCTGGCTGTCTCCGGATCGAAAAACTACCAACCCGATCGATCATGTTGTGATAGACGGAAGACACATCTCCAATGTTTTAGATGTGCGTGCGCTCTGAGGTGCTAACATCGACTCGGACCACTATCTTGGTGCAGCCAACATTCGCACCCGCCTCTGTGAAGCAAAAAACGCACGACAACAAACACAAAGAAGGTTCGACGTCGAAAAGCTGCAATCACAACAGACAGGCGTCAACAACCCGGTATAAGGTAACTGTGAGACGGCATTTCAAATTCCTTACGTACAGCTGCAGCCGAAACCATTGGTTTTCGGAAAGTGCAAAAGAACAGCTGGTACGACGAGGAGTGCCGTGTCGCAGCGGAGGGAAACAGACTGCCCACAACACGTGCGGGTTGGGATAGATACCGAGAGTTGAAAAGGGAAACTGGACGCATTTGCAGACAGAAAAAGAAAGAGGCTGAAATGCGTGAGTGCGAAGAGCTTGAAAAGCTGGCCGACAGGGGTAATGCTCGAAAATTCTACGAAAAAATACGGTGGCTTACAGAAGGTTTAAAGACCGGACCATACTCTAGTAGAATCCCCAAAGGTGATCTAGTCACCGATGCCCAGAGCATACTTAAATTATGGAGGGCACACTTCTCCAGCCTGCTGAATGGCAGTGAACGCACAACGTCAGCAGAAGGCGAACCCGATTCTCCAATCGATGACGATGGAGCAGACGATCCATTGCCCGACCATGAAGAAGTTCGAATAGCAGTTGCCCGCCTGAATACCAACAAAGCGGCGGGGGCCTATGGATTACCGTCTGAGCTATTCAAACACGGCGGCGAAGAACTGATAAGGAGCATGCATCAACTTCTTTGTAAAATATGGTCGGACGAAAGCATGCCCGACGATTGCAATTTAAGTGTGCTATGCCCAATCCATAAAAAAGGACACCCCACAATCTGCGCCCACTACCGTGGTATTAGCCTCCTAAACATCGCATATAAGGTTCTATCGAGCGTATTGTGTGAAAGACTAAAGCCCACCGTCAACAAACTGATTGGACCTTATCAGTGTGGCTTTAGACCTGGAAAATCAACAACCGACCATATATTCACCATGCGCCAAATCTTGGAAAAGACTCGTGAAAGAAGAATCGACACACACCACCTCTTCGTCGATTTCAAAGCTGCTTTCGACAGCACGAAAAGGAGCTGCCTTTATGACGCGATGTCTGAATTTGGTATCCCCGCAAAACTAATACGGCTGTGTCAACTGACGTTGAGTAACACCAAAAGCTCCGTCAGGATCGGGAAGGACATCTCCGAGCCGTTCGATACCAAACGAGGTTTCAAACAAGGCGACTCCCTATCGTGCGACTTTTTCAACCTGCTTTTTGAGAAAATAGTTCGAGCCGCAGAACTAAATGGAGAAGGTACCATCTTCTATAAGAGTGTACAGCTGCTGGCGTATGCCGATGATATTGATATCATCGGCCTCAACACCCGCGCCGTTAGTTCTGCTTTTTCCAGACTGGACAAGGAAGCAAAAGAAATGAGTCTGGCAGTGAACGAGGGCAAGACGAAATATCTCCTGTCATCAAACAAACAGTCGTCGCACTCGCGACTTGGCATTCATGTCACTGTTGACAGTCATAACTTTGAAGTTTTAGAGCCTAGAAAACCAACGCAGAATAACTCTTTCCAACAGGTGTTACTTTGGACTGAGTAGGCAATTGAGAAGCAAAGTCCTCTCTCGACAAACAAAAACCAAACTCTATAAGTCACTCATAATTCCTGTCTTGCTATATGATGCAGAGTCTAGGACGATGACGACAACGGATGAGTTGACGTTGCGAGCTTTCGAGAGAAAAGTTCTGCGAAAGATTTATGGTCCCTTGCGCATTGGCCACGGCGAATATCGCAATCGATGGAACGATGAGCTGTTCGAGATATACGACGACATTGACATAGTTCAGCGAATTAAAAGACAGCGGCTACGCTGGCTAGGTCATGTTGTCCGGATGGATGAAAACACTCCAGCTCTGAAAGTATTCGACGCAGTACCCGCCGGGGGAAGCAGAGGAAGAGGAAGACCTCCACTCCGTTGGAAGGACCAAGTGGAGAAGGACATGGCTTTGCTTGGAATATCCAATTGGCGCCACGTAGCGAAAAGAAGAAACGACTGGTGCGCTGTTGTTAACTCGGTTATAATCGCGTAAGCGTTGTTTACGCCAATTAAGAAGAAGAAGAATGTATATGTATGAGCGTGCATCCATATAGACGCACATTTTTGCTAGCCACGGAAAAATATTTTAGAAATGACAAATTTTATAAATCGACAACAGATACATATGTTGCGACTATTCTCACTTCTTTCTGTGAAGAAATATCAGAAAGTTGTTAAACTTATGATTTTTAGCTTTTTGGAGCGAGTTTGCCGTTGAAAGTGCGCTTGCGTTCATGAAGGAAAATGTTGTTGTTGTGTGTTTTTCTACAAATTTGAGCGTCTACTATTTCGCTACCTTATTGACTTGTGGCGCTGCTGATGCTATTTGAGACAATTGTTGGTTTGGTAGAACAATCTTTGTAATTTTCGCGGGTGACATATCTACATGTGTACGCATATCTGTATGTAAGTTTGTGTATGCATTTTTTTTTTTTGCGCCAGAGGGGGAATCTTACATAGATACTGCTACTTTGCTGTAGCAATATGCACGATTCGTACTGATCGGTGCACCTCATTCGGGACCACGCCC
Organism: Bactrocera tryoni; assembly: GCF_016617805.1. Taxonomy (NCBI): domain Eukaryota; kingdom Metazoa; phylum Arthropoda; class Insecta; order Diptera; family Tephritidae; genus Bactrocera; species Bactrocera tryoni. The sequence continues at coordinate 20,340,275 of NW_024395977.1, forward strand.
AGTCAGTATTTCCTACTGTGCTGGACTTGCGAAACGGTACGCCTACGTACTAAACCCTACCTCCGTCTCCTGTAGCTTAACTGATTTCATCGCAGGGCAAGCTTAGCCTGTGGGCGCACGCCATTAGAGCGATATTCGCTGTTCTAGATTCACTCCTTCTTTGCTGTTCTGCACTTCTCAGGTCATGGAGTACCATGGCTGCCATCTTTTCCATTAAATTCCACACATTCCTCGAGTGCTACATATATTTTACTATATTCTCTTGTGTTATTCGGTTGGATACTTCCTTTTCCAAAGATAATCGCTCATTTGTATATTTCCAACAGTGGAAAAATATATGTTCTGCGTTCTCGTTTTTGCTACCACAGAAAGAGCAAGTTAATCCCTCCTCGTGGCCGTACTTATGCAAGTAGTCCCTGAAGCATCCATGCCCTGTTAGGAACTGCGTCATGTAATGATCTACCTCCCCGTGTTTTCGTTCCATCCAGGATTGCATGCTACCGATTAAGCGGTATGTCCATCTCCCCTTGCTTGATGTATCCCAGCGTGTTTGCCATTCGTTTAATCTGGCTTGTCTTTCTACTCTACGCCCTGCCACCGTTAGTTTCGCTTAAGTTCGAGAGCCATTATGTTTGGAACACCGATTGTGTCACTCCAGCATGTGTTTTATGTGTTAATGCTGGTCCCCATACAGGCGCCGCATACATTACAATTGATTGGCTGACCTTGTCCAGAAGACCTCTTCTGCTCTGTTTCGGCCCTCCAATGTTTGCCATTATTCTTGATAAGGCCATGTTTACACGCGCCGCTTTTTCACACGCTTTTTCAACATGCATTTTGTAGTTGAGCCTTGAATCAATCGTTCTTCTTCTTAATTGGCGTAGACACCGCTTACGCGATTATAGCCGAGTTAACAACAGCGCGCCAGTCGTTTCTTCTTTTCGCTATGTGGCGCCAATTGGATATTCCAAGCGAAGCCAGGTCTTTCTCCACCTGGTCCTTCCAACTGAGTGGAGGTCTTCCTCTTCCTCTGCTTCCCATGGCGGGTACTGCGTCGAATACTTTCAGAGTTGGAGTGTTTTCGTTCATTCGGTTAACATGACTTAGCCAGCGTAGTCGCTGTCTTTTAATTCGCTGAACTATGTCAATGTCGTCGTATATCTCATTACAGCTCATCGTTCCATCGAATGCGATATTCGCCGTGGCCAACGCGCAAAGGACCATAAATCTTTCGCAGAACTTTTCTCTCGAAAACTCGCAACGTCGACTCATCAGTTGTTGACATCGTCAAGCCTCTGCACCATATAGCAGGCCGGGAATTATGAGCGACTTATAGAGTTTGGTTTCTGTTCGTCGAAAGAGGACTTTAGTTCTCAATTGCCTACTCAGTCCGAAGTAGCACCTGTTGGCAAGAGTTATTCTGCGTTGGATTTCTAGGATGACATTGTTGGTGGTGTTAATACTGGTTCCTAAATAGACGAAATTATCTACAACTTCAAAGTTATGACTGTCAACAGTGACATGAGTGCCAAGTCGCGAGTGCGACGACTGTTTGTTTGATGACAGGAGATATTTCGTCTTGCCCTCGTTCACTGCCAGACCCATTTGTTTTGCTTCCTTGTCCAGCCTGGAGAAAGCAGAACTAACGGCGCGAGTGTTGAGGCCGATGATATCAATATCATCGGCATACACCAACAACTGTACACTCTTATAGAAGATGGTACCTTCTCTATTTAGTTCTGCTGCTCGAACTATTTTCTCCAAAAGCAGGTTGAAAAAGTCGCACGATAGGGAATCGCCTTGTCTGAAACCTCGTTTGGTATCGAACGGCTCGGAGAGGTCCTTCCCGATCCTGACGGAGCTTTTGGTGTTACTCAACGTCAGTTTACACAGCCGTATTAGTTTTGCGAAGATACCAAATTCAGACATCGCGTCATAAAGGCAGCTCCTTTTCGTGCTGTCGAAAGCAGCTTTGAAATCGACGAAGAGGTGGTGTGTGTCGATTCTCCTTTCACGGGTCTTTTCCAAGATTTGGCGCATGGTGAATATCTGGTCGGTTGTTGATTTTCCAGGTCTAAAGCCACACTGATAAGGTCTAATCAGTTTGTTGACGGTGGGCTTTAATCTTTCACACAATACGCTCGATAGAACCTTATATGCGATGTTGAGGAGGCTAATCCACGGTAGTTGGCGCAGATTGTGGGGTCTCCTTTTTTATGGATTGGGCATAGCATACTTAAATTCCAATCGTTGGGCATGCTTTCGTCCGACCATATTTTACAAAGAAGCTGATGCATGCTCCTTATCAGTTCTTCGCCGCCGTGTTTGAATAGCTCGGCCGGTAATCCATCGGCCCCGCCGCTTTGTTGTTTTTCAGGCGGGTAATTGCTATTCGAACTTCCTCATGGTCGGGCAATGGGACGTCTGCTCCATCGTCATCGATTGGGGAATAGGGTTCGCCTTCTCCTGGCGTTGTGCATTCTCTGCCATTCAGCAGGCTGGAGAAGTGTTCCCTCCATAATTTAACTATGCTCTGGGCATCGGTGACTAGATCACCGTTGGGGGTTCTACAAGAGTATGCTCCGGTCTTGAAACCTTCTGTAAGCCGCCGCATTTTTTCGTAGAATTTTCGAGCATTACCCCTGTCGGCCAGCTTATCAAGCTCTTCATACTCACGCATTTCGGCCTCTTTCTTTTTCTGTCTGCAGATGCGTCTCGCTTCCCTCTTCAATTCTCGGTATCTATCCCATCCCGCGCGTCATCCTCCCTAGCATGCTCCCCGCTCTTCTGGCGAGAGAGCATCAAGGAAGCTGAACTTCCGCTTAGCTCCTTGACCCCTCCCGTTTGCAGCTGCGCCGACTACCTCCTCCTTCTCCTGATCCATACTCATCGTCCGTTGTTGTCGCCTGGTCGCCTGGTCGAATCCTTGGGAGTTACTGTTTTATTTGTAGTTTTAAGTTTTTCATTGTTGTTCATCTTGTTCTTACGACCCTCGGCTCAACGAGGTGAGCTTGAGGGTCCATGTAGCTTTTGGGGAACTAGGAGGTCCGCCACGCCAGAGCCCCTTGGCGCGGTAAGGCCACAATTACTCCCCAATTCGGCTCGGTGTTGGGGAGGCTTCGTTATAATACAGCCGAATTTCCCTCCTGGCTTCAAATCATCCAATGGGCACGGGAGTCGAATAACACCCTGGATTAGGAGGTGGTAGCTCTTGGTTGCTGCACGCATGCGGCACTCGTCAACCTGCCTGGGCAGTGCAATTCAACACCACCCACACCGGTTGGGGGGTGCCGAGTATGCCTTGCGACTAAGCCCCTGCACCACGACAAGGTGCTTACCATTCGCACCTATACACTATACTTTTTTGGTCCTTTGTCAGTGTCGTAGACGTATATGGGGCCAATGGGCCGAGTTAAACGCGTTTCTCACATCAAATGTGACGACCGCACAATATTCTTTTTTCCCTTACATCAACCTGTCTCCTTCAATAGCCTTTTCTGCTATACCTGTAACTTTCTTGATTGCATCAAGATATATTATTATACAGATATGGGGTATATCCGGCTTCCTATCTGATGGTCTATGTTTGCTTCCACTGTGTTTACATGCCTTGCAGGAAGGATTGTTAACACAATCTTTGACGAAATGACCCTTCTCTCCACATTTAATACAGCACTTGCTCGTGTCTTCTGTATTGCTGCATTCCTTCGCCACATGTCCATACTTTAAACATCTGAAACATTTCTTTAGTTGCGTTTTTTCGCGGATTCGGCAGATTGTCCAGCCGATTTTAATCTTTTGTGCTGCCAGTAGGTGCTTTGCTTCCTGTGCATGAAGGCTTATGGTCTGATACACTTAGTCGAGTCCAATGGTGCTTGGCTAGGCCAAATGGTGTTTACATACATTTGTATTTACGCTCATATATGTACATACAATATAAATACATTTTTAAAATTTCTTACCTCTCGATTTGGTTGAAATCAAATTGACTGCCTTGTTCACGCTTGGCGTGGCAATAGCGTTCACAAAAAATGTAACATTTTGAGAAAAATTACACTTTTTCTTAACCTTTCAAAACGCTCTAGCGGCTAAAGTATTTGATTTAGGTGGGTCAAATAAATTGCACCGGTTAGAAAATTTAAAGAGCTTTCAGGAAATGTATAATTCGCCTCACCCCCACCGGGGGCATGGCAATAGGCGAAAATGGGTTTTCACCATGTCCCCCCTTTTGTTTTACTACAGTTGGGGGGGTATGGGGCCGGGGGGATCAAAACATTTTGCGAGCCCTCAACTTGCCCTCTATCCCTACCAGGGGCGTGGCAATAGCGTTCACAAAAAATTTAACATTTTGAGAAAAATTACATTTTTCTTAACCTTTAAAACGCTCTAGCGGCTAAAGTATTTGACCTGGATAAACATAGAAACCAATTTGGACATGTAACGAACATGAAAATAGATAAATCAACCGCGCGAAGTGATAGAAACATACCAAAGTTCATATATTTTCATTCAAAATATATGGGGCCTAGCCAAGTACCATTGGTGCACTAAGGTGTAATATTATAATATCCTTTTTTCGTCCTTTTCGATACGATATCCTTGAATTTTTTTCTGAATTCTATAGACAATAAAATTCTAGGAAGCCACCTGGAAGCGCAAGTCGTTCGCTATACCCTAAATATATTTAAATAACATTTAAAAACAAAATATGCCTGGCCAGAACCGATGAGGGTTAGCTGCCTTTTTAATTCTTGAGATATTTTCGCCAAGCACTTGCAGATTTTCATTCTGTTAAACCGCCGGAAGTATGTCTGCGTTAGACATGTCTCCGGTTTTTGCGATAACAATTGCTTATGGTCGAAGGCGTGGTACGGTGTTTCCCTTCTTCTTGTTTTTATTTTTTTTGGGCTTTACTTGGTATCGTGATCCAGGTATCTTTTCTTGTCGCGTTCTTTTCTCCTCCCCCGAGATTTCTGTTTTCTCCTGCTTTCACAATTAGTCCGTCATGGGTTGTTTTAGTCCTTTTTGGAGAGGTTCGTCGTTTTATCTGCTTGTCTTCACGTGGTATTTTCGGTGTGACTTCAGCAGTCGTCTTTTCCATAGCTACGCTTCTACCTATGTTAGCTTCCCGTTGTCTAATATGATCATCTTGTGCACGGATGTAGAACTTCGATATTTCGCTAAGCAGTTCTTTCATGTAATTATTGATAGAGCGCTGTGGCGGACGCATCATATCCGTTAGCTTTTGTATCATATCTCCAAGTTTATACATATGATCACATTGCGACTGTGCTTCTTTCAATATCGGTGTGTTCTCCTGAAATGTTGAAGGTGACGATTTCGACCTCACTGGTCTTTATGTGAAGAGCACCTTCACTGGCGATCTAGCCAAAGCGAAGCTTTTTTAAAGGGTCTACTCGTAATCGTAATCGTAAATTGACTGGTGACACCGCTAAATTTGTTGCTGCTATTGTTGTTGTTGTGTGTTTTTTTTTAATTTATTGTCTCCATTTAGCAGTTTAACCAGCGCTATGATCCTACCGCAGTTCCCTAAGGCCTGACCTACGCTTTACCGGTTCCGGAAAACTCGGAGAAACCCAGTCTACTAGTTCTGCGCCCAAGGGGCTGATTACTCATTCACATCGTGGCTGACACTTCTGCAGAGCTGACTCACATCACCCTCTCCACACCACCAGTAAAAACAGCTGGTGATGCTTCAAGGGACTCCCAGTGCACCGCACCTTATATGGTGAACAGAAGCCGCTCACTTTGAGTCCGTCGCGCCTGGATTTTGATCGGTCACCTATGTATATTAGAGAGGCGGTAACTATTCGCCTCTGTCGCAGGAGTTTCATCGGCCTGGCTGGCTTTTATACCGCATCCTCCACTACTGCCGCTCATCGTCGGGGGTTGCTTATTCGTTGTAACTTATTTCGCAACTAACCTGCTACTACAGGCCGTCCGGTTATACGCGACCTGCCGACCCCCGGTAACTTAAAGCTCAGCTGGGATGCCTGATCCCGTAGGATTCAAGACATACCAACTGGTAAGCATATTTATGTATGTACATCAGGGTGTGCCATTCTGAATCAACCTTTTTCGGATGTCAAGAATCGATTCTTAATCGACCTCGACTAATGAAGATCGATTCCGTAAAACAGATTATTTTGCTTACATGTCAAAAAATCAATTTTCACTTTTTAGTTGATTCGCATGGAAGATGAGATGCTTTTTCACATGATAGAATCCAAAAGGTTTTCGCACGTTAGCTCCCTTTTCGTAGACCAGGTCACATATTATAATGAAGTATACATATAAGCATGAATATATCAAATACTAGAAATAGTTAAAAAAATGGGTCTTGTTATCACATTAACTACGAATATTGCTTTGAAAAAGTTAATTAATTCAAATGTATCCAATTGCACCTGTATTCAAAAATATGCACAAAAATAATTCATATGAATAAACATGTTTGCATATAAATGTATAAAAATATAAGCAAAAGAGCTAACATAAGTCGGTAACAGCAATATATAGTTCTGAGCATAATTTTTATTCAATGCTCAGCTCTGTTCAAGCGCAACTGTTAAGATTTCTCCTGCCGAGCTGGCAGTGATGAAACTCCCTCATCTCGACCGAGTTATCCAAAAATATTTTTACGTTCTCCGCGCCGTGAACCTTCTCTACGATAAACGTTCTCTGTCTATAATTTTACGTTCTTTGTTCTAAATGTAATTTCTGTCATTCTATAAGTTTTCGCCTGCGTATATATGGGTGAAAATGAAAGCAAGGCAACCAAGAGGAATCATTGAAAACTCATCTATATTGATCCCGATTTAGATTGAATTAGCAATTTCTTAATATTGGGAATGATAAAATAGAACTCCAACCATATACGCAGGATATAACGAAAAAAACTCGATTAAGTGAGAGTATATTCCTGAAAGTAAAAATTAATTGCTTGGATCTCAACTGGATACAGCCACCAACCAGATCGATCATGTTGTAATAGACGGAAGACACGTCTCCAGTTTTCTAGACGTGCGTACCCTCCGAGGTCCTAACATCGACTCGGACCCCTATCTTGTTGCAGCCAAGATTCGCACCCGCCACTACGCAGCAAAAAGCGCACGTCAACAAACACAAGGAAGGTTCGACGACGAAAAGCTGCAATCACAACTGATAGCCGAAAGATTTTCTACTCGGTTTGCACTCCTGCTCTCTGAGAGCACTCGTCAACAACTCGGTATAATGAAACTGTGGACGGCATTTCAAGCTCCTTACGTACAGCTGCTTCCGAAACCATTGGTCTTCGGAAAATGCAAAAGAACAGCTGGTATGACGAGGAGCGCCGTGTCGCAGCGGAGAGAAAACAGGCTGCCTACCACGCAACGTTACGATCGACCACAACACTTGTGGGATGGGATAGATACCGAGAGTTGAAGAGGGAAGCGAGACGCATTTGCAGACAGAAAAAGGAAGAGGCCGCAATGCGTGAGTACGAAGAGCATGATAAGCTGGCCGACAGGGGTAGTGCTCAAAAATTCTACAAAAAAATGGGGCGGCTTACATAAGACCGGAGCATACTCTTGTAGAACTCCCAAAGGTGATCTAGTGACCGATGCCCAGAGCGTACTTAAATTATGAAGGGAACACTTCTCCAGCCTGCTGAATGGCAGTAAAAGTACAACGCCAGGAGATTGCGAATCCGATTCCCCAATCGATGACGATGGAGCAGACGTTCCATTGCCCGACCATGAAAAAGTTCGAATAGCAATTGCCCGCCTCAAGAACAACAAAGCGGCGGGGGCCGATGTATTACCGCCAAGCTATTCAAATACGGAGTCGAAGAACTGATAAGGAGCATGCATCTGCTTCTTTGTAAAATATGGTCAGACGAAAGCATGCCCAACGATTGCAATTTAAGTGCCCACCTTCAACAAACTGATTGGACCTTCTCAGTGTGGCTTTAGCATGGCAAATCAACAACCGACCAGATATTCTCCATGCGCCAGATCTTGGAAAATACCCGTGAAAGGAAAATCTACACACACCACCTCTTCGCCGGTTTCAAAGCTGCTTTCGATAGTACGAGGCAGCCTCTATGCCGCGAGGTTTCAGACAAGGTGACTCCCTATCGTGCGACCTTCTCAACCTGCTGCTGAAGAAAATAATTCGAGCTGCAGAACTTAATCGAGCAGGTACAATCTTTTATTAGAGTGTACAGGTGCTGGCGTATGCCGATGATATTGTTATCATCGGCCTCAACACCCACGCCGTTAGTTCTACTTTCTCCAGACTGGACAAGGAAGCAAAGCAAATGGGTCTGGCAGTGAATGAGGGCAAGACGAAATATCTCCTGCCATCAAACAAACAGTCGTCACAGTCATAACTTTGAAGTCATACATAATTTCGTCAATATTGGAACCAGCGTAAGCACCACCAACAATGTCATCCTAGAAATCCAACGCAGAATAACTCTTGCCAACAGGTGCTACTTCGGACTGAGTAGGCAATTGAGAACTAAAGTCCTCTTTCGACGAACAGAAACCAAACTCTATAAGTCACTCATAATTCCCGTCCTGCTATATGGTGCAGAGGCTTGGACGATGACATCAACTGATAAGTCGACGTTGCGTGTTTTCGAGAGAAAAGTTCTGCGAAAGATTTATGGTCCTTTGCGCTTTGGCCACGGCGAATATCGTATTCAATGGAACGATGAGCCGTATGAGATACATGACGACATTGACATAGTTCAGCGAATTAAAAGACAGCGACTACGCTGGCTAAGTCATGTTAACCGAATGAACGAAAACACTCCAACTCTGAAAGTATTCGACGCAGTACCCGCCATGGGAAGCAGAGGAAGAGGAAGACCTCCACTCAGTTGGAAGGACCAGGTGGAGAAAGACCTGGCTTCGCTTGGAATATCCAATTGGCGCCACATAGCGAAAAGAAGAAACGACTGGCGCGCTGTTGTTAACTCGGCTATAATCGCGTAAGCGGTGTCTACGCCAATTAAGAAGAAGTTTACTAAATTTATTTTTAACTAAAAAAAATTAACTAAAATCACAAATTCAAGATACAAATTTTACTGACGGGTATTAGTTTGGAATTCATTTTCGGTTGGTTTTGTTTTCGATTTTCTTGATCGACAAATATTGACTTTATTTCCTTTTCGTTTAATAAATTATTGTGAAAAATGCAGCAGGCTACAAATCAATCACAATAAAACTTGTGACGCTCTCTGTTTTGAAATCGAATTCTGAACTCCTTAGACTACCAAATTTCTCATTAAACAACCCAAAACAATATCCAATTCGTATGTGATGTTTACTATTGCGTCGATTAAATGCATGGCGTTTTTCTATGTTCAATTGCTCCGAGTTGCTTCTATATGGTGTTATTAACAATGCCAATTGTGCCTCCATCGTCAATTCGAAAAATTGAAGCTATTTTCTTTATAGCATTTTCTCCGTAAAGGTTGGGCTCCAGCTCTCAAGTAAATGCTCAGGAAAAAAATTTCTTATTTCTTGAGTTGTAGTCAAGAAAATTTGACAGCAGGTTAAGCATTGTGAATGAGAGCAAGAGAAAGTAAACAAAGAAAATATACTTATGTGATTAAGTATATAAACGTTTTCTTTGCGATTTAAGTAATGTGTTTGATGTTTGGTAAGTTTTATACATCATTACAAAATGAACTACATTTCATAATAATGATTTTAACTAATTTAGGATTAATTTAACGATTACTTTGAATTTCCTTCAAGAAACTGTGGGAACACAGACAAAAAGTATCACATCTGGCAGCACCGTTTTTCAGTTATTATATTATTTCTTTCTCTTGATATTCTTTCTGGAAATTTACAGTTTCAACTAAATTATAAGTTTTTAGTTTTTAAGAAGCGTCACTTCTTGTACAGTCGCCAACAAGTGTAAAAGTCTTTTGAATTTTCTGAACAATTAATCGTTTTAATAATTAATGTGGTCTTTTATTACCGCCACATAACTGGTGACCCATACAGTTAAACGACACACGCAAGCCGATCAGCAACACTACATCACCTAGCCGCCCATTTGCGCTTACCAGGCCGCGCAACTGCAACTGACGCAAGCGGCCAACGCGATACAGCCAATACAAAATCACGACCTCGGCAGCGGGCAAGAAATCCAATGGGCGTACAGCACCGATGTCAGGGGCCTCTCGCCAGCCATCATCGAGGCGCCAGCCACCGGCGTTGGTACCACGACCTACTACATTAGCGCCAGCGATTTCTATCAGCTCAATTTGATGGCCACCACCACAAGTATGTCGCCGCATTTGGCTGGTACAGCGCAAAAACATGGCCACAACCATCAACAACAACAACAACAACAGCACCAAAACCAACGCGTACAAGTGCAACTGCAATCACAGGTGCAACAGCAACAACAACCTGTTCATTTCTACCTACATCACCCCTCATCACCCTCCAACATCACCTACATTAAACTTGAATCTTAATCACTATCTATTCAACAGGACCTGTCCATCAGCAACAGCAAGCACCACCAGCACCACTGCCGCAAACTTTGTTGCAGCAACAATCATCATCATCATTTTGCTTGCAACAGTTCCTCCATATCCTCAAATACGAACAATTCTTCCTCCCATTCAACCTCTAACCTCACCATCATCTACCAATGCCACAACCGCCGACCACATTTCAATTGTTGCAGGCACCACAAGCCGTCATCATGCAACATGCACAACCACAATTGACGCTGCCACACATGTCAACGGTACAGATGATCGACATCAATTTGAGTCCGCAATTTATCGCTTCATCTACAGTGAATTCGGCTCAACGCACTTTGCATCAGTCGCCGCCTCCACGCCACATGTAACACTATCAGGTGCACAACTCCGCCACACTCAGCCGTCGCACAGGTTGCCAACCGGCCGCCGCGCTACGCTTCAATACCCTAAGCATCGCACTACTAACACATCGCAAATCGAGTACGAAATTCCTCGTCGACACTGGCACGGATATTTGGGCGACTCCGCTTTCTCGTAAATTCAACAAAATAGTAACTCCTGTTCGACTGCAAGCTGCAAACGGTAGCAAAATCGAAACCTACGGAGATAAGGCACTCACCCTCAACATAGGACAACGGCGTCAGACCCATTGGATATTTTGTATAGCTAACGCGGTCGCTTTGTAGACCCTAACTCAGACTAGCACGGCTTAAGCTACGCCCCATAGCCGTACACTCACCGAGCCAATGAATTCGCCACGTACATCAACCAGCCTACATGCACCAAGCACCCGCGCCAGGATCTGGTAGTGGAACTCAACCTTAAAAAACGTCTAGCAAGACTTTATTTGGGGGGGAGTATTGTGGGCTCACAGACAAAAAGTATCACATCTGGCAGCACCGTTTGTCAGTTATTATATTCTTTCCTTCTCTTGATATTCTTTCTAGAAATTTACAGTTTCAACTGAAATTTTTTAGTTTTCAAGAAGCGTCACTTCTTGTACAGACGCCAAGAAGCGTTGAAGTCTTATGAATTCATCTTCTTCTTAATTGGCGTAGACACCGCTTACGCGATTATAGCCGAGTTAACAACAGCGCGCCAGTCGTTTCCTCTTTTCGCTACGTGGCGTAAATTGGATATTCCAAGCGTAGCCAGGTCCTTCTCCACTAGGTCCTTCCAACGGAGTGGAGGTCTTCCTCTTCCTCTGCTTCCCCCGGCAGGTATTGCGTCGAACACTTTCAAAGCTGGAGTGTTTTCGTCCATTCGGACAACATGACCTAGCCATCGTAGCCGCTGTCTTTTAATTCGCTGAACTATGTCAATGTCGTCGTATATCTCGTACAACTTATCGTTTCACTGAATACGATATTCGGCGTGGCCAATGCGCACAGTCAATAGCAAAGTCGACTCATCCGTTGTTGACATCGTCCAAGCCTTTGCACCATATAGCAGGACCGGAATTATGAGTGACTTATAGAGTTTGGTTTTTGTTTGTCGAGAGAAGACTTTGCTTCTCAATTGCCTAATCAGTACGAAGTAGCACCTGTTGGCAAGAGTTATCCTGAGTTGGATTTCTAGGCTGACATTGTTGGTGGTGTTTCGGCTGGTTCCAAGATAAACGAAATTATCTACGACTTCAAAGTTATGACTGTCAACAGTGACGTGAGTGCCAAGTCGCGAGTGCGACGACTGTTTGTTTGATGACAGGAGATATTTCGTCTTGCCCTCGTTCACTGCCAGACCCATTTCTTTTGCTTCCTTGTCCAGTCTGGAGAAAGCAGAACTAACGGCGAGGGTGTTGAGGCCAATGATATCAATATCATCGGCATACGCCAGCTGCTGTACACTCTTATAGAAGATGATACCTTCTCTATTTAGTTCTGCAGCTCGAACTATTTTCTTCAGCAGCAGGTTGAAGAAATCGCACTATAGGCAATCACCTTGTCTGAAACCTCGTTTGGTATCGTTCGGCTCGGAGAGGTCCTTCCCGATTCTGACGGAGCTTTTCGTGTTGCTCAACGTCAGCTTATACAGCCGTATTAGTTTTGCGGGGATACCAAATTCAGACACCGCGGCATAGAGGCAACTCCATTACGTGCTGTCGAAAGCAGCTTTGAAATCGACGAACAGGTGGTGTGTATCGATTCTTCTTTCACGAGTCTTTTTCAAGACTTGGCGCAAGGCGAATATCTGGTCGGTTGTTTATTTTCCAGGTCTAAAGCCACACTGATAAAGTCAAATCAGTTTGTTGACGGTGGGCTTTAATCTTTCACACAATACGCTAAATAGAACCTTATATGCGATGTTGATTAGGCTAATACCACGGTAGTTGGCGCAGATTGTGGGGTCTCCTTTTTTATGGATTGGGCATAGCACACTTAAATTGCAATCGTCGGGCATGATTTCGTCCGACCATATTTTACAAAGAAGTTGATGCATGCTTCTTATCAGTTCTTCGCCGCCGTGTCTTCGTGGTCGGGCAATGGAACGTCTGCTCCATCGTCGTCGATTGGAGAATCGGGTTCGCCTTCTCCTGACGTTGTGCGTTCACTGCCATTCAGCAGGCTGGAGAAGTGTTCCCTCCATAATTTAAGTATGCTCTGGGCATCGGTGACTAGATCACCTTTGGGGGTTCTACAAGAGTATGCTCCGGTCTTGAAACCTTCTGCAAGTCGCCGCATTTTTTCGTAGAATTTTTCAGCATTACCCCTGTCGGCCAGCTTATCAATCTCTTCACACTCACGCATTCTTTTTCTGTCTGCAAATGCGTCTCGCTTCCCTCTTTAACTCTCGGTATCTATCCCATCCCGCACGTGTTGTGGTCGATCGTAACGTTGCGATGTAGGCAGCCTGTTTTCTCTCCGCTGCGACACGGCACTCTTCGTCGTACCAGCTGTTCTTTTGCACTTTCCGAAAACCATTGGTTTCGGTTGCAGCTGTACGTAAGGAGTTTGAAATGCCGTCCCACAGTTCCCTTATATCGAGTTGTTGACGCGTGCCCTCAGAGAGCAGGAGTGCAAGCCGAGTAGAAAATCGTTCGGCTGTCTGTTGTGATTGCAGCTTCTCTTGGTTGGTAGTTTTTCGATCCGGAGACAGCCAGGTAGCTTGATTAATCTTTTTATGCTGGAATCTAGTACTACAGCTAACCATATTTCGTTAAAGTCGCCATGCACGATTTTGACATCGTGGTGGCGGCAGCTCTCATAAGTGTGCTCCAAGCACTCATAAAAAGCATCTTTGGTCATATCGTCCTTCTCTTCCGTCGGGGCGTGGGCGCAAATCAGCGATATGTTGAAGAACCTCGCTTTGATGCGGATTGTGGCTAGATGTTCATTCACCGGAGTGAATGATAGTACTCGGCGACGGAGTCTCTCTCCCACCACGAATCCCACACCAAACTTGCGCTCCTTTATATGGCCACTGTAGTAAATGCCGCAAGGACTTACTCGTCTCTGTCCTTGTCCCGTCCAACGCATTTCTTGGACGGCGGTTATGCCAGCCTTTATTTTCACGAGGACATCAACCAGCTGGGCAGCGGCACCTTCCCAATTAAGGGACCGGACATTCCAGGTGCATGCTCTTAATTCGTAGTCCTTATTTCGTTTACCATGGTCGTCATCACAAGGGGGGTCTCTCATCCGAGGCTTGTTGCTTCCTTTCATTGAGGAATTTTTTTTTACGTGGCGGGTCCCAAACCCAGCGCACAACTCTATGTAGGTGATGTTTCGCCTTCTCACTTTAGCTCGCCTTCGAACGGATGTTCTTAGGCTACCCAGAGGATACTTGGTCAAAGACCGAAAGTTGTAAGGTGCTTGAGTCATATGTAAAAGAATCGTTACTGGCCACTCCCAAGTGAATATCGATCAGAGAACTTTCCGCACTTACGTGAACTTCTACACATGACTCCATCCTCCATCTTTTGAATTATCTGAATAAATAATCGTTTTAATAATTAATGTGGTCTTTTATTACTGCCACAAACTAATTGTTGATTTCATTTTTCTTCGCAAAACTTGCGTTGCCGTATTCGCATTTTATTGAAAAAATTTATTAAAAATTAGTACTAGATTTCTTTAGAGCTCCATACTACCACAAGAAAATTTACCGCAGGAATTTTTATTGACCATTTCTTAGGCGATTTTGTGTATGAAGTTTTTACATTTCTTGAGAGCTGGAAACTACCCTTAAGCCACAAGTCGACATAACAAAACTGCAACTTGCAATCTATAAAATACCATTTGCAGGAGTGAAGTCGATTAAAACCCTCATGGGTTTTAATTAACCCAACCAAATGAGTGAATTGAAATCGAATGAAACTCACTCATCTTGTATGAGTTAGCCAAAAATATTTTTACGGTTTCTGCGTCTTGAACATTCTCTACCATATACGTTCTCTACTTCACGGTGCGGCCAAAATGTGCCATTTTGCGAAGGGGTACTGTTTTGGATGAGCGTGTTTCACCACAGTTAACATCAGAGGCACAATTAAAATTGAGCATTTTCAGTGTTTAATGAGAAAAATTATGCTAATTTCATTGTTTACAAATGTACGCTTACAGATTCGTATATTGACATATATTTTATATCAAAGCGCATAAGCATCTAATTACAAATTGAACTATTTCGTGATGAATTCCTTAAAATCGTTTAAAATATATACTAAAGTCATGTTTGTGTTATTACTTAAATATTTAGTTAATGTAGGTTTATATTAAAATATAACTTATAATTTATATATATAAATACATAACTTATATCTATATATTTACTAGAAGACCCGTCCCCGTTTTGCTGAGGCTAAAGCATACATTAATTATTAACTGTACAGTAAAATTGTATGTATGAGTAAAATCGAAAATTTTATTCTTGGTATAAGAATAACTCCGTGAATTACTTCCAAATTTGAAAATAATTGATACTAATTTTCTTCGATTTGTTATTGAACACCAATAAAAATAAAATTTATTACCACACATTGATTTTTTATTTCATTAATTTTATATTCCACTTGTAAGGAATTATCAATTTTCAAAATTGTTAGTTGATAATACTTGTGATAAGGAAGGAAGGTAGGTCATTCTTAATACTTAGCAATAATATTTATAATTTTTTAATTATACACATTTTCAAATTCAATGTAAAACTGCGAGTGGCAAGAGGACCATTTTTCCATTAAAATTAGTAATAGCAGAATAGTTACTACTATTGAATTTCCTGCAATCTGTTTGATTTCCAAACGTTTGGTGGATTGAAATTACAGTGAATAATAATTGTTGGATTAGTTGTCATTCCGGGATATATCTAGATGATTTTCGTTTCCATCTTCATCAATAACAGTATCGAATGATTTAAAATACATTCATTTCCCTTTTACATTTTAAGCCAATATTAACGTAGCCAATTAAGATCCAATCAATTAATTTTTACTTTCAGGAATATACTCTCACTTAATCGAGTTTTTTTCGTGATATCCTGCGTATTTGGTTGGAGTTCTATTCTATCATTCCCAATATTAAGAAATTGATATTGCAATCTGAATCGGGATAAATATGGATCAGTTTTCAATTATTCCCCTTGGTTGCTTTAGGACAGGCCTGTCCAACATACGGCCCCCGGGCCACCATCCGGCCCGCATAGGCCCTTCATCCGGCCCGCCATCTCTTATAGTCTTTGGGCATCCCAGTTGTATAGGCCTGAAACACGTGATGGATAAAGTAGTGCAGACAGTTAATTTTATACGCGCAAGAGGGCTTAACCACAGACAGTTCCAGGCTTTTCTGGCTGATGTCGGTTCAGATCACGAAGACATTGTATACTTCAGTCGCGTTCGCTGGCTCAGCAGAGCAGACACACTAAAACGATTCTATTCCCTGCTGGACGACTTAAAGATTTTTCTTGGCAACAAAGACCAAGAAATTACTTTCCTTACTGATGAGGAGTGGTTGGCTGATCTGGCTTTCCTGGTTGATATAACTAAATATCTTTCTGATCTTAACTTAAAACTACAAGGGAAAGACCAACTATGCACACAGTTATACGAACACGTTCTAGCTTTCACAAAAAAGCTTTTATTGTTGGAAAAGTAGCTGGAACAAAAGCAGTTGATTCATTGGGAGACCTTATCTACAAAAAAGCAAGATACCCTGGATTTTGACAAGTACGTGTTGATGTTACAAAGATTAAGAAACGAGTTTGACGACAGATTCGCAGACTTCAAATCACAAACTCCCTGCATGAAAGTATTTCAAAATCCATTTGATGTTGCGCAGAGTTTTCAGCTGGAGTTAATAGAATTGCAAAGCAGCTCTCATCTAAAATCAGCATATAATAATTGTCTTCCAAACTTAATTGAATTTTACAAAAAGTATATTACACCCAGTCAATACCCAAACCATACTAAGCTGGCTATTCAACATATTTCTTTATTTGGTAGTACATATGTTTGCGAGCAGCTGTTTTCTCACATGAAATTTAACAAATCAAAAACCAGATCATCTTTATTAGATAGCCATCTTAAAGGCATTTTGCGCATAGCCACTTCTAAAACTCCAGCTCACATAGATGCGCTGTGCAAACAGAAAAAATTTCAGACATCTCATTAATTAGATTTTAAGAATAAGAATATCTTTATATGCTAAGGCCATAGTTACATTAATAATAATATATTAAGATTTATGTGATGTTGCTTATTATAAATAAATAAATATACCAAAACTGAAGGTCATTTTATTTTTTTTTTGACCCGCTACGGTTATGAAAATGCTAAACCTGGCCCTTCCCAAAATTATGTTGGACGGGCCTGCTTTAGGACATTGTAGAAACCTACAAGTAATAAATCCTATCATTTTCACCCATATATACGCAGGCGAAAGCTTATAGAATGACAGAAATTACATCTAAGCTGTTCACGGTAAGGTGGTTATCGGGTTATGTAGTTATTAGATTAAAAATAACCTCTATGATCCGTGAACATCCTATGTATGGTTATTTGCTTAGTTTTACGCAAACAGTTCATTGTTTAAAATTTTAGTTCAATGAAATTCCTATTTACAAAATGCCTAAACAAAGTTAAAATAATCGAATTTGAAATAAGTTCTACTATTCAGGAAATGGAATGTATGTGCTTATTGAATAATCCGAATTTTAAGGGTTCAAAAAATTCTTTGTATAAAATTTGCAGACATCTGTATTTCTGTAGACACTAAAATAGGAGTATAAATAATTGACAAAAAATGTATATTTATTTTGTACTTTTCTTTCTTTTCTTACTTACTTTGATGATTTTTATTCCGTTTTTAATTTGCTGATTGTAAACAAAAACAGGTGTTAATAGCAGAGTTTCCAATATGAAATTCTAAATGGAAATGCCATTCGCTTAGTTTTATTTTTTTATTTTTTTGCTGCCACTTAGTTAAATTCCAACGACTTTCTAACACTGGAAATAAGCAAACAACCACATAATCTGTAAACAAGGACCTAGGTTGGTCAAAGTTGGTTATTTTGTCATACTGCATTTTGTTGTTGTTGACTTAATCACATAACCACATAACCCAATAACCACCTTATAGTGCACAGCCTAATTAAGAATGTCATAGAATCAGGGAGACACAGGGCGAAAGACTAGGCACTTAATTAGGGTTTCCTAAATATTCTACTACTAAAACGGCCAAATACCTTAAGAAAGGCTAAGAGTGTGTTGCCGTGTTATGCTATACAATTTATTACTTTAAGTACGTTTTTGTTAAATTTTCAAATATATTTCGATTATTAAAATTCGTAAAGATTAAATGTACCTAGTTTTCATTAAAATTTTATTTATTGTTTCAAAATATTGGAAAATCTTTCCAATTTTATTAAAAATATTCTTCAAATATCTATTTACTTTCTTTAAATTATTACAAGTAGTTATGTTGAGTACCATCGAAAACTTCATCATGCCGTTTACATCTTTTTCTTCTTCTTTATTGCGAAGCCAGGTCCTTCTCCACTTGGTCTTTCCAACGGAGTGGAGGTCTTCCTCTTCCTCTGCTTCCTCCGGCGGGTACTGTGTCGAATACTTTCAGAGCTAGAGTGTTTTCGTCTATTCAGACAACATGACCTAGCCAGCGCAGCCGCTGTCTTTTAATTCGCTGAACTATGTCAATGTCGTCGTATATCTCGTACAACTCATCGTTCCATCGAATGCGATAGTCGCCGTGGCCAATAGCAAAGGACCATAAATCTTTCGCAGAACTTTTCTCTCGAAAACTTGCAACGTCGACTCATCGGTTGCCGTCATCGCCCAAGCCTCTGCACCATATAGCAGGACGGGAATTATGAGTGACTTATAGAGTTTGGTTTTTGTTCGTCGATAGAGGACTTTAGTTCTCAATTGCCTACTCCGTCTAAAGTACCATCTGTTGGCAAGAGATATCCTGTGTTGGATTTCCAGGCAGACATTGTTGGTGGTGTTTACACTGGTTCCAAGATAGACGAAATTATGTACGACTTCAAAGTTATGACTGTGACGACTGTTTGTTTGCTTTGCTTCCTTGTCCAGTGTTGAGAAAGCCGAACTAATGGCGCGGGTGTTGCGGCCGATGATATCAATACCATCGGCATACGCCAGCAGCTGTAGACTCTTATAAAAGAATGTAACTGCTCGATTAAGCTCTACAGCTCGAATTATTTTCTCCAGCAACAGGTTGAAGGAGTTACACGATAGGGATTCGCCTTGTCTGAAACCTCGTTTGGTATCGAACGGCTCGGAGAGGTCCTTTCGGATTCTGACGGAGCTTTTCGTGTTGCTCAACGTCAGTTTACACAGCCGTATAAATTTGGAGGAATACAAAATTCAGATATCGCGGCATAAAAGCAGCACCTTATCGTGCTGTCAAAAGCAGCTTTGAAATCGACGAAGAGGTGGTTTGTGTCGATTCTCTTTTCACGGGTCTTTTCCAAGGTTTGGCGCATGGTGAATATCTGGTTAGTTGTTGGCTTGCCAGTCCTAAAGCCACACTGATAAAGTCAAATCACTTTGTTGACGGTGGGCTTTAATATTTCGCACAATACGCTCGATAGAACTTTATGGGCGATGTTGAGGAGGCTTATCCCACGGTAGTTGGCGCAGATTGTGGGGTCTCCTTTTTATGGATTGGGCGGAGCACTCTTAAATTTCAATCGGTGGGCATGCTTTCGTCCGACCGTATTTTACAAAGAAGCTAATGCATGCTCCTTATCAGTTCTTCGCCGCCGTGTTTGAATAGCTCGGCTGTCAATCCATCGGCCCCCGCTGCTTTGCTGTTCTTCAGACGAGTAATTGCTATTTGAACTTCTTCATGGTCGGGCAATGGAACGTCTGCTGGGAAAGTGTTCTCTCCATAATTTAAGTATGCTCTGGGCATCGGTCACTAGATCACCTTTGGGGGTATGCTCCTATCTTGAAACCTTCTGTTAGCCACCGCATTTTTTCGCCAAATTTTCGAGCATTACTCCTGTCGGCCAGCTTATCAAGCTTTTCCTACTCACGCCTTTCGGCCACTTTCTGTTACTGTCTGCAAATGCGTCTCGCTTCCCTCTTCAACTCTCGGTATCTATCCCACCCGCACGTGTTGTGGTCGATGGTAACGTTGCAAGGTAGGCAGCCTGTTTTCTGCCCGCTGCAACAAGGCACTCGTCGTCGTACCCGCGGTTCTTTTGCATTTTCCGAAAACCAATGGCTTCGGTTGCATCTTTACATTAAGAGCTTGAAATGCCGTCCCACTGTTCCCGTATACCGAGTTGTTGACGAGTGCTCTCAGAGAGCAGGAGTGCAGGTCGAGTAGAAAATCGTTCGGTTGTATGTTGAGATTGCGGCTTCTGGACGTCGAACCTTTCTTGTGTTTGTTGACGTGGTACTGAAATCTAGTACTACAGATAACCATATATCGGGCCCCGGTGAAGTCGATCAGCCTCAAACCATTTGGGGATGTTTCCTCGTGGTGGCTGAATTTACCGACCGTGTGCCAAAGATACCTTCTTTGCCCACCCTGGCATTAAAGGCAGTACCCGGCGACGTACTCTTTCTCCCACCACGAATCCCAAATAGAACATGCGCTCTTTTATATGGCCACTGTAGTAAATGCCACAAGGACCTACTCGTCTCAGTCCTTGTCCCGTCCATCGCATTTCTTGCACGGGGATGATGTGAACCTTCACTCTAATCAACCTGACATCAACCAGCCGGGCAGCGGCACCTTCCCAATTAAGGGACCGGACATTCCAGGTGCATGCCCTTAATTCATAGTTCTCAATTCTTTTGTCATGGTCGTCATCAAAAAAGGGGCCACTGATCCGAGGCTTGTTGTTTCTTTTCATTGGGTGCGTTTTTTACGTGGCGGGTCCCAAACCCAGCGCACAACCCTGCTGAGGAGATGCTTCGCCTTTTCTCTTTAGCTCGCCTTCAAACGGATGTTCTTAGGCTACACAGAGGATACTTGGTCAAAGAGCGGAGGTCGTGAGCTGCTAGAGACTTATGTTCCGTTTAAATCACTCATATGAATTGTAATTGAACTTTTTATCAATACTGCAACTATTCCTCTATTTTTTATTTTAGATGTTGCGTTTTTTTTGTAATGAATGCTAAAGCGTCTTTCGCCAATAATCAAGCAAAGTAGGAGCAATTCCTTGACGATGCATTTGCCAATGCGATTTTCTGTTTTGATATCAACAATGTACCGGTTCCACAAGGTGCGTTCTAAAAAACCCGCTTTGTTCAGTAGCAACAATCAGTATAATCCATGCTTTACGTTTATAGTAGCTATTTATCATTATTAGATTATTTTTTGAAATAAAAAAAAGATTCAAATGATTCTTACATACATTTTTGAACAAATGCTTATGATTTGAAATATGATTTTTATTTAGTACATGAGTTCTATTGAATTTTAACTAAGCTACCTTCCTTCTTGAGTTATAAATAGTGTAGCCAACACGTCTTTCTTTTATATATATGTGTAAATTTGCTTTGGACCAAACAGTCGCACATATTCACATATACAATATAATTATTTGTGAATGTAAACAAATTTGAAAGAACCATTCCAAATCTCCGTTGTCACGGACAACCAATGGGCGAAGCTCACGTTTAGTCAAAGAGGCAATGTGTCGAAAGATTGACGTAACGACAAAGCGTCATAATATTGTAGTGTTGGTAGAAAATCTGAGCTGTGCCGAAAAAATTAAACAAACAAACGCCGATTGTGACCTCTTCCCTTGCCATTGTAACAGCTTCGCCAACAAACCAACGGAAATATGTATGTTTATGTATGAGCTTGCATATAAATCATTGCTCAAATTATGATTTTTAGGTTTTGCCATCATCGCGAAAAGACGCTGGTTGGCAAATACATGTTCGGTGGGATATGATGGTGTCTGCTTTTCTGAATAAATCGACTTTGCCCGTTGAAAGTGCCTTTGCGTTCATGAATGACAATGTTGTTGTTGCGTATTTTCTCAAAATTTGGGCATCGGCTCTGACGCTGCTGATGCTATTTGATTTGGTTGTTGTTATCGTAAAATAATGTTTTTAATAGTTGCGTGTGACGTATTTACGTGAGTTCGCATATATGTTTTTTTTTCTTTGGTTTTAATTCATCCTACTCGCGCATGTGCCGCCATTGTTACCAAGTGCGGAACACGCGGGGTTGGACGCCTCGCATTTCTTCGCAAGGATAAGCTTTACCATTCTCTAACAGAATTCAACACTTGCTGGGAACGTAGCT
The DNA here is from genome assembly GCF_016617805.1 of Bactrocera tryoni. Lineage (NCBI taxonomy): Eukaryota > Metazoa > Arthropoda > Insecta > Diptera > Tephritidae > Bactrocera > Bactrocera tryoni. The sequence continues at coordinate 20,362,538 of NW_024395977.1, forward strand.
AACTTTTGGCTAACTGGCTAACTTTTGCCTGAAGAGCGCGTCTATTCTGACTAGGTCGACCTATGTTGGCCATGATTCTAGTTAATGCAGCCGGCACTTTTGCTACTTTCTCACAGGTTTTCGCGATGTGGAACCGATAATGTAGCCTCGCATCAATAATTAAACTCAGGTATTTCAACGATTGTTGCGTTGGGATATTGTATCCATCAATGTTGAGCGGAGTCACCTCTAGTTTTTTCCTAATCGTTATTTGCATCGCTTCGGTTTTTTGGCCTGCTATTTGGAGCTTATTTTGTGAGCCAATCTTTTATTTTTATAACCGCGTGATTGCATAGGTTCTCTATCTGGCTTATTTCTTTTGCCACTACCGTTACTGCTATATCATCAGCGTACCCGATTATCTGTATTTCTTTGGGCAATAGGAGACGTAGCACTCCGCTTTGATGCGTCCTCTGTTAACTTTTTTATGGCGTCTATTGTTGACCTGTGTCTTCGAAAACCTTATTGGTTTTCGGCTAAGCCCGGCGGCTCTCTTTCTAGGTATTTCTCTAGCCGCATGCAGATTATACGGTCCAGTATTTTTCCCATTGTGTCCAGCATACATAGTGGTCGGCCAGCCTGGCTCCCCTGCTGCTTTATTTGGCTTTTGTATAAGCACTAGCCGCAGTTTTTTCCAAATCTTAGGGAATACTCCCTCTCGTAAGCATTCCGTATAAACTTCCGTATATGGGGTGGGTTTATACTTAATAGCTACTTTTAGGACCTTGTTCGGGATGCCATCTAGACCTGATGCTTTAGCAATGTAGCAATTGCGCCGGAAGGAGTGTTTGGACAACCGTCTTTAATAACCTAGGGTATGTGGGCGCTTGTCCTTTATGATCTTTAATTTTTGACATAACGATTTTGTATGCATCTCCCCACGGGTTTTTTCGACCTTGTTGCAGAGCTCTTTAAAACAACAGGCTTTGTTCTTCTTTATTGCTTTCTTGAGTTCATTTCGTTACCGTTTAAAGCGCTCGTTTAGCATTGTGAAATCTGCCGTTTGTCGTCCCCTTTGAAACTAGCGCCTCGCTTTGTGGCATTCACTTCGTAGAGCTTCAATAGCCTTATTCCACCAGTATGCGGGTTTACTGAATGTGCCTTGTTTTTTCCTACACATAGCGGCATCGCAGGCTTTACTGACATGTTTAACAAGGCATTCAGACTTCTTTTCTATGTCTAAAGCGTAGTTCGGATTGTCATCTAGCATTTATTTGTATATATCCTCATCAAACGTAATATCGATTACAGAACCGAGGCCGTTTTTTCGAAAGTATCTTTGTTGCCGGTATTCAGCAAAACGGTGTTCAGTACCGCAAAAGCCTTCAGAAGAGTTTCTCCTCGTCTATTTGTGTACGTGCTAACCCACTCCACTGCCCATGCATTGAAGTCACCTGCCACTACGTTCATTGTGGTGTTCGACACTTCTCGTACAAAGTTATCGATGATTATTTCATATTCACCTTGTGCAATGCTTTGCGGAATGTAACAGCTATAGAAGTTTATTTCGCGAATTTTTGCCCGAGTGTGATAAGCTTGTCCTGTTAGTGGTTTTTCTTGAAACACGTTTTCTCCACAGGTACAAATGACCGCTTTGCCCGTTAGGGCGGAGGTCCACGTTGCTGCGCTAATGTTTTTGTATTGTTCGCAGACTATTGCCACGTCGATTTTCTGCTTAAACACTGTATGCGTAAGCAGGTCTTGTTCTGCTTCGCAGTGGTTGAGGTTGAGCTGTAGAACTCGAATATTTTGGCTTTTTTGCACGCTTCTTGGTAGAGAGGATATTTCTTGCCACCTATCCAGTGGTCAGAGTTCTCCTTTCCTTGTTTTTTACATGCGGGTTACACTTTCTACCAGTTTGTGTAGGGCGTCTTGTTTTTTAACAGCCCTTAAAATATCGTTGTATGTCATGTTACCGGTTCGCGCAATCACTATCGCATCAGGACTAGGTCGGTGCTTATATGCTGCCTTCTTTTTCCTTTTGATTTCCGTCCAGCCATCTTGTTTTTCCGTATCTGTCCTTGGTTAATTGAGGTGAACGTATCTCCTTTTTCCTCGTTATTTTTCACCTTCTTTGGTTCCTCTCCATGGTTGGTTTTATTCTTTTTTGGAGGAGTCCGCCTTTTCGCCTGTTTTTCTTCGCAAGGTCTTTTAGGCACTATTTCCATTGTTGTGGACATATTTAGGATGTTCCGTCTTGCTTCCTTGCTCTTTTGGTCTTCCTCTAAGATTTTTTCGTACATCTTCGTTATATTGCCAACGAGGTCTTTTAGATTATTATTGATTGTTCGCTGTGGTGGTCGCATCAAATCTATCAACTTCTTGATTTCTTCATCAAGGTCATTCATGTGGTCGCCGCGAGGTTTTACCGCCTTCGCTTGAGGCGTATTGTCTTGCAGCGCTGGTGGCGACGATCTTGTTCAAGTTGGTTTTTCTACGCTAAGCATATTTATGGGAGATCTACAAAGTCGCGAAGACCGCTTAAATGGAGCTATTTCCTGGTGTCCTTTGGGCGTTTCCCGCATCGTTTCCCAGTATAGTAGCATAGATATTACTGCTACTGTTGCTGCTTATTCTGATGCCATTTGTACTGTTTTTTCTTATGTAAAATTCATTTCCTTTCTTTTGTACCAGCCATCGTGTGTAGGGGGGCGGGCCGAAATAAACAGAACCGGGTGTAACCTCGGTGGCTATGCACTTACCCCAGTTCCCTGAGGCCTGTTATTTGCTTTACTGGTTCTGGAAAACACGATCGGACCAACACAGACTACTAATCTTGAGCCCAATGCTCACTCCTTGACCAGAGCTCGAAGGAGCTGGTTACTGATGAACACCGCGGCCAACACCTCGGAAGAGCAGGCTCACATCACCCAATTAATCTCGGGAGCAGAGAAGTCGCTGAAAAGATTTAAAGGGACTCCCAGCCGCACCTGACATGGTGAACAGACGCTCACCAGGAAGCCGCTCATTGTTAGTCCGTCGCGCCTCGATTGTATTACCCACCTTTCCCATGCATGATACAGGAGGACACCAATTTTTGAGACCCGGTATCGGCTCACCTCTGTCGCAGGGGTTTCATCAGCTTAACTGGCTTTTATACCGGCACTCCTTCCGCTCCTCGTGGGGGGTTATTCGTCATAATTTATTTCGCAACTAACCTGCTACTACAGGCCGTCCGGCTATCCGCGACCTGCCGCCAGCCGACCCTCCCGGTAGCTTAGAGCTCTCAGCTGAAAAGTCTGGTCTGACTGAGAACCAAGACCAACGGTTTTCTTTTTTTTTTATAGTAGGAGGAAGCATCGAAAGCCGGAGTGTGGGACTTTAATCCGCTAAACCAAACCTACTCCCACCTCATGTCTCTCCCACGGGACCACTGGACAAAGTATTACTTCATGGGAGAGCAGACGACGTTTAAGTCTCCTCTATTGCACGGACTAACTGACGCCTAATCTGTTCTAAATGTCTCAATTTTGTCATAATTAGATTTGCCGCTTCGCTGACAGCTTTCCACTTTACAGAGGACTCGCACATAAGTGCTGTCAAATTTTCCACCGTGAAAACCGAGGGCAATAAAAGAACACGTGTTCAGAGTCTTCTATATACTCTTTACACGTCGGACAGTATTGACTAAAGTCATGACGATATTTAATATTCTCTTCTCTTTTTGCTGTGATAGGCGTCTCTGATAAGTTATATATTAGCGCGAAGTCGTCTCCCTGAATGTCAATCGGCGCCTTACTGGCTAATACCTCAGCATCGTCATTTGAAATGGTTCAGAAATCACTTATCACACTTATTGCTGAAAGCCTATGCACTGTGTTAATTGGTCTAGCATATGATTTTGTTTCTAGCGCCTGTATCCATATTGGAGCCGCAGACAGGATCACTGAGTTTATTGCCTTAGCTATTAAACATCGTCGGCTGGAACGCACACAGCCTTTATTTGCCATCATTCTAGATAACGCATTATATATTTTATTTGCTTTACTTGTCGCATTTTCTAAGTGTTCTTTGAACTTGAGTCTTGGGTCCACTGTTACCCCAAGATACTTCAACTGCGGCTGTGAAGTAATCTCGCATTCTCCTATGGTCAGCGATATTTTCTCCTCAATTTTCCTTGAGCTTATGAGCAGGACTTCTGTTTTCTGCTCAGCCAGCTCAAGACTCATGGTAGCAAACCATCGGCGCAGACCATTTATGCTGTCATTGCATTTGATCCGGAGGTCAATCAGATGTTTAGCTACAGCTACCACTATGAGGTCATCCGCATAAGTGGTTGTTTTCACATTTTTTGGTTGCGGTATTCTTAACACCCCGTCGTACATCAGGTTCCATAGCAGCGGGCCTAAAACCGAGCCTTGCGGTACTCCACTGGAGATAGTGTAGCTCTGAGTGCCCTCGTCCCCCTCGTATAGCAATCTCCTATTTTGAAAATAACTCATTATAATATTTATCAGATAATGAGGAGCGTGTATATAATGTAGAGCTTTTATTATATTTGCCCACTTTGCGGAGTTGAACGCATTTTTCACATCCAGTGTTATTAGCGCGCAGTATTTTTTCCCACCTTTCCATCTTTTTCCACTTATTGCACATTTTGCAGTATCAACTACTTCTCTTAGTGCGTCAATAGTGGACCTCTTTTTAATAAAGCCGTATTGTCTCTCTGATAATCCACCGGCTTTTTGGATTGCTAACTCCAAGCGGTTTCTTACAATGCTTTCGTACACTTTCCCAATTGTGTCGAGCATGCAAAGAGGTCGATAAGATGAAGGTTCTTCTGGTGGCTTATTTGGCTTTAGCAGTAGAACCAGACGCTGTATCTTCTACGGATCGGGGAATACTTCTTCTAAAATACACGCATTGTACATGTTAACAAATAATCTGAGCCTTAGAGTTATGGATTCTTTAAGAGCTCTATTTGGTATACCGTCTATTCCGGTCGCTTTGGAGTTTTTGTTTTTTTTCGCAACAGCCAATAGTTCGTATTCTGTCACTAATAGGGGTGGCTCCGTAGATTCGTTTTATTTAATATAGGAAATGGAGGCATGTGTTGGGAATAACGCTTCAACAACATTTTTCATAAATAATGCATTCTTGGGTTGCTGCGACTTATTTTTGAATTTCGACATACAACATGGACATGGGTCTATGTTCGCCTCTTCACAAACCTTTTCGAAACAGGATCTCTTACTATAGATGATGACTGACTTCAGGAGCTTTTTTTGGCATTTAAATGCTCCACTGGAGGATGGAGTCATGTGTAGAAGTTCACGAAAGTGAGGAAAGTTCTCTGATCGCCATTCACTTGGGGGTGAATGGCCTTTCCGGTCTTTGACCAAGAATCCTCTGGGTAGCCTAAGAACATCTGTTCGAGGGCGAGCTGAAGTGAGAAGGCAAAATATCCCCATAGGGTTGTGCACTGGGTTTGGGACCCGCCAAGTAAAAAACTCTACCAATGAAAAACTACCAACAGCCTCGGATGAGAAACCCCCCTTTTGATGACGACCATAGCAAACGAAATAAGGAATACTATATTAGGACATGCACCTGGAAGGTCCGGTCCCTTAATTGGGAAGGTGCCGCTGCCCAGCTGGTTGATGTCCTCGTGAAAATAAAGGCTGGCATAACCGCCGTCCAAGAAATGCGTTGGACGGGACAAGGACAGAGACGAGTAAGTCCTTGCGGCATTTACTACAGTGGCCATATAAAGGAGCGCAAGTTTGGTGTGGGATTCGTGGTGGGAGAGAGACTCCGTCGCCGAGTACTATCATTCTCTCCGGTGAATGAATATCTAGCCACAATCCGCATCAAAGCGAGGTTCTTCAACATATCGCTGATTTGCGCCCACGCCCCGACGGAAGAGAAAGACGATATGACCAAAGATGCTTTTTATGAGTGCTGAACTGATACGGCTGTGTAAACTGGCGTTGAGCAACACCAAACGCTCCGTCAGGATCGGGAAGGACCTCTGCGAGCCGTTCGATACCAAACGAGGTTTCAGACAAGGTGATTCCCTATCGTACGACTTCTTCAACCTGCTTCTGGAGAAAATAGTTCGAGCTGCAGAACTAAATAGTGAAGGTACCATCTTCTGTAAAAGTGTACAGCAGTTGGCGTATGCCGATGATATTGATATCATCGGCCTCAACGCCCGCGCCGTTAGTTCTGCTTTCTCCAGGCTGGACAAGGAAGCACAGAAAATGGGTCTGGCAGTGAACGAGGGCAAAACGAAATATCTCCAGTCGTCGCACTCGCGACTTGGCACTCACGTCACTGTTGACAGTCATAACTTTGAAGTCGTAGATAATTTCGTCTATCTTGGAACCAGCGTAAACACCACCAACAATGTCAGCCTAGAAATCCAACGCATGATTGCTCTTGCCAACAGGTGCTACTTCGGACTGAGTAGGCAATTGAAAAGTAAAGTCCTCTCTCGTCGAACAAAAACTAAACTCTATAAGTCGCTCATAATTCCCGTCCTGCTATATGGTGCAGAGGCTTGGGCGATGACGGCAACCGATGAGTCGACGTTGCGAGTTTTCGAGAGAAAAGTTCTGCGAAAGATTTATGGTCCTTTGCTATTGGCCACGGCGACTATCGCATTCGATGGAACGATGAGCTGTTCGAGATATACGACGACATTGACATAGTTCAGCGAATTAAAAGACAGCGGCTACGCTGGCTAGGTCATGTTGTCCGGATGGATGAAAACACTCCAGCTCTGAAAGAAGCAGAGGAAGAGGAAGACCTCCACTCCTTTGGAAGGACCAAGTGGAGAAGGACCTGGCTTCGCTTGGAATATCCAATTGGCGCCACGTAGCGAAAAGAAAAAACGACTGGCGCGCTGTTGTTAACTCGGCTATAATCGCGTAAGCGGTGTCTACGCCAATTAAGAAGAAGAAGATGTATATATGTACATAGACCGATATTTTTGTATTTAAATTTGTTATTTCTTTGTTTTTTTCAGGTTTAATTTGTTTCCACTTGTCGAAAGGCCGAAAACGAAACGAATTGACAGGCAATTAGTCACGAAAATAGTTAATTAACGAAACGAAAGTAAATAAATTATGTACTAAGCTCACGCACTTAGTCCCTGCTCGGGCGCCATGAAAAATCGCAAGCGTTTTTGAGATGCGAAAATATACACTGGGAATGCTCGAATAATTGAAATCCTAATTGCCTGTCACTGGAAAGAAAAAATAATATTTCGATAAATTAAAAACACGTCCGTTCGAATTCACGTTCAAATTACAAGAGAGTTCTTTACTTCACTTAATCTAATTGCTAAGCCTAAATCTTAAAACTAACGGCTTAAACTAGTGGTAATATAAATATGTATTAAAAATGGGTAAATATAATCATTTTCAACTTTCGTTAGATATTGTAACAGATCCTGGTAAATATTAAGGTAAGTAATAGATTGGTATTATGAATGCATTATTAAGGTAGGTAATTTATAACAGATTTTCTTAATTTAATTTTTAATAATTCAATATTTTATAACTTTTATTTTTCAATATTCTTAATTTTAATTTTAGGTTTAAATATATACATATATCTTGTAGCTTGGCGCAACACCAGGTTCATCTATCAGGATAATCTGAGACTTTTTCCATGAAATTGGATAGTATCCGAAACTAAGAATTGCATTGAAGAGCAAAGAGAGCACCTCTACAGCAATAATTGGTAACTCAATTAGCATTTTTGGGGAAATTTTATCATGTCCCGGCGACTTTTTTGGATTAAGTTCTTTGATGATACCAATGATTTCAGAAGGTGAAGTCATAAGAGACTCGAGCGACTCTTTAGCTGTGTTGTGTAAGATTGACAGTTTAAAGTTGTCCTTTGGCAAATTAGGTTGAAGTACCTTTTCTAGGTGATTTGCAAAACAATTAGTCTTTTCCTCGTCACTTGAAGCTCAATTTCCACCCAAGTCTCGTATAGGCATGTTGGAGTCAGTTGGTGGCTTCATGGATTTTTGGGCTTTCCAAAGGGAATTTAGCTTGTTTAATTTGGACACAGATTCTTTATATACATTTCGATGTTCAATTCTTCCTCACGTTTAAGCGTTTTTTTTAATTTACGTACAGCCCACTTTTGGATTAACGAATATGGGTTGTTCACATAACTTTATCAGTACCGGAGAGTGATCAGAAGATAGATCAGTACATATATCAGCTGTTATGTGCGATTTATCTATATTTTTGATTACAGCAAAATCAATTAAATCTGGTATTTTGTTACGATCACTAGGCCGATATGTCGGCTTACCAGGAGATATAATTTCAAGGTTATTGTGCCTATTTATAATAGTTTGATACAGCAGTGGTCCTTTCGGATTAATAAGACATGAGTCCCAGTACGTGTGTTTTGCATTGTAATCTCCACCTGCTAGAAATCTATCACCTAGTGTTCCAAAAAAATCTTTAAATTGGATGTCTGTAATTTTAAACCGAGGTGGGCAGTAAATGGTCGTAAAGTTTAAGTCCACGCAGCGATTTTTTATAGTTATTGTTGTATCGTGTAATTGCGCTGTGGCATAAGATTTTAATGCGTGGTGATTTAATCGTTTTCTTACCAACACTGCCATTCCTCCATGTGCCTTTCCATCTGATCAAGGTTAATAACTCTTTTTTTTACATATATTGTGATATTTTCCCATTTTCTCCTTTCAAACGTTTGGTTAATGGTTTAGCAATTGTTGCGTAGTTTTCTATAAATTTCCTGTAATATCTCGTTTTCCCTAGAAATCCTCTAAGTCACCGTAGCGTGTTGGGATTTGGATAATTTTTTATTGTTTCTATCTTTTTGGGATCTGTTTTTATTACTTTGTGGGATACAACGTATCCTAAAAATTCAACGTCGGCTTCTATAAACGTTGACTTTTCCATGGAAATTTTCATATGAGCTTTTTCAAGTGTTTGTACTATATATTTTAAATGAAATATGTGTTCTTTTAATGGTTTTGAGTATATTTACTACAATATCGTCAATATAGACGTGGCAAAATTTTCCGATACATCCGTGTAAAATATTGTTCATTGCTCTTTGAAATATACTTGGAGCATTTTTTAGCCCAAATGGTATTCTTAAATGTTCATATTTTCCATTATTCACGGAAAATGCAGTTTTTCCAACATCATTTCCTTCCATCAATCTCCAATCAAATAGTATTACCTCTGGATTAGACATTGGGTATCTATCCGTTATTGTTTTTTTCGTTAAATTTTTTTAAAATCGATGACCATTCTTAGTTCTGGACTACCGTCCTCATTTAAACCTTTTTTCGGAACAACCCAAACAAGAGAATTATATGGGCTTTTGCTATGACTTATAATTCCTTTTTCCAATAAACTTTGGATTTCCTGACTGACAAAATTATTTGCGGATAATGAATATGGATATTTTTTTGAGCATATGGGTTTTCTATCTTCTGTTCTTATTTCTGCTTTGATATCTGTTCTGAATGGTAAATCCATGTTTATATTTTCATGGGTTTTATTTATTATTTTGATAAAATCCTCTCTAAGCAGTGGGATTTTAATATTTTTAACTTCATTACCTTTGTTTTTATATTTTTAGGCAAATTCTTCGAAATTATTTTCGTCGGTAATATTGAAATTATTTATTTTTAAAATATTAATGCCTCCCTTTTTTGGAGTATTTTTTTAATTTTATTGTCGGTATTATCTTCGACTGGCTTCTTAGGATTTTCTCGTCCCAAGTAGTTTAAATTTTGTATTTTTATATTTCTATTTGGTTTATCACCATTCTTTTTTTGTTTTATTTTGCCGGTAAGAACTTCGACTGGCGTTTTAGGCTCTTTTTGTCCCAAAATAACTTTTTTTTAATATAATAGTGCCGGTAAAATCTTCGGCAGGCGTTGTAGAATTTGTTTGTTCAACAATTTTAATATTTTGTTTATTTTTAATATTGTCGGTATTTTGTTCGGCAGGCGTTGTAGCACAATTACAATATTTTGTTTATTTTTAATATTGCCGGTATTTTTTTCGTCTGGCGTCTTAGGACTTTTTTGTCCCAAGTAGTATACATTTTGTATATTTGTATTCTTATTTGGTTTTTTACCATTATTGTTTTGTCTTATTTTGCCGGTATGAACCTCGGCTGGCGTCTTAGGACTATCTTGTCCCAAGGAGTTTAATAAAATTAAATCATTGAGAAAGTTTATTCTCTCTATTTTATTATTTCCATAAATTAGTTTCCGATTTGGAATATCTATTGTGGCTCCGATTTTATTTAAGAAAATAATTCCAATTAAAAGATCGCTCTCTAAGTTATCAATTTCATAAAAACGTTCTTGAACCCCAATAGATTAATATTATGAAAATATTTTATGATGGTCGAATCATTAATGATTCTTACCCTCTTCTTAGTTACTAAAGTGTTTTTGTATTTGGTTTAAAGGGTAGTTCAAACCAGTTATGAAGGTTTTAACTGCTTGGTTATTTCGGAACTTGTTCCATGCGTCATTATTGGTTTATTTATTAACAATGTCAATTTCTTATTGACATCATTGTACCAGTTTATTAAGGATTGTGATCCTTATCTAAATATGCTCATTTCTTGGTCAATTACGTGTATTGGTCTTCTATCAGCATACGCAAAATCTAATCTCGAAAATATGGCCTCGAAACTTAAAACTGTGCCATGGTTTGTCACAATGTCGTTAGCATTGCCCACAATCTTGTTTCTCAGTATTGTTAGGGCTCCAAAATATCTCCTACTCCCTTCTATATAGAGACGCATTAAATTTTTAGCAGCTTTATCTAGCTGACGTATGACCTTCCCGAGAATTCCGGTAAAGATTTTACAATTTCTAAATTTTTATTGCACATAATTGAGTCGTTAATTGTCTGTGTTTCGTATTCTGTCACCTGCCTAGCTGTTGTTTTATTTTTTATTTGGTTGTTTAGCTGAGTTATTTCAGCTCTTAAATTCGTCGTTTGCGTCGCTATCAGTCGAGCTACATATGTCTTCTGCAGTAAAATTACTAACCGCCATTTTCGAAAATTTTAGAATGATGTTGCCCACTTTGCAAAAAAAAAAATTTTTTGTTTATATATGTATGTTTAATACAATAATAGTATAATTTACCTCGTTTTCTTTTTTATTTATATATATTTAAAAGATGTATAAGAATTTATTTTGTTTTCTTTTTTTCTTAAAGAAGGGCACTTGTGAGTGTCATGATTATTGGTTTTGCAATACTCATAGTGAAACAGTTTTTCATTTTTTTTCTTTCTAATTTGATTTTTATGCTTTTGCTGATTACACTGTTAACTTTGTGGCTCGCTCGCCATTTAACTTTTGATTTTGTTGCACTTGATGTTTAGTTTGCCTTCGCGAATCGTCACGTTGCGTGGTATATGGAAGGGATTGTTTCTTTACAATAACAATGGTACTATTGTAATTGATAAGTTAAAGCAATTTCACTTTTGTTTCAATTCTGATATAATACTACACATTTGATTGTAGATTTATATTTCGGATTTTGTTTTTTCCAACTGGAGTTTTATGTTGCTCCTGGCAGGATCGCCAATTATTACTTGCGCTAACGCGGGGTGGTTTTAAAAAAGATGTGAATCTAGTGAGTTATGTTCAAAAACTGAACTGAAGTATCTTTATTTCACTTATATTTATACAATTGATATCTTAAGCCTAGATACAGAGTTTCATCTCACATTCTAAGAAGTGCAGACTTAGGTGTTAGATGATGTGCTGTCTAATTTTACATAAAGCGGGCCACAAGTTAAAGTTAATGGCCGCTTCCTAATTGGTGACGTATCAATAACATATTTAATCGGTGCCCTTAGCTATTGGTGGCGGTAACTTATACATACGTATATTTTATCGTTAGATTTGGCGCAACTCCTCCATGAAAGCATATGTAAGTTAGCACATATACAAAATATACAGACAATTTTGTAAGTAAAATCTAATTCAGCAATATTTTGCATTGCTCAAGTAAAATTAAATCAAATAAAATTAATTTCCAAAAATTGCAATAACAAAAACACATTTCGTCGGAACTATAACAAGCGGAAACCGAAGCGAAAACCGTGCCGCCGCAATGTGAGCCGTTTCACAACCAAACTGAGGTTCGCACTGGTTTTAGCTTACGTTATGATTATTTGATGTATAGAAATAAGTTCTAGCTAGTAAGAACTCGTACATATGTAAGTTTTTAGTAAGTAAGCAAAATTTGATTATAAAAACTAAGTAAATTTGTTGAATAAAGAGAGTTCAATTTTTGCCAGCAGCAAAGGTGCGTGTTGATATTATTGGTGGGCAGCATTAACTTGTATATCAAAAAAATACATATGCATAGCTTTTATTTCATTGGCTGTCTCTTATTTGTATTTTTCTCATTTTACACTGTAAATGCTCAATTCTGCTATTTTCGACCCCCTCATGTTAAATTTTAGTGAAATCCGCTAATAATATTTTTTGAAGAAATCCTCTAATAGAAACCAGGTCCCCCCCCTCAAAAAAAGGAACGTTTCGACAATTGGTACACCATGAACCACAGTATATACAGTAGAAAACCTTTTCGTGGTATCTTTCTGAGGGGTGAATAGCGGCCATTTTGGATTTTCAGTGGTAGCAACGCAGTGCTGTATATATTGAGGTAGTAAATACTAGATTAAATAAAAAAAACTATAAATATTGTTGCTTAATATAAAAGGGAATTATTTATTAATGATATATATTTCCTAATAGGTCATTAAAAGGCCATAGTGTGAAATGTTCCGCCTATAAAAAGAATATTTACCGATTTTCAGATATTCTTTATGTAGTGAGTTCTTATTAACAAAATGAAGCCCTGTTTTTAGATTTCTTGGTGGTGAGTTTCTTCAGAATGTATTTGTTTACATTTGACTGACAGAAAACATATAAGGTGCTGATTTCCTAAGCTTATCTTGTTTTTTATCTTAAAATTCGCTTATTTTAATTAATTAAAATATTTGTAAAATTACATTCTTATAATTCCAACTAATTTTCTTTTGTAACGGCGAATTGGTATATGTCAAACGAAAGTTTACCGCCCAGGACTGTATCTTTTTGCATGCAAAATTTAAGAAATTCTTGAAGCGTGTTTAACACTTGTTAAAAAAATAACTTACATAATAGGGGGATTCTCTTGCTCTTGCAAGATGGCAGATTACAAAAATCCTATACCGAAATATACAAGGGCACGAGAGCACCCATTGCAGAATCTAGTGATGTAGGAACGGCTGATTCGGTCAAATTATTGTAAATGACTATTGTGAATTGGCGCACCTTCTGCATTCATTCTTAACAAAAAAAACTGTAACAAATCTTAATAATTTAAATAGAAATTATAAAATATATTTAAAATTTACCTACCTCAACAATTTAATGTCAATATATGTATTGTAGTACAACGACAGCTAGCACAGGGTTGCATTTATTTTTTTACGTGTCACGTGCACGAGAATAAACATGGGTTTTGGTCTGACATATTTCACAGCCATTGCAAATAATTTTCTGCATGTGTTTTTTGTTGCGCCGGTGCACCAAGAGGAAATATCTACAATTCGTGCACCGTGCAAGGGTTTTGCAAGAGCAAGAGAATACCCCTAATGTCTTGTGCTGAACACACAGAGAGCGACACCACAATGGCCGTCATGTACACAAAACAACATAGCTGTCCATTTTGTATGTACACAATTTCGCATTCGCCATACTAATACCAGAGATAAAGAGATGTTTAACTCCTCTCTCACTGGAAGTGAGAGAGCAATTGCTAAACGTCAAAACCTACTGAGATTTGACAGCTAATCGAGTTCAGTAGGTTTTGACGTTTATCAATTGGAAACGAGCGATGGCCAGATTGAAATCTTACCAAAAAAATGTGTAAACGGAGGGATTTGTTGCATCGTTCAAGACCACTTATAAAAAATGTTAAACAATGAAAATTAAATAAATTTGTGAAATTTAAAGATATTTGATGAAACGTTTTGTAATTTGAAGCATCATACTTTTATTTTCAATGGAAAATGATTAAAAGCGTTTAATGATTGAGAGCTAACAAGCTTAAATCCTATTATTGGGTACTGAAAGGACAAAAAACAATTATTATAATATTCTTTAAAAAGATTTAATTAGTTTCTTCGTATAATAAATAACCACTATTTAGTAATTTTTATTCGTACTAAATGTTGGGTATTGGGTTGATAAATACCCAAAAATTGTTATTTTGTTCAATCTGGCAATAATGGAAAATGTTATAAAAAACGCTAATTTTGAGGCGCTCTCACACTGGAATAAGTTTAACATCCCTTTATTCCTGCTGATACCTCTCTCTTCAGTAAAATTTTAATATTTTTTTCAAAGTGTAATTTTTTATGCAAAAAATAAGTAAATAAGTAATTGTTTTTGTTTTAAATTATTATTTGTTATTACAAAAGACAGAACAGAGACAGGGTAAAATTTAGAATAGCATCCCCGGATTTCGGGGATAAAATGGGTATCAGTGGAAAGGTGACGATCTCCAGATCACGAAAATATATATATATATAGTTGCCGCTGACTTATAGTTTTAAAGATATTTGCATTTAAAGTTGAAAAATTTACAACTTTTACATTGGTAATTTGTATATTGTGAATAACTTTTTCACTTATATTATGCACTTTTCACTTACTAACACTTCACTATAACGTTTTTGTATACTATTAATTTTTTTAATATTTGTTGTAAATAAAGCTTCATTTTAATTATTTTATTTTAATTACAATTCTCTGCATTTGCACAATTAGAAAAGGGTTGCCATGGTTATTTTTTTTGGAGCGTGATCTTAAGAACGTCACCTTTCCAGTGATACCCATTTTATTCCCGAAATCCGGGGATGTTATTCTAAATCCCAGCCCAGAGAAATTTTATGCTCCTGATTGTAAAATAACGTGAGGCAAATTTATAAATATTTTTATGTTAGTGTAGTCGTGCAGATGTCTAAATGACTGTGTCCTTAAAGTGGCCATACACGACACACATGTGCGTTCGATCGGTATGAGTTAGACCGGGATTTACTCGTGTATGGGCTTGTGCGCATACCAATCCATGGCACGATCCCGATTACTTTGGCGGAGGGGTAAAAACCCGAATTTCCGTATAAATGGGGTATGTACGTATGTACGGATAGGGGAGCTTCTCCAGAGGAGGAATATCCAAAAAGAATATAAAAATAACTAATATTTTTTTTTAAATATTCACGTTTTAAAATTCAAAAATTTCCACTAAGAACACACGTTATTTCGCTATGTTTCACTAAATTTTTTCACGTGTTTTACTTTGTATATTTAAATATAAGCATTGAAATAAGCTCATATGTCACATTTTTTTCAATTTTTCAGCTAAATTTAGTAATTTAAAAATCACTTATTAAATTTATGGCTGAGAGGTTTAGAGTGTTTATATTTACGAGGAAACCCCATTATATTTAATAAATACAGATAAGTAAAATCGTGTGATAATATTATACTATTATGTGTATAGTATATAATGGGTTGTCTTGCGGTATTTTTTTTGAACTTTTTTTTTATTGAAATTGAAATGAATTTTTGATGACTCATGCCCAGCTCTTGACCGATGCTACGTCTGCTACTATGCCGGTCTCTTTCGACCAATTCAGCGTTTTATCGCAATTTTCGACGACAGGCCTTCCGGAGCGTGGCGCATCTTCGACCACATCTACACCAGAACGAAAACGTTGAAACCATCGTTGTGCGGTGGAAATGAAAACTGTATCGGCTTGAGATGCATTTTTGCCTTTATCGTAGTAGTACTGTAAAATATGCCGTATTATCTCTTTATTTTGCTCCGTGTTTGCGACGCTATAGCTCACGAACGACTTAAAAGAAACGACAATCAATCAATCTCGTGTTAGCGCGTGAAATGAGCTTTGCAAAAAGGTATAGCATGACCCAATGCGACGAATAAAACTAGAACTACGCGCTTTCAGCGCCAACCAGCGAAAATACCGCAAGACTTCCTTGACACCCTATTATGATTGTAATATAACATTTTTATATACTTATTATAATTTTATACTATAATAAAATCATCTCACAATATTATTGATTGTTTATATATATTATATCCTTTCTGCGTTGGCCGAGCGAATACCCGAGTTGACTGAAGAATTTTCGCGTAGTACTCCTTTCGGCGTTGGCGGCCTTCGGCCGCGCTTTAAAAAAATAATCCTGGCCGAGCGAATACCCGGGGTGACTGAAGTACTTTCGCGTAGAACTCCTTTCTGCGTTAAAAAATAAAATAATATATTGAGTTTTCATTATAAAGTGGTTATATTTTTTGGTTATCAAGCACTGATATTGAAACAAAATTTGAGTTTTCGTCATAAAATGGACAAGTTTTAGTTATTATATTTGTCAGCGATTTCCATTTATTTTTGATGATACATTGTTTTGTATTTTAGGTGACGATATATATATTATTATATTTAAATATGAGTTTTGGATATAAAATAGTTATATTTTTTGGTTATCATGCACCCATATTGAAACAAAATTTTAGTATTGGTACTGTACTTGTATACTTTACAATTTATTATTACGTAATATTATTATGTAATATTACTTATAGGTACATATATATAAAAGTACTAATACATGTATATACTATTACTTAATTGCTTAATAAATTTAAAAAAGAAAATATCAATATGCATGAATAGAGGAATTTTTGCGAAAAAGAGGAATTTCAGCGAATTGCCTAATCATCACATGGCAGCGCTCCATTTCGTCTTAATTTTTGGTAAACAAATGAGGTTCAAACGAGTGTAAAATTTAATTTTTAAAATAAAGATTTTTAGGTAAAAAAAACCTGCTAGAAGTGTAAAATGTGGGTGTATTTAAAAGTTTATAGTGTAATTGAATTAATTTGAATTGCAAAATGTGAATATAGTGTGCTTAATGTGTTGAAATAGCTTCTTGAATAGTTCGAATTTTGCGAATTTTTTAAATCTAAGGTCGAATATCTCGTAAACTAAGCGCTTGCGGTACATGAGACCCTATATTTTTAATCAGGAGGACTTCCTATTTCCAACGGAGCCTTCAAATCGCGACGCCATAGAAATTGGAATTGTGCCCAATCCATGTTCGTGAAAATGTTTGATTTTTTACGATCGGTGTGCACACAATTATATCGTGTATGACGCTGTGTGAACACAAAATCTCATTATTCTCGTGTCGCCGAATAGGATAGATCGCGGACAAACAATTTTCCGCTTGCTTGTCGCTCATATTCTCAGTTTGAAGAACGAAAGCAAAATGGATATGAATGTCGTGTATGGCGAAACGATTTCCTACAAATCGAGCGCAGATGTGTGTCGTGTATGGCCTTTAAGAACGTATGGATTTTATAAATTTACAAAATGTCGCTCTCTATGTGTTTAGCAAGTTAATACCATGTTCAGACCCAAAATTTAAAAGATTAGATTACATTTAAGCATTTCAAAACCCAACAGTGTTCTTACTGCCGTTGAAGAGATTAAAAACAGCTGTTTTTGCCATTCTAGAATTTACATCGCTCAATATTTATCAAAAGAAAACATTGTTATATAGTATTCTATAATAAAAGCCGTATTCTTTTAAATATATTCCATATAATGGAATCAATGGACGTATTTTTTCATTTGCGAAGTCGATTTTCAGCAGAAATTAGATTTATTGCTTTAATGAAAAATTGTTTGTTTACATTTTTTCCTCTTTGTAGTGTCTAAATCAGCTGTGATAATGTAATAGATTTCCAATGCTGCCAAGTAGATGGCGCAAAATCAGAGTATCAAGAATGATAGAATACAAGATTACGACGACCGCCATTACGAAACGTCATAGTTCCGTGTTGAGAAGAACAAGAGTGAAAAACTGTCAAATGGCTTGCAAATTGTAAACAAAAAAGTAAACACTTTTGTAAATTCGCAAAATATTATTAATTCTTTCGATTTTAATGAAAAGTTTTAGTGAAGCTTGATTGAATATTGTTGAGTGAAAAGATTTGAATCATTTCTAAAGAAATATATCGGCCTATTGATAATAAAATTGTCTATTAAGTTGTGATTCCAATGGAGAAGACGTTTCTTGTGTTGTATATAAATATATACATATATAATAAGTTCAGATGTATCAGATGTATGAAATTATGACACAAGAATTGTGAAATTGTTAATTTAGTATTAAATATATCATTTCTTTTGCAAAATAACACCCATTTTTTGGCAACTTTTAAATCGGCCGGAAAACTGAAAAAACTCGTTTTCGATCCTTTAATTGCATAATAATTATTACAACAAGCCACTGCACATTTCATTTTAAAAAATTAATATATTTATGCTTAGAAATTTAAATAAATACAACAGTACACTTACACTGGTTTTCTTCATTTGAACAGTTTCCACACATGCTACTCTATTCATTGTGGATGTGCCTAAAACTAATTATATAGATATTTTCTCGCAACAATATTCTAAACATTCCACTGAAATTTTTCTTGCAAAGACGAATGAATTAATATTATTTTGGGAAATTCAAAAAGTGTTTACTTTTCTGTTTACAATTTGTATGCATTTCTATGCTTGTTCTTCTCAACGCAAAACTGTTACGTCACGAAATTGTTGAACAGTGTATTTGTTTTTGTTCTTGGTCTCACAGAGAGATTTAGCGTGGATCAGTTTCAAATCACTCCGATGAACTGATTTTGAACTGTCATTTTTGTATGTCGAAATCTTGAAAAATTTATAAGATTAGTGGGATAACCCACTCAACAGCCGAGATCGTGTGAATAAAAGTGCCCATACACGAGCAGACAAGTGCGTTCGATCGGTATGTGTGCGCTTGCGGTTTATCGTGTATGGGCTTGTTCGCGTACCGATCCATGTTCGCGAAAATGTTTGATTTTTTACGATCGGTGCGCGAACATGTGTATCGTGTATGGCGTTGTCTGTGCACAAAATATCATTTCTGTTGTGTCGCCGAACAGTGAAGATCGCGGACAATGGCAAGTGTTAAGGGGAGAGCCTGCTTTCGAGGCCTCAAAAAATCGATTTTTTTGGGAGGGAAAAAAAATAATTGATTCAAGCCAAATTTCTAGGCTTTATAGTTATATATTTGAACATCTTTCACAAATTTTTTGGATACGAAATCTTTGATATTTTGCCTTTGGTAAGCAATTGCCCGATGCATCTCGCATGTGCATTTTTCGGACGGCGGGCAGGATGCAGGTCGCAATTTCTATTGGAAACAAAAAATTCAAAGAGAATTTTTTTTTATGAATTAATCTTCTAGTTAAACTCAGAAAATTCCAAAAAAAAGTGTAAAATTTTAATTTTTTTTTTAAATTTAATAAATAGTGGCTTTTGACCTATATAGAAGATTTAATGCCAATGATAATAAACTTTGCCCTAATTCCATACGACGTTTAGTTTTCTTCTATCCTGCCCGCCAATTAAGAATTATCGTAAAAATGAGAAACCGAGAAATCACGCTTCAAAGTTTTCGCTTTTTGCCCGAGCGCTCATATATATATCTGCAAGATGCTCGGTCACTTCCCTTCTAGCTTAGATAATATTTCGAATTCCCATCTATAACTTTGGGACATACATATTCTTAAATAATTTTTAAGAAAATTTAAGCAAAATCGATTGTTTGAAGCTTCTAAAGCAGGCTCCCCCCTTAATAAAGACTTCGTATCAGAATTTATTGATCTTATAAAAAATGAATTGGCAATTTGGCAAATGAAAAGTGATATATATGAAAATAAAATTGAGAAAAATAAAAGTTGGAATAACTTTTTAGCGAAATACAAAGAAATAGATAAAAGTGTTACATTAGAAATAAATTCGAAGAAATGTTCCGCTTCCCTGTCGCACATGTTAACTCTGTGAAGAACGAACGCAAAATGGATTTGTGTGTCGTGTATGGGCAAACGAATTCATACCGATCGAACGTACTTGTGTGGTCGTGTATGGGCACCTTAAGTGGCGGTCTGAATATGGTATAACATCGAAATTTAGAATCTCTTAGTTGAAATAAACATCGATATTCGTACATCGATAGATATCGTTCATCACATGTACAATAGTATTTAGTTAGCGCGTGTACCGAATTGAAAAATGTTTCGAAGGCAATCGCGGTTGAGGCGTGAATTTCTTTTAAGAAAATCTCAGAAAACTCGTCTTGAAAAAACGATTGCCAAAAAAGAATCCTTTTATTCAGAAAATTTGAAGCTAAAATGTAATCAATCCCATTACAATTTCGGTAAGTTGTATTTTGCGTATATGCTGGAATTTAGAATTAGAATACCGTCCTAAGATTTCGTGGTTAAAATGTGTCTGTAATTATAGTGGAGGTCCTCCAAATCTAAAATATATATATATATATATATATGTATATACAGTGAGTTCAAAAAGTGTTCACATATAGCAAAAAAATAGTGCATATTAGCTGATCTTTAAAAAAACTAATATTCAAATTAAGTTATGTTTTACGAAAAGTAAAGCATATTTAATCAAAAACTTGGCACGATTCCGATTAGTTTGGCGGAGGGGTAAAAAAACCGAATTTCCGTATAAATGGGGTATGTACGGATATGGGAGCTTCTCCAGAGGAGGAATATCCAAAAATAATGTAAAAATTACTAATACTTTTTAAAATATTCACGATTAAAAGTTCAAAAATTTGCACTAAGAAAACATGTAATTTCTCTATGTTTCACAAAATTTTTCACATTTTTTACTTTGGATATTTAAATACACACTCTAAGCTTTGAAATAAGCTTACATTTTACTTTTCTTTTGCTATATTTTACCTAAATTTATTTATTTTAAAAATCACTTGGCACACTCATCGTTGAAAAGGTTAGATTGTTTACAATTATGAGGAAAACGAGCCTTGGCACATCTTAAACAGTAAATATGTAGGATTTTTAACAATTTTTCTTTGTTTGTTTTATCGCGTGATTCTTTTTTCGGTAAAGGTTCAGGAGAGCGGCTTTTCCGAAAACGTGCACCAATTTTCACGGGAAATGTCTTAAAATTCGCGTTTTTAATTCCAATTTACGAATATATACGGCGCGTTATCTATTTTTATGTTTTTTTGTAGTAAAAACAAAAAGAAAAATTATGATTTTGCACGATATTTACGCTATAAATGGCATCACTGTTCGAAATTCAATTGGATACTAGTGATACAAGCAGCGATCGGTTTCGAAATATCGATACTCTCGATATTAGAGACTAAACAAGAATTGATAAAAATGAGAGAAACATAATAGAAAAATAATAATAGTTGGAAAAATAAAAATAAATTAAAATATCGATATTCTCAATATTCGAGTCTGAACGAGAATTGGTAAAAATGAGAAATACATAATAGAAAAATTTATAATTCATTATTATTGCAGAAAGAAGAAGAAGTTGGACACAGAAGAATTATGAACGCCGGGGTGTTGGACCGACCAGGGTTATTTTTTTTCGAGCGCTCGAAATTGAATGAATTATAAATTTTTCTATTATGTATTTCTCCTTTTAACCAATTCTCGTTCAGACTCAAATATCGAGAGTATCGATAATTCGAAAACGATCAGTGCATAAATCAATAGATTCGAATTTACAACAGCGATGCCATAATTTCGAACATAACCTTGCCATTTTCGTTGAAGTGAAGTAGTTGTGAAGTTTTACATATTTTTATAAAAATAACAATAAAAACCATTTCTCTAATTAATTAATTAAAGAACATCAATAATTACGTGTATATAATTGATAGAACATATATTTTTAACATCTAAAGGCGTGTAAAGTGCAAAAGTGAATTTTTGATTTCGGGAAATACGATGTTTTTCTATTAAAACAAAGAAAATATTGTTTTTAAAAGCACGCGCCTAACATATTCGTAAAGTAGAACTAAAAACGAGTATTTTAAGACATTTCCCGTGAAAATTGGTGCACGTTTTCGGAAAAGCCGCTCTCCTGAACCTTTACCCTTTTTTCTATATTAACTACAAAAAAAATACTTTCTACATTCGCGAAGTACTCCTTTCTGCGTTGGCGGCCTTCGGCCGCGCTTTAAAAAAATAACCCTGGCCGAGCGAATACCCGGGGTGACTGAAGTACTTTCGCGTAGTACTCCTTTCTGTGTTAAAAATAAAAAAAATATATTGACTTTTTGTTATAAAGTGGTGATAGTGGTTATATTCTTTGGTTATTATGCACTCATATTCAAACAAAGTTTAAGTTTTCGTTATAAAATTGATAAATTTTGATTATTATTTCTGTCAGCGATTTCCATTTATTTTTTATGATACATTGGTTTGTATATTAGGTGACGATATATCTAAAATATGAGTTTGAGTGCAAAATAACCAAAAAATATAACTACTTTATATCCAAAACTCAAATTTTGTTTCAATATGAGTGCATGATAACCGTAAAATATAACCACTTTATATACAAAACTCAAATAATTGATAAATTTTGATTATTATATCTGTCAGCGATTTCAATTTATTTTTTATGATACATTGGTTTGTATTTTAGGTGACGATATATATATTATTAGGTTTATTTAAAATATGAGTTTTGGATATAAAGTGGTTATATTTTACCATTATCATGCACTCATATTGAAACAAAATTTGAGTTTTCGTAGAAAATATCCATATGCATGAATAGAGGAATTTTTGCGAAAAAGAGGAATTTTAGCGAATTGCCTTGTCATCACACGGCAGCGCTCCATTTCTTCGTAATTTTTGGTAAAAAAAAATGAGGTTCAAACGAGTGTAAAATGTAATTTTTAAAATAAAGATTTTTTAAATAAAAAACCTGCTAAAAGTGTAGGGTACAATTTAGAATAGCATCCCCGGATTTCGGGGATAAAATGGGTATCAGTGGAAAATATTTATATATAGTTGCCGCTGACTTTTAGTTTTAAAGATACATTGGTAATTTGTATATTGTGAATAACTTTTTCACTTATATTATGCACTTTTCACTTACTAACACTTCACTATAACGTTTTAGTATATTAATTTTTTTAATATTTGTTGTAAATAAAGCTTTATTTTAATTATTTTATTTTAGTTACAATTCTCTGCATTTGCACAATAAGAAAAGGGTTGCCATGGTTATTTTTTTTGGAGCGTGATCTTAAGAAAGTCACCTTTCCAGTGATACCCGTTTTATTCCCGAAATCCGGGGATGCTGTTCTAAATCTCAGCCAAAGTGTAAAATGTTGATTTATTTAAAAGATTATAGTGTAATTTAATTAATTTAAAGAGAAAAATGTAAATAAAGTGGGTTTAACACGGTGTAATAGCTTCTTGAAATGGTCGAATTTTGCGAATTTTAGAACTTTATGGTCGAATATCTCGTAAACTAAGCGTTTGCGGTACCTATAACCCCATATATTTTTTAATCAGGAGGACTTCCTCTTTCCAACGGTACCTTCAAATTGCGGCGGCAAAGAAATCGGAATTGTGCCCGTAATTTATGTGACTGAAGTACTTTCGCGAAGTACTTCTTTCTGCGTTGGCGGCCTTCGGCCGCGCTCTAAAAAAATAATCCTGGCCGATCCAGACCCGGAGTGTCTCAGGTTTTTTTTGCGCTTCACAAAAATAATCCTGGCCGATCACAAATCATGATACAGCTGTGTTCATGAAAATAGTAGTGTCTGTGGGTCCTAACTTTCGAAGCATTAAACTCAAATAAAAGATACAAATTCATATAAAAAGTTGTAAGGAAAGTATTTATTATTAGTGCTAAGAATATTCACAGTCTCATTTTTTGTTTAATATTTCGTTTTTACCCACGAAAACATATTTAAAAAAAATACCTAAAAATTTGTGTGTTCATTAAAATAGTAGTGTTTACTTCAATTACGTAAAAAAATTTAAAAAGACCTTTTGAAGTTAATATTTCCTGTGCTACATATTGTCCGTACTCTAGTATTTAGTAGTAAATCCCTTATTATTTAATACCGCCGCACATCGACGTGGCATAGAATCAACAAGATCCTTACAACGCTTCACAGGGATTTGTGTCCATGTCTGTTTAACCACTTGCCAAAGGTGTACTCTACTTGTTGGATTTGCTGTTGCTACAACTCTTTTGACATCTCCCCATAAGTTTTCAATCGGGTTCAGGTCCGGGGACTGAGCTGGCCAGCGCATTACGTCGATCTTTTCAGCTGCAAACCACTCCTTAGCTAGTTTGGAAGTATGTTTTGGGGCGTTGCCCTGTTGAAACGTCCATTTTATCGGCATTTCCCAGCTAGAAAATGGTAACATAACGTCTCTTAGTATATTTACGTATACTACTCGGTCCATGATGCCATCAATCAAATGGATAGGACCAACACCACTATACGAGAAGCACGCCCACACCATAATGCCAAGGCCACCATGCTTAACCGTTTTAGTAGTGTACCTGGGCTGATATTCTGTGTTTGGTGGGCGACGGACATATTTTCTGGATCCTGTCCCACCAAACAAGACTATTTTGCTTTCATCGGTCCATAACACGTTGCGCCATTTTGCGGCCGGTCAATTCAAGTGCTCATTTGCAAATTGAATTCTTGCAGCGACATGTTTTTTAGTTAAAAGCGGTACCTTCCTGGGACTCCTTGCTTTTAAATTATTTTCTATTAAACGTCTGCGAACTGTCAGAGCACTGATTGACAAATTTAATTCATTTTTTATTACTTTTGCGGACGCTGTGGGCTTGGCTTTAGAGTAGCGAATAATATGTTTGTCCTCTAAGGCTGTAGTCTTCCTTTTTCGACCACGATTTTCAGCTTTGTGTTCATAATTTATGGCGTTATATATCATTGTGGCAGTGCATCCTATAATTTCTTCGATTTCCTTGTACGTATTTCCCTCATTTCTTAACTTAATTATTATTTGGCGTTTTTCTACGGAGCAATGTTTTGCTCTACCCACTAAAATAGAAGTAGTACCGCAATGTCAATAAATTTAATCAAAAAATGTAGAATTTACTTAAATACACTTACTGTTTGCTGATTTTTATTTTTATATTGTACTTATCAACCATTCGCGTGAAGCACTACTATTTCAATGAACATAATATTTTTGAGCAACGTTCAAAATATCGTCACAAACAAGACGAGTAACGCAAAATTAACGGAATTTCTAGGTTAACCGTTCCTTAGAAGTGCATTCTACAAAAATACTACATACTTGTTCAACTTGCAACTTCTTACATGTCAGAACAGCGTTTTAAATGTTAGGATCAATTGCACTACTATTTTTATGAACACAACTGTATATCAAGAAAAGGGGTAATATTTTCTATATTTGAAGTATAATCCTATTTTTTTATTAATTTAATTTCGTTTGATAAATGTCTAGATATGGCAATACTTATTATTTGTCAACACGGAACATTTATGTTATTGAGCATCTAATGAAATTTATGTAAAAAAGAAAATACTTATTTTAAGCAAATATCTAAATAATTAGCATAAAATAAATATGTAGAAAAAATGTAGTGAAGTGTATGTTTATAAAATGTGCATAATATGAAAGAAAGACTTACTATAAATCGAGAAATTGCAAAATAAAATTTTCGAAATTTTCTAATTTAGATACAAATATCTCGAAAATTATAAGTTTGCAGCGGCTATAATTATATATATTCTTAATCTGAATCATCAGCTCTATCCAACCATACCACTTTTAACCCTCATCGATACCCTCGGGTCTGGCCAGGCATATTTTGTTTTTAAATGTTATTTAAATATATTTAGAGTGTAGCAAACGACTTGCGCTTCCAGGTAGCGTCCTTGAATTTTATTGTCTTTAGAATTCAGAAAATTCAAGGATATCGTATCGAAAAGGACGAAAAAAAGATAGTATAATATTACACCTTAGTGAACCAATGGTGCTTGGCTAGAACCCATATATTTTGTATGAAAATATATGTATGAACTTTGGTATGTTTCTATCACTGCGCACGGTTGATTTATCTGTTTTCATGTTCGTTACATGTCCAAATTGGTTTGTGTGTTTATCTAGGTCAAATACTTTAGCTGCTAGAGCGTTTTAAAGGTTACGAAAAATGTAATTTTTCTGAAAATGTTAAATTTTTTGTGAACGCTATTGCCACGCCCCTGGTAGGGATAGAGGGGAAGTTGAGGGCTTTCCTGAAAGCCCCATGGGTGAAATAGCTCGCAAAATGTTTTAATTCCCCCCGGCTCCATACCCCCCCAACTGTACTGAAACAAAAGGGGCGACATGGTGAAAACCCATTTTCGCCTATTGCCACGCCCCCGGTGGGACCGCTGGAGCGTTTTAAAAGGTTAAGAAAAAATGTAATTTTTCTCAAAGTGTTACATTTTTTGTTAACGCCATTGCCACGCCAAGCGTGAACAAGTCAGTCAATTTGATTTCAACCAAATCGAGGGGTAAGAAATTTCAAAAATGTATCTATATTGTACATACATATATGAGCGTAAATACAGCACGTATTTCCATACAAATGTATGTAAACTAGCCTAGGCCTAGCCAAGCACCATTGGTCTCGACTAAGTGTATCCAATTCCCACGACAGCCGGTTCTACGCACCGGAATTGACTCGGATTTCATCCGACCAAGGGCTGTTTTTTCGGCCATCTAACCCCGTTTGGATCGGTGAGTATTAATTTGTGTTTGTCGTCATTAGAGCAATGCCTTGCAGCAGGGTTGCTCCGTATCCTCCTGACTCGCGCTGGCATTGAGTCCAACCCGGGCCCGGAGGAATTTTTCTGCTGCGTATGCTGCAAAAACGGCTCCATCAAACTCCACCTCGGTCAGGTGTAACACATGCAATGGATGGAGCCATCTTAAGACCTGCTCAGGCCTTAAGACCCATAGGGAGTGGACCACGCGTTACGTGGCCCCATGTTGCCTGCGCAATATTGCGACACAAGCCTCTACGGCTGTGAAATCGCACACAGTTCGCGCGCCGCGCCGCCACCCAACCCAAGTGGACAACAAAGGACCTCCACGGTCCCTAGGAGCTCAATCAGGCAACATAACTCCCCTTCTGACTTGTCCCCCAACCTTCATCCCGCTCAATCCTCGTGCGAGAACCAACCAGCAGCTCTTGGTCCCTCGCACAGTCTGTTCCGTGTGTCAGGCCATCATACGCCGGAATGTGACATCCGTCAGTGCAATTCTTGCACTGGCTGGTGCTCATTTTTCGACGTGTTCCGGCCTGCGCACCACGTGAGTGGAGTGACTCATACGTTGCCCCCATGCTGCGGGAGTCTGCCCCGCAACTCACAACAGTGGCGTCGCCAACCAACACCCCAGCGCGACAACCGCCCTGCGGGTACTACAGATGCAACAAATTCCACCCCACACGTCACTCCCTCACCCCCAGGATCACTCCACGGACACCCGCGACAAACCCGGCTACTTCAATTCAGCTGCAACGGACTCCAGGGGCAAAGATCGAGGAGATAGTTGCACTAATGAATCGGGAACGCCTATCGATAGCTGCGGTCCAAGAAACCAAGTTAAACAGCCGCTCAGATCTTCTGAGTTGTGCAGGTTTCAACGTTATACGTAAAGATCGCGAGCGAGATAATGGTGGTGGCCTAGCTTTCATATTGCACAACACCGTGCAGTATCGTCTAATCGATGTAGACATCGACCCCAGGGATACTACCCTAGAATGTCAGCGTATAGCTATCCGGTCAGGCGATGTCGAGCTCGGAATATTTAATATATACATCCCTCCAGTTACATGTTGTCCTACAGGATATCACCCGAATATAGGTGCGTTACTTCGTGGTGAAACCCGTCTGGTACTAGGCGACTTTAACGCGCACCACGATCTTTGGCATTCCTGCCTGTCAAATGATCGTAGGGGGATGGAGCTGGCGGAACAGATTGACGATTCGACATTCTGCACAATGAATGACGAAGCCCCCACCAGAGTTATGGGCACCTGTAATAGTTTCTCGCCGGACATTACCATTTGCTAGCGGTGGTCTGATAAACAGCATAACCTGGCTATTCTATGCTAACTCTCGCATCAGACCATCTGCCCATAATTATTTCGATCGAGAAGCCTCCTGATTTTGTTTCTGTGGTGCACCTGCTTTAACTTTAACAAAGCTAATTGGGTCGGCTTCACAGAATTTACGAGAGCACCTTCAACGCTCTACCCATTCCTACGGACGTATGCGTTGGCGACGTCAATTCCGCAAGGTGATCGCAGCAGCTACCGCTCGCTTCATACCGGCTGGAAGAATAGCGGAAATCCGCCCAAATTTCCCAGCCGAAGCAGCCGTTTTAGCTAATGAGCGCGACACCTTACGCCATGCCGATCCCGGGGATCCCGAATACGGGATCTCAATTTGGGAGATTCGGCGTATGGTAGAAATCAACATAAGCGGACGAAATGGTTAGAACACCTGAGTCCTGCAACCTCTCCACCGGAGTGAGTAAGCTTTGGGCTACTGTCAAAGCTCTGTCTAACCCGAAGAGACATGACGACCGAGTTGAGGTTCAATTCAATGGTCATGCCTCTTCGGACCCGAAGAAGTGCGCGAGCTATTTTAGCCGGCAGTTCACACCGCCGCACCCTTCGGTAGACAAAGCTAAACGATGTGTTAACCGACGGCTGCGCAAAATGCCAAACGACGGCGCGCCACTTACTTTCACCGGTGAGGAGGTTCAGGGTGTCATCAAAAAAGCAAAATCCTCCAAATCCATTGGCCCTGATGGAATCAACATGCTAATGCTAAAGCATCTAGGCTCGACGGGAGTAGAATATCTCCACCAAGGTATTTAATCTGTCGCTGACCACTCTTCAAATACCCGATGTGTGGAAAGTCGGAAGAGTGGTCCCACTACTGAAACCTGGGAAACCCGCCAACAAAGGGGAATCTTATCGCCCGATAACTCTCCTCTCCCCAGTAGTGAAGACACTTGAGGCCTTGCTACTCTCGACCTTCACTCACCACCTGAGCCTAGCCAGCCACCAGCATGGATTCCGAAAAGTGCATAGCACCACCACAGCACTTAGCGTCATAAACGCCCAGATAGTTCGTGGCCTCAACCAGAAACCACCCTGCGAAAGAACGATCCTCGTAGCGTTGGACCTGTCAAAAGCCTTTGACGCGGTCAATCACACAACGCTACTGCAGGACATTGAAACAACTACGCTCCCTCCAGGCTTAAAGAGGTGGACCATGAACTACCTGAGCGGTCGCCAGTCATCCGTACTATTTCGAGGTAAAACATCTAAACTGAGAAGAATTAAACAGGGGGTTCCGCAGGGTAGTGTCCTCTCCCCACTACTGTTTAATTTCTACATCTCGAAACTCCCACAGCCACCAGAGGGAGTTTCCATAACCTCGTACGCTGATGACTGCACGATATTGGCGTCGGGCAATGGAATCGATGGCATGTGTTCGAAGGTAAACAGCTACCTCTCCGATCTTTCTCGTTTCCTCACTGCACGAAATCTTACACTCTCCCCCACCAAATCCACAGCGACCATTTTTACCAACTGGACGAAGGAGTATAGACTTGAGCTTAATATTGCAGTCGACGGCGTCAAAATTCCGACTGTCAATAATCCTAAAATTTTAGGTGTAACTTTCGACAGTCTATGCTCCTTCTCTCCGCATTCGATTCGGGGAAAAGACAAAGAAACGTTGTTGGCAACATACAAGGCAATCGGCCGGCCGGTCCTCAATTACGCAGCGCCCATATGGTCGCCTGGATGCAGTGGCACGCAGATGAGGAAACTTCAGACCTGCCAAAATACTGCACTCCGGACCACTACAGGATGTCTCTTGATGTCTCCGATTGAACACCTCCATAGTGAGACGCGCATGCTCCCGGTTAAGGAGCATAACGAACTCCTCTCCAGGCAGTTCCTGCTGGGATGCTTTCGCAGAAATCACCCCTGCAGCCATCTGCTTGGAGCGGAACCGCCTCCTAGGAGCATCAAGAGGTCATTCCTGGATTACGTCGACGACGTCGTACAGTACGCCGACCGGACTTCGGACGCAACTAACTTTCGACAGGTACTGACCGCCATTCACAGTGGAGCCATCAACACCTTCACCGACTCCCTTCCCGTGAATGGCGTTCTTGGAGTTAAACCACCACCCATCGCAGACGAAAGCTCCAGCTGCCGCGAGAAACGCGTGTGACCCTTGCGCAACTTCGTTCTGGATACTGTAGCAGGTTAAACTCCTACTTATCCAGAATAGACCCTGACATACTCGATGTATGTCCTGCATGCAACGAGTCTCCGCATGACACTGACCACCTCTTTGCATGCCCCACAAACCCTACCCATCTAACACCCTCCTCCCTTTGGTCCGACCCCGTCGAAACAGCACGTTTCTTGGGCCTACCGTTAGATGACCTCGACGACAACTCAAATGATATTTACCATCCCAACGGGGATTGAATCTCCGTTAAAACAACAACAACAACAACAACAACTAAGTGTATCAGACCGTTGGTCTCGACCAGGGTTAACCCTGAAATCGTGCGATGGTATACCAAAGCCGACCCAATTCACCTTCTACATCGTAACGCATTTACTATTTGGGAAAAAATTAACAGAACTTCAACTGCACAACTACAAAACTGAGCAAATTCAGTGGTAAATAGAGTAACACACGATGCAAGGATTTTAGGAATGTAAACAACGGTATTTTAAAACATTTAATTATTATACTCATCAGCACCTTACAAAAAGATAGCGTTTCTAATAAGTTGTCAACAGCTTTATATACAGAGATGCTCAAAAGAATTTACACAACGAATTTTTTTTCACATTCCACAGAAATCGGGTTCTGTTCTTGTCGTTGTTGTTGCTGTGCAAAAAAACTTATATGTTGTTGTAAACCTTGATCTATCCGATAGCAACTTAAGGTTAATATCTAGCTCTCAAGAATTGTAAAAAACCCCTTAAGAAATGGTCAAGAAAATTTCCTGCAGTTTAAGGGATGTTGATGATTGGTAGGTTAGTTTGAATTTCCTTCAAGAAACAATTGTTGATTTCTTGTTTCTTCGCAAAACCAGCGTTGCCATTTTCGCAATTTATTGAAAAAATGTATTAATATGTAATTAGTACTAGATTTCTTCTGTTCTGCATAGTAGCACAAGAAAATTTACCGCAGGAAATTTTTTTCTTGAGCAATTAAGAGCTGGATACTAAAGGTCCGTCAATTTGGTAAAGGTAACAATACATAGGACTGAAAACAGATTAAGTGAGCTGACGGTAGTCCAAAGTATTTACACACATTTTTAGAGCGTCAAAAGTATTTACACAAAACCTAAACTTTAGTTTCTTGTATAATCAATTATTTTTAAATTTTTATGTTTAGCCTAACTTATTGTAATAAGGTTGTGAATTAATAATTGGTTCATCTTCTTTCGCATCGATAACTGCCTGCAATCTGCTTGGAATTGATTCCACTGAATTGTGTGCAAAATCTGCTGTCAATTCGGACCAAATTTCGGATATTTCAGTAATTGTGTTTATTTATTTATTTTATTTATTTATTTATTTATTTATTTATTTAACGCCAATCGGCACTATACATTTAATAACAATTATAATTCTAAATAAGACAACAGGCTTAAACATATAAAATTAGGAATTAAACTCGTAGCCTAGTTCGTATGCTAGTATTTTAATAAAGCTTTTTTAACGATCTTTCTGAGGTTCTGTAGAGACCCGCTGAAGAAGTTGATGTCACCGTGCAAAGAGTTTACCAATCTACAGATTCTTTCCTTTGGGCCATTGATTACATAGTTTTTGTTCGATCTGCAAGTTTTCAGGATCCTCATCTGTCTAAGGTTAAGCTCATTTGGTACGATTTCAAAGTCTGCAAGGATTTCTGGGGCATCAATTAATCCATTGAGGATTTTGAATAAGAAGATGAGGTCTGCTACCTGTCGTCGAGATTTCAGGTCATTTATTTTCAGGATTCTTCGGACGTCTTCAGTTGAATTGATATTACGTTTTCGGTTCTTATCAATTGCCATCTGACTTTTTCAATAATGTTTAGGTCGGGGCTCTGCGAAGGCCATGGAAGTACAACTTGCTGTGTTTCATTTAAAAGTTTCTTAAATAGCCATCCCTTATGACGTGAAGCATTGTCGTAATGTAAAATGCATGGTCGTTTAAAATTGTAGTATACCTGGACTGATTTAAAGTGCCCTCAAATGGTACCAAATCTTTAAAGCCGTAATAAAGCAAACATCCCCAAAACAATAGGATGCCTCCTCCGAATCTGTTTAGCGGCTGAACTGCATCTATTTTCTTCTCACGTGGAAAATGCATAAATGGTTTACTAAACGATCCGTGGAATTGAAATGCAGCCTCATCTGTCCACAGTACATTGTACCAAAACTATGTAGGATCTTGGATGTACTCTAGAGCAAATGACAGGCGTCTTGCTTTATTAATTTCAGAAATGTCGACCAATTTTCGTACAACGTAAGTGCTTATATTAATTTCTTTTAGTCTCCGACGAAAAGTCATTGCTGACTTTTTTCCAACGAGTTGATTTGATGCTGCTGCATGCCTAACGGGACTTATTGTGGGATTTTGTATGTCTATCCCTATTAATTTTCGACATTCTCTTTGAGGCTTCACCGGTTTCCGCTCTGTCCTTTTCACCTTGTCCAAGCAATTATTATTCACCTTCTTTTTAACTAAATTGTAAACCGTTTTCCTTGAAATTTTTTAACAATTTAGATTAGATTAGATTTATTGATGAGGAATGCACCGCGACCTTTGATCTATTGTGCCCTCTCCTAAATCGCATGGACTCACTTAGCCCCAGCACGTCGATGAATTCCAATATTTTACTGGGTGCTAATGAGTCGATGCAATTCCTGTCCGGAAACATGGATCCGAGGGCCTTAATCCTGCGTCTGCAGACTGCTGTGCAGTCGATCAGCAGGTGTTCCGGTGTTTCAGGCTCCATGTCGCAGAACCGGCAGTTAGTGCAAGAAGATAGGCCCATGTTATATAAATGCCTATTTAACTTGCAGTGGCCAGTATAAAATGCGACCAAGAGCCTAAGCTTATTTTCCTGGGGAGGTTGATTACAACTTTGAACCTGCTCATGTTGTACCCTCCCATTAGCAACCGCACACTCCCTCTTCTTTGCGAAGTAGCTCCTTTATGGTATGGGGACCCACCCCTGTAAAGGGTTCAGGACCTACCATTTTGGTGGAGGCTGCGGAGCGAGCAAGCTCGTCTGCCAGTTCGTTACCGGCTATTCCTTTGTGACCTGGCACCCAAATTAGGTGCACCTGGTTTCTTTCCGCAAGTCTGTTCAGCCTTTCTCTGCACTCCTGCACTAGCAGCGACTTGATCTCGTAGGAGGAGATCGCTTTTAGTGCTGCTTGACTATCGCTAAGTATGGCTATCCGCTCATTGCGATAGTTGCGATGGAGGTTTATATCTATGCACCGACTTATGGCAAAGACTTCCGCCTGGAAAATGCTCAGAAACTCCCCCATAGGTATGGAGAGCTTGGTGCGTGGACCCGCGATCCCTGCACCAATTCCCTCCGACATTTTTGAGCCGTCGGTGTACCACCTCAAAGTGCTGTTCCTCAGCAGCAGTTCAAGGGTGGAGTTGTTCCACTCATCCTTGCTTCCGAGGGTGACCTTAAACTTCTTAGTGAAGATAACCGTTTTGGTAGTGCTGTCCTTTGGGAGGAGGGCGATTGGTATATTGCCACTTATCTTTTCCATCCTCTGGGACGAGATTACCTTTCCTTTGCCAAACCCTTTTGCCGTTATTTGCAGAAGCGTGCTCTTGGCTACTTGGCCGATAAACAAGTGCAGCGGTGTGAGTTCAAGCAGGGCCTCCATAGCTGCCGTTGGGCAGGTGCGCATTGCGTCCGTCATGCAGACACAGGCTAGCCGCTGCAGCTTCGATAATTTAATTCCTACCGAGGTCTGCGACGCTATTGAGGCCCAGGCTACCGCCCCGTACGTGATAATCGGTCGCACTATCATGGTGTACAACCACCTAACAATCCTTGGCTTACAGCCCCAGGACTTACCCGCCAGCCGATTGCACACCATTAATGCCTTTGTTGCTTTGACCAAGGTCAGGTCCACGTGCTGCTTCTACCGCAAAGTGGAGTCTCGCGTGAGACCAAGGATTGTGACATTTACTACAGTGGCCATATAAATGGAGCGAAAGTTTAGTGTTGAATTCTTGGTGGGAGAGAGACTCCGTCGCCGAGTGCTATCATTCACTTCGGTGAATGAAGGTCTAGACACAATCCTCATCAAAGCGAGGTTCTTCAACATATCGCTGAGTTGCGCCCACGCCTCGACGGAAGAGAAGGACGATGTGACCAAAGATGCCTTCTATGAGTGCTTGGAGCGCGCCTGTGACAGCAGCCCCCGCCACGATGTCAAAATCGTGCTTGGCGATTTTAACGCCAGGGTGGGCAAAGAAGGTATATTTGGCATTACGGTCGGTAAATTCAGACTCCTCGCCGAAACATCCCTAAATGGGTTGAGGCTGATTGACTTCGCCGGGGCCCGAAATATGGTTACCTGTGGTACTAGATTCCAGCGCAAGAAGATACATCAAGCTACCTGGCTGTCTCCGGATCGAAAAGCCACCAATTAGATCGACCATGTTGTGATAGACGGAAGACTCCGTGTTCTAGACGTGCATAAGCTCCGAGGTCCCGCTTCTGTGCAGCAAAAAACACACGTCAACAAACACAGGAAGGTTCGACGTCGAGAAGCTGCAATCACAACAGACAGCCGAACGATTTGCTACTCGGCTTGCACTCCTGCTTTCTGAGAGCACTCGTCAACAACTCGGTATAAGGGAACTGTGGGACGGCATTTCAAACTCCTTACGTACAGCTGCAACCGAAACCATTGGTTTTCGGAAAGTGCAAAAGAACAGCTGGTACGACGAGGAGTGCCGTGTCGCAGCGGAGAGAAAACAGGCTGCCTACATCGCAACGTTACGATCGACCACAACACGTGCGGGATGGGATAGATACCGAGAGTTGAAGAGGGAAGCGAGACGCATTTGCAGACAGAAAAAGAATGCGTGAGTGTGAAGAGATTGATAAGCTGGCCGACAGGGGTAATGCTCGAAAATTTTACAAAAAATGCGGCGGCTTACAGAAGGTTTCAAAACCGGAGCATACTCTTGTAGAACCCCCTAAGGTGATCTAGTCATCGATGCCCAGAGCATACTTAAATTATGGAGGGAACACTTCTCCAGCCTGCTGAATGGCAGTGAACGCACAACACCAGGAGAAGGAGAACCTGATTCCCCAATCGATGACGATGGAGCAGACGTTCCATTACCCGACCATGAAGAAGTTCGAATAGCAATTGCCTGCCTCAAGAACAACAAAGCGGCAGGGGCCGACGGACTGCCGGCCGAGCTA
Organism: Bactrocera tryoni; assembly: GCF_016617805.1. NCBI lineage: Eukaryota > Metazoa > Arthropoda > Insecta > Diptera > Tephritidae > Bactrocera > Bactrocera tryoni. Next base: position 20,398,064 of record NW_024395977.1, read on the forward strand.
TTCAAACACCGCGGCGAAGAAGTAATAGGGAGCATGCATCAGCTTCTTTGTAAAATATGGTCGGACGAAAGCATGTCCAACGATTGGAATTTAAGTGTGCTATGCCCAATCCATAAAAAAGGAGACCCCACAATCTGCGCTAACTATCGTGGGATAAGCCTCTCAACATCGCATATAAGGTTCAATCGAGCGTATTGTGTGAAAGATTAAAACCCACCGTCAACAAACTGATTGGACCTTATCAGTGTGGCTTTAGACCTGGCAAATCAACAACCGACGAGGTACTCATCATGCGCCAAATCTTGGAAAAGACCCGTGAAAGGAGAATCGACACACACCACCTCTTCGTCGATTTCAAAGCTGCTTTCGACAGCACGAAAAGGAGCTGCCTTTATGCCGCGATGTCTGAATTTGGTATCCCCGCAAAAGTAATATGGCTGTGTAAACTGACGTTGAGCAACACCAAAAGCTCCGTCAGGATCGGGAAGGACCTCTCCGAGCCGTTCGATACCAAACGAGGTTTCAGACAAGGCGACTCCCTATCGAGCGACTTCAATCTGCTGATGGAGAAAATTATTCGAGCTGCAGAACTTAATCGAGCAGGTACAATCTTTTATAAGAGTGTACAGCTGTTGGCGTATCATGATATCAATATCATCGGCCTCAACATCCGCGCCGTTAGTTCTGCTTTCTCCAGGCTGGACAAGGAAGCACAGAAAATGGGTCTGGCAGTGAACGAGTGCAAGACGAAATATCTCCTGTCATCAAACAAACAGTCGTCACACTCGCGACTTGGCTCTCACGTCACTGTTGACAGTCATAACTTGGAAGTTCTAGATAATTTCGTCTATTTAGGAACCAGTATTAACACTACCAACAATGTCAGCCTGGAAATCCAACGCAGGATTGCTCTTGCCAACAGGTGCAACTTCGGACTGAGTAGGCAATTCAAAAGTAAAGTCCTCTCTCGACGAACAAAAGCCAAACTCTATAAGTCGCTCATAATTCCCGTCCTGCTATATTGTGCAGAGGCTTGGACGATGACAGCAACCGATGAGTCGACGTTACGAGTTTTCGAGAGAAAGGTGCTGCGAAAGATTTATGGTCCTTTGCGCATTGGCCTCGGCGAATATCGCATTCGATGGAACGATGAGCTGTACAAATATACGACGACATTGACATAGTTCAGCGAATTAAAAAACAGCGGCTACGCTGGCTCGGTCATGTTGTACGGATGGACGAAAACACTCCAGCTCTGAAAGTATTCGACGCAGTACCCGCCTAGGGAAGCAGAGGAAGAGGAAGACCTCCACTCCGTTGGAATTACCAAGTGGAGAAGGACCTGGCTACGCTTGGAATATCCAATTGGCGCCACGTAGCGAAAAGAAGAAACGACTGGCGTGCTGTTGTTAACACGGCTATAATCGGCTAAGCGGTGTCTACGCCAATTAAGAAGATTTGAAATTCCTAATACGAAGCAGTTGCCTGCGGGCTAGCTCATAAGCCAGTTCGTTCCAGGCTATACCTTTGTGATCGGATACCCAGATAAGGGTACTTTCTTTCGATCTGATAGACTTTTCAGCCATTCTTACACGCCTGCACCAATAGCGATTTGATCTCGTACACAGAGATCGCTTTAAGTGCCGCTTGACATTGCGATAGTTGCGTTGGAGGTTTATATCTACACACCGAGAGCAAAGACCTCTGCTTGGAATATGCTCAGAAAACTTCCCATAGGTGTGGAGAGTTTTGTATGTGGTCCTCCTTCACCTATTTCTTCCGACGGTTTTGAGCCGTCGGTGTATCACTTGATTGTTCTATCCCTAAGCAGTAGTTCGAGAGTGGAATTATTCCATTCAGCTTTACTGCTAAGGGTAATATAAACTTCTTAATGAAGTTTACACTTTTGGTAATGCTGTCCTTGGGAGAAGAGCCAGTGACATTTCGCCACTTAAGTCCTCATGTTCAAGGAAGAGATTACCTTACCTCTGCCAAACCCTTCTGCTGTCATTTGGAGCAATATGTGTTTGGCTGCCTGACCAATTATTGGGGGAAGCGGTGTGAAATTAGGTTATTATTAAGGAATTAAATAATTTTAGTGAATAAAAAATGGGTAAGCGCAAGTCTTGTGATGAGGACACTAGAGCTGTGATCGTACAGATGCACAACGATAGGAAATCTTACGGTGATAATGCAAATACCTTAAATATCTCCAAACGTATGGCTTTGATGCACTTAAGTATTTCAACCAAAATAAAACAACAAAACAAGTTCCAAGAAAGAAAAGAGGTCGGAAATCGACTTTTCGGGAGAAGGAGTTAACTCGTCCTCACAAGACGGCAAATCAAATTCGAGGTGCGGTTTTTGGAGATAATCCAAATGCACCATCTGTAGATATCGTCGAAAGATGATAATGCGAGGGACTCTTTGGAAGAGCTTCAAGGAAGAATTCATTACTCTTTGAACGCAATCGAAGGAGCCGCATAGAGTTTGCAAAAAAAAAAAAATACCGACATTGGACAGTAAAAGTGTGGAAAATAGTATTATTTTCTGATAAAAGTAAGACAAATAGGGTTTCTTCAGATAGGAAAACTAATGTCCGCAATCCTCGATGCAAGGAGTTGGACCCTAAATACACTGGGCCAACTTTAAAACATGGTGGGGGCTGTATAATAATTTTGGGTGCTATGTCGTGGCGAGGTGTTGGGCTTATTTATAAAATCGATGGGCGCATGAACCAGTTTGAATACATATCAATCATGGACAACGTAATGTTACCATATGCTGATGACAATATGTCCGTAACGTGGACTTACCAGCAGGATAACGACTCGGAACATAATGTGCGTGGTACAAAGCAATGATTTCAGGAAAACATGGTGACTCTATTAGACTGGCCTTCATTCAGCCCCGACCTAAATCCAATTGAAAATCTTTGAACACATTTGAAGAAAAGAGTTCGTCCCCATAAAGTTGGAAATTTCCAGAAATTATTCGAAAAGGACATCTGCAAAAGTTTAGTGGAGCCGATGGCTCGCAGATGTCAAGCCGTGATTGACATTAATGGGTTTGCAACCAAATATTAACTTTAAAACCGAAATAAAAAGCATTTTTCCAAAAATCAAGAAAGCGTTGTTAATGCGCGACCTATGTTTGACTTTGAAGTCGTAAAATGCCTTTATTTCATAAAAGCTCTCTTATAACAAAAAAAATATATATATTATTTACAATAACGATATTTTTACAATTTATCTTTAAAGCATATAGTTAAAATGTTTTTCTCGAAAATCAAAATATCAATAAATTTGTATATTTCCTACCAGCGTTGTTAATTAGTTGCACGCGTCTGTATTTTATTGCCATTTCTTCTTCTTCTTCTTAATTGGCGTAGAAACCGCTTAAGCGATTATAGCCGAGTTAACAACAGCGCGACAGTCGTTTCTTCTTTTCGCTACGTGGCGCCAATTGGATATTCCAAGCGAAGCCAGGTCCTTCTCCACTTGGTCCTTCCAACGGAGCGGAGCTCTTCCTCTTCCTCTGCTTCCCCCGGCGGGTACTGCGTCGAATACTTTCAGAGCTGGAGTGTTTTCGTCCATCCGGACAACATGACCTAGCCAGCGTAGCCGCTGTCTTTTAATTCGCTGAACTATGTCGATGTCGTCGTATATCTCGTACAGCTCATCGTTCCATCGAATGCGGTATTCGCCGTGGCTAACGCGCAAAGGACCATAAATCTTTCGCAGAACTTTTCTCTCGAAAACTTGCAACGTCGACTCATCCGTTGTTGACATCGTCCAAGACTCTGCACCATACAGCAAGACGGCAATTATGAGTGACTTATAGAGTTTGGCTTTTGTTCGTCGAGAGAGGACTTTACTTTTCAATTGCCTACTCAGTCCGAAGTAGCATCTGTTGGCAAGAGTTATCCTGCGTTGGATTTCTAACCTGACATTGTTGGTGGTGTTTACGCTGGTTCCAAGATAGACGAAATTATCTACGACTTCAAAGTTATGACTGTCAACAGTGACGTGAGTGCCAAGTCGCGAGTGCGACGACTGTTTGTTTGATGACAGGAGATATTTCGTCTTGCCCTCGTTCACTGCCAGACCCATTTTCTGTGCTTCCTTGTCCAGCCTGGAGAAAGCAGAACTAACGGCGCGGGTGTTGAGGCCGATGATATCAATATCATCGTCATACGCCAGCAGCTGTACACTCTTATAGAAGATGGTACCTTCTCTATTTAGTTCTGCTGCTCGAACTATTTTCTCCAAAAGCAGGTTGAAAAAGTCGCACGATAGGGAATCGCCTTGTCTGAAACCTCGTTTGGTATCGAACGGCTCGGAGAGGTCCTTCCCGATCCTGACGGAGCTTTTGGTGTTACTCAACGTCAGTTTACACAGCCGTATTAGTTTTGCGAAGATACCAAATTCAGACATCGCGTCATAAAGGCAGCTCCTTTTCGTGCTGTCGAAAGCAGCTTTGAAATCGACGAAGAGGTGGTGTGTGTCGATTCTCCTTTCACGGGTCTTTTCCAAGATTTGGCGCATGGTGAATATCTGGTCGGTTTTTGATTTGCCAGGTCTGAAGCCACACTGATAAGGTCCAATCAGTTTGTTGACGGTGAGCTTTAATCTTTCACACAATACGCTCGATAGAACCTTATATGCGATGTTGAGGAGGCTAATCCCACGGTAGTTGGCGCAGATTGTGGGGTCTCCTTTTTTATGGATTGGGCATAGCACACTTAAATTCCAATCGTTGGGCATGCTTTCGTCCGACCATATTTTACAAAGAAGCTGATGCATGCACCTTATCAATTCTTCGCCGCCGTGTTTGAATAGCTCGGCCGGCAATCCGTCGGCCCCTGCCGCTTTGTTGTTCTTCAGGCGGGCAATTGCTATTCGGACTTCTTCATGGTCGGGTAATGGAACGTCTGCTCCATCGTCATCGATTGAGGAATCAGGTTCTCCTTCTCCTGGTGTTGTGCGTTCACTGCCATTCAGCAGGCTGGAGAAGTGTTCCCTCCATAATTTAAGTATGCTCTGGGCATCAGTGACTAGATCACCTTTGGGGGTTCTACAAGAGTACGCTCCGGTCTTGAAACCTTCCGTAAGCCGCCGCATTTTCTCGTAGAATTTTCGAGCATTACCCCTGTCGGCCAGCTTATCAAGCTCTTCGTACTCACGCATTTCAGCCTCTTTCTTCTTCTGTCTAAAAATGCGTCTCGCTTCCCTCTTCAACTCTCGGTATCTATCCCATCCCGCACGTGTAGTGGTCGATCGTAACGTTGCGAGGTAGGCAGCCTGTTTTCTCTCCGCTGCGACACGCACTCCTCGTCCTACCAGCTGTTCTTTTGCACTTTCCGAAAACCAATGGTTTCGGTTGCAGCTGTACGTAAGGAGTTTGAAATTCCGTCCCACAGTTCCCTTATACCGAGTTGTTGACGAGTGCTCTCAGAGAGCAGGAGTGCAAGCCGAGTAGCAGAACCTTCCTTGTGTTTGGTGGCGCGCGTTTTTTGCTGCACAGAGGCGGGTGCGGATCTTAGCTGCAACAAGTTAGTGGTCCGAGTCGATGTTAGGACCTCGGAGCGCACGCACATCTAAAACACTGGAGACTTGTCTTCCGGCTATCACAACATGATCGATCTGGTTGGTAGTTTTTCGATCCGGAGACAGCCAGGTAGCTTGATGAATCTTCTTATGCTGGAATCTAGTACTACAGATAACCATATTTCGGGCCCCGGCGAAGTCAATCAGCCTCAACCCATTAGGGGATGTTTCGTCGTGGAGGCTGAATTTACCGACCGTAGTGCCAAAGACACCTTCTTTGCCCACCCTGGCGTTAAAGTCGCCAAGCACGATTTTGACATCGTGGCGGGGGCAGCCTTCATAAGTGCGCTCCAAGCACTCATAAAAGGCATCTTTGGTCACATCGTCCTTCTCTTTCGTCGGGGCGTGGGCGCAGATCAGCGATATTATTATTGCCATTTCAGAATGCAAAAATCTTTCGAAGTAATATTATTACTCCACTTTTCAGAAATTACGCTATATGCTCGAACATTTATGGAATAAAGGCTTACAATCGCTTAAATGTTGGGACTGGTTTCTGTCCAGAAGCAGGTTATAGTATGTCCATAGTTCAGAATACTAAATTTTTTAGAAACCCAAGACATTAAGTTAGCAAGGAAGTTATTATTTCTTGTTTCGTGCTTCATAACTTTATATTGGAGCACGAAGGATTTTCTGATGGCCCTTCCAACCAACGAGGCGAAGCAAGAGCGAAAAAGGAAAGGCTTACTACTTTGTTGTCAGCTTATCATCACTACATAACATAAAACAAAGTCGCTTTCTCTGTCCCCATGTATGCTTAAAACTAAAACTACACAACGGATTTTGATGCGGTTTTTTTAATAGATAGAGTGATTGAAGGGGAAGGTTTATATGAAATGGGGTATTCCATACCAAATCGACCAATTTTGAACCCGACGCCTTTAGATTTTGCTGAAACTTATCCATTCTTTTCTACCCTTTGAAAAACATTTTTGAGAATTTTTTCAAAATTTTTTGTCCAACTTCAAAAAAAAGTTATGAATTTTCCAAAAAAAAAGGCTTTTTTATTTTCAAATAGCCATAACTTTTGTAGAAATTGACTTTTGGGGACCTTTTTTTAAAATTTTTGTTTTTGAATGAACTTTTCGAAAAAATACATTAAAAAAAGTAGCACGATCAATTATATAAAATAATCGGTTTTTAAATAAAATCGTCATTTTTTGGAAGTTCGCCATTTTGTGAAAGTTCGCCATTTTTTTTTTGTTTTTTCCTCAAAAAAGAACTACAATTAATTTGACAACTATCCCTGCTAATCTCGGAGTGGGCCGATGTTTTTTTTTTATATATTTTTTTATTTATTATTATTAAATTAATTTAATGAATACATATGGTTGAATCACAAAACTTATTAAATACTAAAAATTTGAGATCGTTGTAAGGTACAGATCAAAATCAGGTAATCAGCGGTGTTGTGGAATCTGATAGTTGTCGGAATCAGAATTGAAACCGATAAAAAAAAGCAGTAGGGGTCATGAATTCAGACATTATTGGTTTGATATTCGAAACAGAATTTGTATTGGTTTTGGATGTCACTGAAACCAATTTTATCGGTTTTGCTGTCAGAAACAAAGCAAGAAGAAAATCGCACACAGATTTGAAATGTAAGTTAAGAAATCGAGTTGTTTTATTGTTACCAATTGATTTATCTTTATTTCTATAGGAGAAAACATAAGAATAAAGTATGAAATGTCTTAATTATTGAGTTTTGGAAATGCGGATTTTTAAGTGGGGGAGCCGCTTTAGAGGCTTCACGTTTTTTTTGTTTGGGCGGGAAAGAAATAATTAAAGCGAAATTTCGAGGGTTTATAGATATATATTTAAACATCACCCGAAAATTTTTTGTATACGAATTCTTTGATATTGTGCCTTAGGGAAGCAATTGCCCGATGCATCTCGCATGTGCATTTGTCGGACGGCGGAAAGTATGTAGGCCACAATTTCTGTCAAAAAAAAAAAATTTAAAGAGATCCATATTTGTTAATAACTTATGTTCAAGTTAAACTAGGAAAATTTCAAAAAAATAAAATTCTAAATTTTTTTAAAAAGTGGTTTTTGACCAAAAAAATGTTACTTTATGTTGCTTTAACATATGTTCAAACTTAAATTTCGAAAAATTGAAAAAATGAAAAACCGAGTCAAAGTTTTCCCTTTCTGCCCAAATGAGTCATTATTTCCCTTCTAGCTTCAACAATATTTCGAATTCCCATCTATAAATTCCATCTATAAATGTTGTCTCTTAAAATCTTTCTTTAATTCGGAACTCATTAAAAACTTTAATAGAATTGCATCCAAATGTATTCATTTGCAAGTTTTGTCACATTAGTAAACATCTGGTTCTCATATTGGTTTTGCGTATGTTCGAAAAGACGAAAATCCAATCAGATTCTGTGACACCATTGATAATCAGAATTGGTTTGCAATTCTGACACCTAAACAATTCTGTCTTGGATTCCACAACACCCCTGAATCACTTATTTAGTGAAAGAAGAGCTTGGTGCAGCCTTTTAATTTTACCGAGTTCTTGCTTTTCGATGTCAATTTTCTTCTCGCATTTAATTCGCTATACCAGTGTAACCCATGAAAAATTAAGCGATTTTTGCAAAGTTTTTTAAAAGAAAGTACTCGATCGAATATGTCGAAGTTTTTTTGGACATAATAAGGAGTATTTTCAGCTATATTTTAATATTTTTTTTTTTTTACAAAAATATTGAAAAATAGCGGAGTTATGTGCTGTTGTTTTTGTTTTAACGGTTTATTAGTCCCCGTTAGGATGGTAAGGGTTATCTGTGTTGTCATCGACGTCATCTAACGGGAGGCCCAGGAAACGTGCTGTTTCGACGTGGTCGGAACAAAGGGAAAAGGGTGTTAGATGAGTGGGGTTGGTAGGGCATGCAGAGAGGTGGTCAGTGTCATGCGGAGACTCGTTGCATGCAGGACATACGTTGGGTATGTCTGGGTCAATTTTGGATAAGTAGGAGTTTAACCTGCTACAATATCCATAACGAAACTGCGCTAGGGTCACTCGCGTTTCTCGCTTTAACTCGAGCTCTTGGTCTACGATGGGTGGTGGTTTGACTCCAAGAATGCCATTCACGGGAAGGGAGTTGGTGAAGGTGTTAATGGCTCCACTGTGAATGGCGGTCAGTACCTGTCGAAAGTCAGTTGCGTCCGAAGTGCGGTCGGCGTACTGTACGACGTCGTCGACGTAGTCAAGGAAGGACCTTTTGTTTCTCCTAGGAGGCGGTTCCGCTCCAAGCAGATGGCTGCAAGAATGATTTGTACGAAAACATCCCAGCAGGAACTGCTTGGAGAGGAGTTAATTATGCTCCTTAACCGGGAGCATAAGCGTCTCTCTGTGTAGGTGTTCGATAGGAGACATCAAAAGGCATCCCGTCGTTGTCCGGAGTGCAGTATTCTTGGCGACCATATAAGTGTTGTGTAGTTGAGGACCGGCCGGCCGATTGCCTTATATGTTGCCAGCAACGTTTCTTTGTCTTTTCCCTATGTGCTGCCGGCTAGCGACTTGAGGATTTTGTTGCGGCTCTGTACCTTGGCAATAATCGCGGTCGTATGGGGAGTGAAAGAGCATAGACTATCGAAAGTTACACATAAAATCTTAAGATTATTTACAGTCGGAATTTTTTCACGCCATCGACTTCAATATTAAGCTCAAGTCTATATTCCTTCGTTCAGTTCATAAAAATGGTCGCTGTGGATTTGGTGGGGGAAAATGTGAGGTTCCGTGCAGTGAGGAAATGAGAAAGGTCGGAGAGGTAGCTGTTTACCTTCGAACACATGCCATCGATTCCATTGCCTGACGTCAATATCGTACAATCATCTCCGTACGAGGTTATGGAAACCCCCCTCTGGTGGCTGCGGGAGTTTCGAGATGTAAAAATTGAACGGTAGCGGGGAGAGGACACCACCCTGCGGAACCCCCTGTTTAATTCTTCTCAGTTCGGATGTTTCACATCGAAATAGTACGGATGATTGACGACCGTTCAGGTAGTTCATGGTCCACCTCTTTAACCCTGACGGAAGAAGCGTGGTTTTTTCAATGTCCTGCAATGGCGTTGTGTGGTTGAGTGTGTCAAAAGCTTTTGACAAGTCCAACGCTACGAGGATCGTTCTCTCGCATGGTGGCTTCTGGTTGAGGCCACAAACTATCTGAGCGTTTATGACGCTATGTGCTGTGGTGGTGCTGTGCACTTTTCGGAATCCATGCTGGTGGCTGGCTAGGCTCAGGCGGTGAGTGAAGGTCGGGAGTAGCAAGGCCTCAAGTGTCTTCACTACTGGGGAGAGCAGAGTTATCGGTCGATAAGATTCTCTTTTGTTGGCGGGTTTCCCAGGTTTCAGTAGTGGGACCACTGTTCCGACTTTCCACACATCGGGTATTTGAAGAGTTGTCAGCGACAGATTGAGCAACTTGGTGAGATAGCCTACTCCCGTCGAGCCTAGATGCTTTAGCATTAGCATGTTGATTCCATCAGGGCCAATGGATTTTGCTTTGTTGATAACACTCTGAACCTCCTCATCGGTGAAAGTAAGTGGCGCGCAGCCGTTTGGCATTTTGCGCAGCCGTCGGTTAACACATCTCTTGGCTTTGTCTACCGAAGGGTGCAGTGTAAACTGCCGGCTAAAGTAGCTCACGCACTTCTTCGGGTCCGAAGAGGCATGACCATTGAATTGAACCTCAACTCGGTCGTCGTGTCTCTTCGGGTTAGACAAAGCTTTGACAGTATCCCAAAGCTTACTCACACCGGTGGAGAGGTTGCATGACTTCAGGTGCTCTATCCATTTCGTCCGCTTATGTTGATTTACCATTCGCCGAATCTCCAAATTGAGATCCTTTAATGGGGGATCCCCGGGATCGGCATGGCGTAAGGTGTCGCGCTTATTAGCTAAAGCGGCTGGGATATTGGGGCGGATTTCCGCTATTCTTCCAGCCGGGATGAAGTGAACGGTAAAGAAGGTACGGTTACCCACAGAAACGAAATCGGGAGGTTTCTCGTTCGAGATAATTATGGGCAGATGGTCTGATGCGAGAGTTAGCATAGGTTGCCAGGTTATGCTATTTATGAGACCACCGCTAGCAATGGTAATATCGGGCGAGCTGTTACAGGTGCCCATAACTCTGGTGGGGGCTTCGTCATTCATTGTGCAGAATGTCGAATCGTCAATCAGTTCCGCCAGCTCCATCCCCCTACGATCATTTGACAGGCAGGAATGCCAATGATCGTGGTGCGCGTTAAAGTCGCCTAGTACCAAACGGTTTTCGCCACGAAGTTGCGCGCCTATATTCAGGTGATATCCTGTAGGGCAACATGTAACTGGGGAGATGTATACATATTTTAAATATTTCGAGCTCGACATCGCCTGACCGGATAGCTATACCCTGACATTCTAGGGTAATATCTTTGCGGTAGTTATGTTGCTCAAACTTTCTTCCGTTCAAATAAAACACTTTAAACACCTTGTTTCTTCGAAGGTTACACCAATAATAATTTTTATTTCTCAAACCAATTCCACACGAAGTCAAGCAAGTAAAATAAATTTGATGAGTCAGTAAAATTAAAACAATAATAATTGCACAAAAGTTGATAACAGGAAGTAAGTATTAATTACAATTTTTGCAAGTATTAATTACAACTTTTGCAATGATTTAAATAATAAAACAAATTTAATGGCATGTTCTTACTATTCCATTGGTGTCTTATGAAGTCAAGCAAGTAAAATAAATTTGATGAGTCAGTAAAAATTAAAACAACAACAATTGCACAAAATTTGATAACAGGAAGTAAGTATTAATTACAGTTGTTGCAATGCCTCAAATAATAAAATAAATTTAATGATATGTTCTTATTATTCTATTGGTGCCTTCTGGGTTTTGGTGGGGGTTGATGTGACGATATAACTCCTCCCCCCTTAGAGTAGAGCGATGGCCACAACGAAGTTGGTGGAGACAGAGCGGCTTCAGTGGGCTAAGGATAATACCGAATTCTGGTGTTTTTCCATAACAGAGTTACACAAGTGATAGTTAAGGTGATGAGTATCAATGTTGTTATCGTTATTATGTTTCTCCTTTGAATTGCATCCTTTCTTAATCTCGTAATATCATTTTTATACTCTCGCAACAAAGTTGGTAAGGAGAGTATTATAGTTTTGTTCACATAACGGTTGTTTGTAAGTCCTAAAACTAAAAGAGTCAGATATAGGGTTATATATACCAAAGTGATCAGGGTGACGAGTAGAGTTGAAATCCGGATGTCTGTCTGTCCGTCCGTGCAAGCTGTAACTTGAGTAAAAATTGAGATATCATGATGAAACTTGGTACACGGCATATTTGGACGTAATTATTTTGGAAAAGTGGGCGTGGCCCCGCCCCCTACTAAGTTTTTTGTACATATCTCGGAAACTACTATTGCTATGTCAACCAAACTCTACAGAGTCGTTTTCTTCAGGCGTTTCCATATACAGTTCAAAAATGGAAGAAATCGGATAATAACCACATCCACCATACAAAGGTTATGTTGAAAATCACTAAAAGTGCGTTAGCCGACTAACAAACAACGTCAGAAACACTAAATTTTATGGAAGAAATGGCAGAAGGAAGCTGCACCCATGGTTTTTTTAAAATTGAAAATGGGCGTGGCGTCGCCCACTTATGGACCATAAACCATATCTCAGGAACTACTCAACCGATTTCAATGAAATTCGGTATGTAATATTTTCTTAACACCCTGATGACATGCACAAAATATGGGTGAAATCGGTTAACAACCACGCCTTTTTCCAATATAACGCTATTTTGAATTCCATCTGATGCCTTCTCTGTATAATATATACATTAGGAACCAATGATGATAGCGGAATAAAACTTTACACAAATACGGTATTTGAAAAATATGTAAATGACGGATAATGAAATCTCGATTATCACTTTATCATGCGAGAGTATAAAATGTTCGGTGACACCCGAACTTAGCCCTTCCTTACTTGTTGTTGATGAAACTGTAATCTTTGATCTTCTCTAGGCTTAAAGTCTCTGTTATTGTTGTTATTTGCACATTATTTGGTGGTGCTACGAAGATTGTGTCCCAATGGACTGAAGGGTTGTCTTTATATGTTGTTCCCGCTATCGTGACGGAACAATTCGTGTAGTGGAGAAGGGAGGTTCCTTCAATTGTGAAGTTTTGCCCACAATCAGTGGTTATCGGTAGTCCCTTTACGTTGATAACCATTATATAATTATCTTCCGGTTGGAATATATTCAATGTGGGCCCCACATCGTTCGCAGGACATATTGATGTTTTATTATTCAAGATTCTAGCGATACAAGTTGAATTATTGGTGCTTTCGAAGTCATTTGACCTCTTGCAGTAATACACGTTCTCAATTTTTGGGCAAATCTCTGTTAAGTATTGGAGCTCGTGGTTATTGTAACTTACGTATGGTTTTGTTTTAATTACTTTCGTTTTATTCATAGGAAGAGGAATGAGATGGAAAAACGAATTCGTACTTTTAGCCAAATTTGGAAGTTTTATATTAAAAATTAGGTTGCTATTATTATAATAAGCTTGGAGTTCCAGAAGTTCGTAAAGGTGTTCGTCCGAAACTAAGTCAATATTCTGGGATTTAAAATGGTGTCTTATTTCATCCAATTCATCTGGATGAATAATAAGCTTTGATACTATACCAAGTTTTGCGAGCGTTACAGCTTCTATTATGTCAGAGATATGGTTCAATAATTAATCTATATTATAATCAAGCTGATTCATATATTGGATTTCTAATAGCGCATTGTCTTCTTTTAGAATATGATTAGTTGTTTTTGTTGAGAGTTTTTCTAAAAATTTTGTAATGCTTTCCTGATTGTTATTCATATGCTCTGTCAAATTTTTAATTCTCTGTATCATTTGTATATTCAAACTTTTTTGATTTTCCTCTATTATTTTTGAATTTAATGTTGTGTCCTGTAGTTCTTGTATTTGTTTATTTATAGTCATAGCGTCATTTGCGTCCATGTTCCCAGTTACATATTTTATTACAGAGCCTAAGCCGTTGAATAGTCCTCGTTTTGTACGTTTATATGGATTTAATGTCTGTAGTTTGTTTTCGAGTCCCTTAAGTTTCATCTTACAAATTTTAGCAGCATCTTTTAGAAGGCTATTTTTTTCAAATTTGTCTACGATAGTAATTAATTTTGAAGTTTGCGAATTAAAATTGTCCAAGTCTATTATATGAATGAAATTGAAATAACTTTCAATCGTTCTCGCGTGTCCAATCTTCAGGGCTATCATATTCTGGTCTTCGTCAAAATTTTGTATTTCCAAGACTTGTCCATAAGCAAAGGCTATTCTAACGGTAAATAATTGTTTATTATTTTCGTGGTCTCAGTTTAATTTTGGATTTGTGTAATTTTTTGTCTTTAGTAATTTGTAAAGTAACGTCATTATCTTTTAATACTTTATGTTTTGAGAATCGTGCAGTTATTTTGTTTCTCCCACATTCTTTTCTATATATATCCTCTTCTTTGTTCCTACGCTCTGGAGGTTTCCTAGATTTATTAAGACTACTAATATTTTTTAATTTAGCTTTCCTAACTTTTTCTTTAATTATGGGGTATAGTTTTTCTTTAAATTCATTTAACTTAACTAAAAATTCGTGTTTGCTGTCGTATTTTATGTCTCTTGAGAAGTTATACGGTCTTCCAAAGAATAACTCATATGGTGTAAATTTTGTAGATGAATGGATTGTATTATTGTAAGTTATGAACGTCTCATCTAATATCTCTTCGTGATCTAATTCCAATTTCTTGGATTTTCTGGTTGTCATTATAATTCTGTATATTTCAGTTAGGGTTGAATGAAGTCGTTCTACTGGAGAGTTGCTACTGGATTGTTGAAATGATGTGAAGTGAAGTATAATTTCATATTGTCTACAAAAATCTTTAAAAATGTTAGATGTAAATTCGGTACCCTGATCACAAACAATTTTCTTAGGTATTCCCGCAAGGTTCATAAATGCTTTTAAAGCTTTAAGCACACAAACGCTTGTTCTTGATGGTAATATATAGCCTGTCGCATATTTAGAAAATTTATCGATGATGGTCAAAATACATTTACTATTTATAGTATATACATATGTCAATGTGCAAAATTTGAAGGGGTTCGTTTCGTGTTTCTGTAACTTGGAATTCTAATTTTGGTGGATGTCTGTCATATTTGAGTGTATTGCAAATTTCACAATTATTTAAAGTTTTATTTATTATAGATTGCATAAGGGGAAAATAATATTGTCTCTTTAAGTATTCATAAATTTTGGTAATTCCTCTATGGTTACTATTTTCATGACAGGTACGAATTAGTTCAACTTGTTTATCATTGTCAGTTACATCTGAAAGATTTAGGTGCATCGGACGATACGAAATTGTTTTTCATTTGAAAAGTATTTTGAGTATATCAATTGAATAGTTCTGTAGGTTGGTTCGTCGGAGAAAATGGCGGTTAGTTTACCTGAGGGTATAAATTTTTTGAAAATCTGAGCTATTGTGTCTTGAGAAAATTATTTTTCTCTTATAGTTCTACGTTGTTTGTTTCTAAAGATGGTTTCAACAGTCATACTGGGTTTTTTTTTAGATCTTTCTAATAAAAGTTGCAAGTTGAATTCATTTAAAGGTTTTTCTGAGATTGGTATGCCATCATTCACATTTTCTTTACTACATGAATGTATTGTAGACAGTTTTTCCTAATCACACAAATTTATATCAGCGGTTTTATCATGGTCTAATTTTATCCTGCTCAATGCATCTGCGTAACTGTTCAATTTTCCTTTTTTGTATACGATCTCGTAGTCATACTCTTCCAACTTCAGGCGCCATCTCAACAATTTCGAATTGGGCTCCTTGAGACTCATTAGCCATGTAAGTGGTCTGTGGTCAGTAATTATTTTAAATTTACGACCGAAGAGATATGGGCGGAAATATTTGGTTGCCCACACTATGGCTAAAAGCTCTTTCTCAATAGTGGAATAGTTAATCTCGCTCTCAGAAAGAGTCCTACTTGCGTAGCAAATAGGTTTGTCACTATCTATGTGACCTTGAGAAAGGACTGCTCCAAGCGCAATGTTACTTGCGTCTGTTGTGAGTAAAAATGGCTTTGTGAAATCAGGGTATTGCAGTATTGGATCGTTCATTAAAATGTTCTTGCATGTTTCGAAACCTTCTAGGTATCTGGCGTTTAGTGTTATGCTTCTGCCCTTTTTTAAGCATTTTGTCATTGGTTTTGCAAGTCTTGCCAGGTTCGGGATAAACTTCCTATAATAACTAAGTAGGCCTATGAACGATTTTATTTCACGATTAGTTCGTGGTATTGGAAATTTCTGGATGGCTTCTATTTTTGTCGGATCCGGTTTTATGCCTTCCGTCGTGACTACATGTCCTAAAAAAGCAATTTCTTTTCGCATAAATTTTGATTTGTCCATCTGGACCTTAAAATTTGAACATCTTAACTTTAGAAAGACTTTCTAGATTCTCAATATGTTCTTGGAGGGACGTCGAAAATATAATAATGTCATCTAAATACACTAGACAGATTTTTGCAATTAAATCATTTAGGACATTATCCATGACCCTCTGGAAAGTTGAGGGTGCGTTTTTTAAGTCAAAAGGCATTCTTACGTATTCGTAGTGACAGTAAAGGCTGTTTTTGATATGTCTCGTGGATCCATTTCAATTTAATGGAAGCCGCTTGCTAAGTTCAAAGTCGAAAAGTAAAGGCATTTGCCCAGTTTATCCAAGATCTCAGATATGTTCGGGAGTGGGTACATGTCCGAGATGGTTTTCTCGTTCAACTTCCTATAGTCAATAACCAGTCTCTATTTCGTTTTCTCCGATGCGTCCTTCTTTTTTGGAACAATCCATACTGGAAAGCTCCATGGGGAAAAGCTCGGCTTAATAATCCCTTGCTCCAACATCTCTGATATCTGTCTTCGAACTTCCTCTTTGTGAACGAAAGGATACCTGTAAGACCTACTTAGTATGAAAAGGAAAATCGTCCGTCGTCCTAATTCTGTGTTTTATTTCATTTGCAAACGTCAACTTTTCATCCTCTCTATAAAAGATATCACTATATTTAGTACATAGTTTCAAAGGTTGTGCTTTTCTTCGCCATTCAGATATTCCATTCGGAGTAAGTCAGATAAATTTGCAATTCTTTCACTGTTTGATTTGCAATGCATATTCAAGTTATTAAGTTCGACGATGTTTTCTGAATCATACCTACTTGTTTTCAGGGGTTGCTCTAAGAAAATTGTTTGGTCACTCCCCGTGGGATTAACTACTTCTATTGTACTAAACCAGTCTTTCGCAAAATATATGCCTGGAGAAATAATTAAGTCGTTGTCCAAAGTTATTGTATTTATCATAATATCTCCTTCCTTAGAATCAACTGACAGTTTTACGATTTGTTTCGAATTTGCCTCTATTGTGAATTTATCAGAGGAAAAATTTGGTTTCATTTTAAGAGGTATTGTAATATTATTTGTAATTAGTATTTTATTTTCAAGATCAATTTTAGCTTTAATTTTTGTCAGAAAATCTAAGCCTAACAGTCCGTCAAAATAATCATGGAATTTAAAAACTAAGAATGTAAGAGTTCCTTCTTTCCTAATTTCTTTGAAAATAGGTAATGTCACTTGCTTGTCAATTATATATTTATGTAAGATGGTAGATATAGTTATTGGAATACATTTCTTGATATCTAAGGGATTTATAAATTCCGGGTTTATAAATGAAGAAGAAGCTCCGGTATCTATTAGGAATCTTAATTGTCTGCCAAATGGAGAGCTTATACTGATATAGGGTAAAATACTACCATGTTTATTGCAGTCTATATATCCTGTTTGTTTCTTGAGGCTAACTGTAAAAAATCCTGATTATCGTCAATATTGTAATTTTCATATTGGTCCAGGTTTATCTTGTTAGCGTGGTCAAGACATGGGACAGAGCTTTCATTTCGAAGACTTCTAAATTCGTTAATATTATTCATTTCATTCCTATTTGTTATCCTACTAAATTGAGTGCTTGGGCTAGTTTTAAATTTGTTTGTGCCCTTTTCAAATTTTGAAAATCCATAGGTTCTGGTGGAGGCTGTGATTGTCTCCAATTTGTTTGTCTCGAAAAATTATCGAAGCGTTGGCTGGGTTTAAAATTTGAAAAATTCTCGCGATGTACTTGGGAATTTTGGAGTAACAAATTACGATTCTGATTGTTTGAATTTGGCTCAAATTATTGTTATTAACATAGTAAGGTCTGGTTGAAAAATTAGAATATCTTTTAGGTTGGTAATAATTTTCTTGTCTTGGTGCATTATTTACAAAATTTTGTGGATATTTAGGATATGGATTATATTGTTAATTTGGTCTCCATTGAGGATATTTGGGTTTATTCAAATTGGACCTATTGTAATGAATATTCTGTTCTCTGATGCAGTAGTCAAGGGCAATCGGCAATGATTCTGGTCTCATTGCTCTAATCGTAGATCCCATAGGTTCCCGTAAATCCGACAAAAATGAGTTTAGGCACATTTCAGAAAATAGATTTCTCTTTGCATTACATTAGTGTCGGGACTCATGGATAGATAAATTATTAGACAAGACAGATTGGATTTCCATTATTTCGCTGTAATATTTTTCGATCGGTTTGCCGTATTGTTTTAAACAATGAAGATCTCTAATTAGGGATGTTTCTGTCCTTTTATCTGAATAATGCGATATCAAGTTTCCTCTGATCTCATCCCAATTGAGGGATGTGCCATACATGTTTAAGACTTCGTTGGCTTGACCATCTGTTTTATTTCTTATGGCCCTCAAGAGGATTAGTCCATGAGGAGTGTTATCTGCTCCACTAATGTGAAGGAGAATTTCTTCCACATTACTAATGAATTCGTGGAGCAATCTTGGATTACCATCAAATTTGGGTAGGTCCTTGATTGCATCTGGAATTCTAAGTGAGTTAAAAATGTCGATATTATTCATGTTGTTATTATTACTTGTCGTTTGAGTCCCTGATATACTTGGAACTTCTGTATTTGAAAGCATATTAAAATTTAATGTACTGTCCTCGGATATAACGGGTAGGCTTCTTGACTTAAAAATCCAAAAACTTTTAGGATATGGAAAATATCTAGATTTACTACTCATCAAAAATAATTTGTTTTATTTACGTAAGAGGTATTGAGGTAGGAACTCGATACGAACGGACGTGTGTAGACGGCAATTTGCGCGATACAATTTTCTTTTCAACTCAAATGTATATTAACCAAAATTAAAATTGATGAAAAGCCAACAACGTTTAAAGAGTTAAAAATACTACCTACCGCAAAAGTTTTGTTTTATTTAAAGATTTAATAAAGCGTACATAAGCAAACAAGTTGCTGCTAATTTTTCTAAACAGAGTTTTTGTCACTTCAAACGGTATTTCTCATTGAGCACGACAACAACGAGGGCATGTGATGCAAACAACAACTAAATGTAAGGAAAATAACATAAAAGCATAAAACGTGAAGAAAACCAATAACAAAATATACGGCAACGGTGCATTGCTGATGTGCAGTCCGTTTGCAGTGCGTCGTAAATAAAGGAGGGCTACAGTAATTGCTTAGTTACATATAAATTGTGCTATCCATCGATAAATAATGCCATCCAAGAAAATAAACACAACATCACAATTTTGTGGTTATTGCTCTGAGCTGATACGAGATGGTGTACAGTCCAGCATCCAATGTGTTGCTTGCCAACTCTGGTTTCACTCTAGGTGTACAGGCCTTTCATCTGTGGAATTTAAGGCCACAGCGATCAGTATCAAGAAAAATGAGTCGGTTTGGAACTGTTCATCCTGCAGCAATGATATCAGTGTTAGGACATGTGACAGCCACTTATCTAATGATGAAGTTTTAACACACATCTCGCCACAAGCTAATGAAATGGAAAGTCTCTTCCAGAAGTACTTTGATCGCTTCACCTCTGACTATGACCGCAAATTTGAAGATCTCAAAAAATCATTCGTAAGTAGCGTAAATAACCTTAAGGATGAGGTAAGCAATCTGTCTAAACAATATACAATACTCGCTAATAAATGTACTGCCCTTAACGATAGGCTTTCATCAGTAGAGAATAAAATTAATAATAAACTCAATGCCAAGCCTGACTTACCAGTGAGCAAGGAAGATATCTTCACTGAAATGTTGGAACGTGAGCGCCGTAAAGTCAATGTAATTGCTCTAAACATCCCGGAATCAGTCAAACCAATGGATAAAGATCGTTTGGATGACGACAGGACAAATCTAGTAGCCGCTTTGCCTTCTTGTCTCTCGAACATTGCCACTGAATTTAAGCTACGCAGACTAGGCCGACATACACCGGGTCGTACACGTGCGCTACATATTACAACTCGCTCAGCTGATGATGCGCTCTCAATTATCAAATACAGACCACCTAATAGTAACACTGCAGTCTTTTTCAAAGCTGATCTTACCCTTCTCAACAACAGCACCTAAAAAGATTTACGACTGAACTTGACTCTCTAGTAAAAAGCGGCAACGACAGTATGACTATAAAGTATATCCATGGTATGCCTAAGATTGTAAAGAAGAATTTTCGCTCGCACAACGAACAAGAAGAAAGTATCTCTCATCCAGTTATATTACCAGAACGTTCGAGGTCTGCGCACAAAACTCTGCGCATTTCTGACCAACACGTCGTCTAACCAGTCTGATATCATATGCATCACTGAGTCCTGGCTCCATCCATCTATACGTGATGGAGAAGTCATTGACTCTTCTTATAATATCTACCGTAAAGATCGTACATCTCATGCTAATCATAAAGTACGTGGTGGTGGAGTCTTTATCGCATGCAAACGTTATCTACACACTGAGCCAATCTCTACTGAAAATAATAGCCTAGAGCAAATATTCATCAGGGTGAAGGGCGCATCCCGTGACCTAATCATCGGCTGTGTATACATACCTCCTCAGACACCTTATGACATCTTTGTTGACCACCTGGCCACTATTTCTTTCATTAGAGAAAAACACCAAGCATCTGACTTACTGATAGTTGGTGATTTCAACCTCCCTAGCAGCTCTTCTCGTGCGGACTGTGAAAAACTACTTTACGACTGCTATTCGCTCCTGAATTGCACACAGCGCAACCACATTCTCAATGCTCACAACTCAGCCCTTGTTTCAGCGACATCGACATTTCTCCTGAACACTCGCTTGCCTTGGTTCCTGAAGACACATATCATCGCGCTCTAGATATCACGCTCAACTTTCAGCCTGGACTAGTTCCTATCTACTCCTCTACGTACTCTTTCAAAAAGGCCAACTATGCTGAGCTCAACACTTTCTACCTGAGAACAAATTGGATCGATTTATATAA
Source organism: Bactrocera tryoni (assembly GCF_016617805.1). Lineage (NCBI taxonomy): Eukaryota > Metazoa > Arthropoda > Insecta > Diptera > Tephritidae > Bactrocera > Bactrocera tryoni. The sequence continues at coordinate 20,419,114 of NW_024395977.1, forward strand.
ACTCAGCACAATTGATACATATACTTATAAACACAGCAGTTATCCACCCTGGTTTTCAAAAGATCTCATTCGCAAAATTAAATTGAAGAAGTCGGCGCATGCGTTGTACAAGACAAGACGTACCAACTACAATTACTCTTGCTTCAGTAAACTGAGACTTGAGTGCAAATCACTGAGCTCTGAGTGCTATAAAAATTACGTGAGTAATGTTGAAGCCAAACTCAAATCGGACATCAAAGCCTTCTGGAACTATGTCAAAGACAAAAACCGTTCTAGCAGTGACATACCTTCCTCCATGTGTTTACGCACCTAACAATCGCCATGGCGCTGCTGCAGCTACCTACAACCCGGGATCTCAGAACATACTCCTGAACGATCTGACAGTATCATATGACGAAGTACTTAAATTACTCCTTTCACTTGACCCTAGAAAAGGTGCTGGACCTGATGGTCTACCTAACTTATTCCTAAAGAACTGCGCGATCAGTCTTTGCGAACCGTTGACGCATATATTTGGTGAATCACTTAGCGGTGGTATCTTCCCCTCGTCATGGAAATTATCATATATCACTCCAATACATAAGGATGGATCTAAAGCTATGGTCACCAATTATCGTTCTATTTGTATTCAGTCTGCCCTTGCTAAGTTGTTTGAGAAATTGGTGCTACCACAACTACTGCAGTCTTTCGAACACGTTATAATCACTCGACAACATGGATTTACTGGGGGCAGATCTACAACTACTAATTTGTTCATATACATTAACAAGGTGTTAAATGCTATGGATTCCGGAAACTGTGTTCACAGCATCTACACAGACTTTAGCAAGGCGTTTGATCGTGTTGACCATGATATACTCATGCACAAGTTGAGCAACTATGGTGTTGGAGGTAGTGCTTTGTCTTGGATCCATTCATATCTTACGGGTAGACGCCTACAAGTTAGAGTCGATGGCCATCTTTCATTCGAATATATCGTTACATCTGGGGTACCACAAGGATCTCATTTGGGCCCGGTACTCTTCAAAATATTCATAAACGACATTGGCAACAATATCATATCAGATCACCTATTGTATGCAGATGATCTCAAAATTTTCAGGCCCATAGCTAGTATGTCAGATATCCTAATTCTACAGCATGATATTGACTCTCTTGGTAACTGGTGCCTTGTGAACAATCTTGATCTTAATATCAACAAATGCGCCGCTATAACTTTCACTCGCTCACACTCACCAATTCCTGCAAAATACAAACTCAAGGATCAGGAAATCATAGAGGTTGATGAGATAAAAGACCTGGGGATCATTGTTGACAACAAGCTCTCCTTCTCTAAACACATTGATAGAATCACATCAAAGGGATTTAAAACCCTCGGATTTATCCTAAGAAACAGCAAAGACTTCAACAACCCCTACTCTGTAACCAGACTTTTTCAATCGCTAGTCCTACCTATCCTTGAATATGGTTTAGTCATCTGGTCTCCATATACTAATGCATCTATAGACAAAGTGGAAAGGGTTCAACGTAAACTCTGCAAGTCGTTAGCCTATAAATTATCATCGTCTACACATACTTACTCCACTGATGAAATTAACCAGAGCTTTCGTATCAATAAACTATCAGCACGTCGACAGGTTGCCGATCTTAGTTTCTATTACAAGGTTGTCAATAATATTATTGATGCTCCAGACATTCTTGGCTGCTTTGAATTTGCCCCAGTAGGCACTTTACTTAGACGTAATCGTCTACTAAAAACTTCCAACTCCAAGAAAAATTATGTGATCAACGGTCCTCTGAATAGACTGGCCAAATCTGTCAATTCTTTTCAAGGTGTGATTGACTTCTACGGAGATACATACTCTGCCTTCATAAACAATACTAAGAAACATCTGCTTGTTTAACCAAGGACTCCATTTGCTGCCCGCCACAACCAGAAACCATCACCATAGTACTCTGCATATACACATTTACCTTCTACCTACATTTTTCATTTTTTATTTGTTTCTCTTAATGTATATTGCCGATTGGCGTTATTGTAATAATAATAATAATAATAATAATAATAATAATAATAATAATAATAGTAATAATTTGGTTCCGATTGATAGGAATTTGGAATCAAATAATGCCTACACAAAAATTATATGTAATTAATTTTTATTTAACTTTTTCTACTTTTCCACTTCTTCCTTTTCCTTTTTTAATTTTATTGATTTTGGCAATGTATGTTATATTTTCTTTATTATTTTCTTATATATACATATGTTAACTTTTCTTCGATTTTTTTTTTTTGTTTTATTATTATTTTTTTTTTTTGATCTTTCCAATCATTCTTTTGAATTAATATATTCTTATTCCAAATTTTCTAATTTCATCTACTTTCGCAATATATATATATGTATGTTAACTTTTCTTCAAAATTTTTTTTTTTTTATTATTATTTTTTTTATTGTATATATATATATGTAATTCAATAACCGCTCATTTACTTACAGAGCCCCTATGAGAATGGTATGCATGAGGGGTGTAGGTCCTTTTTTCCAACGGTTCACTTATCTCCTTGTGGCCTTATACCAATGTGCTCTTGGTATTTGTTTTCCGTCCGATATTCCCTCGGATTTAGAACAGGCGGCCCCTTATGTGGTCAAAGGATTCACAAAGTTTTATTTCGTTAGCACTCTTAGTTTCGACTCGAACCGTTGGCTTTTCGACTGCGCCAGTTATGTTGCTCAAACTTTCTTCCGTTCAAATAAAACACTTTAAACACCTTGTTTCTTCGAAGGTTACACCAATAATAATTTTTATTTCTCAAACCAATTCCACACGAAGTCAAGCAAGTAAAATAAATTTGATGAGTCAGTAAAATTAAAACAATAATAATTGCACAAAAGTTGATAACAGGAAGTAAGTATTAATTACAATTTTTGCAAGTATTAATTACAACTTTTGCAATGTTTTAAATACCTAATAAAACAAATTTAATGACATGTTCTTACTATTCCATTGCTGTCTTATGAAGTCAAGCAAGTAAAATAAATTTGATGAGTCAGTAAAAATTAAAACAACAACAATTGCACAAAAGTTGATAACAGGAAGTATTAATTACAGTTGTTGCAATGCCTCAAATAATAAAATAAATTTAATGATATGTTCTTATTATTCTATTGGTGCCTTCTGGGTTTTGGTGGGGGTTGATGTGACGATATAACTCGGTCGATGTCTTCATCGATTAGACGATACTGCACGGTGTTGTGCAATATGAAGGTTGAAATCTGCACAACTCAGAAGATCTGTCAGAATGGGAGCTATGTTGCATGTTTGAGCTCCTGGAGACCGCACAGTGTATCGTTTAATACAAGCTAGGGGGATAAAAATATTTTAGTTTGAAATTTAATTATTTTGGTCGTGTTGATTAATTATCTTAAGTTTCATTGAAAAAATTAATATATTTTTTTAGATTTACGTGTAGAAAACAAAGAATTGTTTAAAAAATATATTTAATTATTTTTTTAAATATCAGAACACACAACATTTATTTGAACGTAGAGAAAATTATAATATCAATAATAGGTGTGTTCGTAGAAAATCTGTTACTAATCATCGCGTTTTTAATTGGTTGAAATGCATAGAAATCTGTTTGTAAGTCCATTACATTTCAACTAATGAGAAGCGAGCTGACTAATAAAGGGGTTTTCTACGCACAGATCTAATATTAACAATAACATAAAAATAACAATAACTGACTAATAAAAGGGTTTTCTACTAACAGACCTAATATTAACAATAACATAAAAATAACAATAACACACAACAACAAAATGTTTAATACTACAACATCATTACTCATTAAATAACTAATCATCACTGTTAGATTCATCTGAATCAGATACTACATAATCCTTACCGTCATGGTCACATGTTACCTGGCGTGGTACTTTTGATAGTATTGAAGGCTGTACAATTAAATTTAGAACTTCCACCGGTAATTTATCTGTTCTCTTTTTGGGAACTTTTCTGAGTGAGTTGATTACCGGATCGGATATTATTAAAAGCATATGTAGTAAATCTATATTCGTGGCTATACGTGACTGCTTTCTGGGAAATCTACGGCAGTCCTTATTACGGGCCTCTTGAGATTCCTCCGAGAGTTGCCCGATAGGAAGAATACAAGTTCTAATTACCTCCGTACTATGTACCAGGATTTTGTGTACCGTGACAGGCATATAGTACCACGAATATAAATTAAGATAAAGGGTTCTGGTTTTGGAACAAAGATTTTCGAATTTATTGCAATTAATATCGTAGCCGGAGGATAGCGTTCTCAATAAAATGCTAAAATTTTTAATTAGATTAATATCCAATCCGGTAATCCCTCCACTCAGGTCCGGATTCATAAAGAACCTGCGGGCCGTATTCCCATCATTAGAGTTCCCATATCCAGGTTTCGGTGTGTCTATTATAAGTCCCATCTGGTTTTTAAACTTTTGCCTTACTTCTTCCGAACGCTGTTTTACACTAGCCTTTTCTATATCGCTCTTAGCTTGCCACTTTTTTATGTCCAAACAATAACAAATGTGTAACATGCATTCAAAGGAACGAATCCAGGCGTGCAAAGTAGACAAACCTAAACTGTAATGTTTTTTTTTAACCACTACGTCTTTTAATTCGCCATTCATCAGTTTGGGAGTAGCACCACAGATGTAACATTTTTGTGAAGAAAGTGTACCAGTTAAAGCATTACATACTTTTCCGTCTGCCATTGTAAGTAAAAGATTATGTTTTACCGAAATTTGAGAACCGCGATTATCACATAGTGTTGGAAGAAGTTGAGATGCTTTTTCCAAAACCTTGTTAGTTTCTGATGTAGTAAAATCAGTTGTTTCCTTTGAAAAAATCAGCTTAATTGGGCGACATAAAGAGTGGACGAAGGCCGCGGATTTTGCCATAAAATATTTTGGCTGGCATCGTCACTCAATCTCAATGGAACAATAGCAAAAACAAACAGATACTCATCAGTAGCATCGCAGTTCTCAAATTTTTGTTTATAAGCGCTATGGGCGGAGCTTCCGTCTCATCCCCATTCGCTGATTAGTGTGAATGACGAATTAGAATATATATTTTCCTTGTGCACTTTATCTTGTGCACTTAGAATCCACATAATAAGCTAATGCCTCATCACTTGTCAATTGCCTGCCTTCGCATGTAGTATTACCAGACTTCTTTTTTTCTGTAGATTTCAAACTTTCTCTAATCGAAGTAGCTATGTTTCTATTACCCTCCAAGCGATTTGCTACTTCAGCGGCTAGGATCAACTCGATGGCACCTCGCGATTCTAGTAAGTCCTCAACCCTTCGTTTTTTCGTTTTAAAAGACGACTCTTCAAAATTTGTATTTGGTCTACCTTGAGGACGATTGCTTCCAGTTGATGAGGTAGGACAGAGATGTTCCATTTGTAGGTGAAATTGTAAATCTGCTCCTTCTAACCAACTGCGATTTTTGTTTAAAAAGCGTTCAATCATCATATTTGCTTCAGTCCATTTTTTGGAAAATTTTGGCGAAACACTCGAAATTTTAAACTTTATATCCTTCTGTGTATCAGACGTTACATCTATAGCACTAAATTTTGTCAAAATTTAACCTGGAATTTTGCTCTATTTTACATTTTCGCCATTCTTCAAATAACTCCATTTTTGAAATAGAACCAACTCGATCTGGAAAAAGATAATTAAAAATTATTGAGGAAAGATGTGGTACTCGATTGTATAGCTTAAGGTTGCCGTTATACAATATTCAAACATTAGCTTGGATATATGTGGATAAAAAAAGTTGCATACGTTAAAAACTTGAAAATAAAAAGAACACAAACATTTTTATATGAGTTTTCAAAACCTCGTACAACGTATTAGCTAAACGCAAACCAAGTATTAAATTGCATAAAATATACATACATATCATCTAAATTAAAGTCCATTTCATCAGCAGTCGTGTTTTCCTCTGCAAACCTTGTTATATCACTATTTATATTGTATTTATTATTTAAATTGAAAACATAAAAATGATAACACCGTATCACTTCAATTAAAGTTATTGTAGTTAACCGTATTAGAATATTTTGCGCAATTCTTCCTTAAAATTGTGAAATATCAAGGGTTGTTATAATCAGAGTACTGTCAATTATTTGATTGTTTACATTGACGTTTGTCCGCCTACTATGATCCAGGCGAATCACTGTGGACCGTGGAGGTCCTCTGTTGGCTACTCGGGGTGAGCGGCGGCGCAGCGCGAACAATGTGCAGATTGCACAGCCGTAGAGGCTGGTGTCGCAGTATTGTGTAGGCAACAGGGGGCCACGTAACTTGTGGTTCACTCCCTGTGAGTCTTAAGGCCTGAGCAGGTCTTAAGATGGCTCCATCCATTGCATTTATTACACCTGACCGAGGTGAAGTTTGGATGGAGCCTTTTTGCGCATACGCAGCAGAAAAATTCCTCCGGGCCCGGGTTGGACTCGGTGCCAGCACGAGTCAGGAGGATACGGAGCAACACTGCTGCACAAAAATAAGTTCCCTAGCTGCTGACATGATTTCGGCCAAATGAGTAGCTGAAACAAAATAAATTCAAAAAGGTTATTAAAGTTGAATATATTGCCATTACAAAAATTAACAAACTGGAGTAGTTCTGAAAACAGTGTCGTTAATTTGAAGTAAAAAGGTAGTCGTTTTTTTAATGCAAAATTGACAATTTTCAACAAATCAGAAAAATTGTAGATCATTGTGTAGTAAATATATTCAAGAATACTTAGTTTTAATTTCGGTTAATTTCTCGTTGAGTTATGATGTCAGCAATTTTGAAAAATGTCGCTTCGAGAAAAAAGCGTTTAAAGTTACAACTAACGATGATTTACATTTGCCATAAAAATTGCCTTCTGCTATGTCTGGCCTATACAACACCCCTTCTTCTTCCTGGAAAAATGCCTGCTGAGGACACCGCGTGACGCATCTCCGTCTGCTTGATTCGGCTGTCATCTCTTTGAACAGCATATTCTTCCGCAATACGGCCACGCACATTACTTCCATCACTTATAAAAAAATACTATAAAAACCATCATTAAATATTGAAACTAATTGGAAATTAGCGAGCTCGATCGTTTTCATTTCTCTGTGATGGTGCTTTGGAGTAAAGTGTCATAGCAACCCATTATAACTTTCGTTGTTATTTTGTGACCCTTGACCTCAAATCTGTATAAATTGGTTTCAAAGCTTCCGTAATATCCTTATCAAAGTCTTTATTTGAGCTTCCGCGCGGCGATAGGAACACCACCTATTTTCACCTAAGGGGCAATTTTTATGGTTTGGATTTTTATCTGATGAACATAAGTGATAAAATTATGCCCAAAATTCCTTTGCACATTTCATCAATATTTTCTTGATGTCTGGTAGTTGTTAATCCGTAACATTTTTGTAATTTATTGATAACTTGATCAGCCAACTCCTTCCTAATCCTTTGGCTATTTTTTTTGATTACGTCATCGCGTGGCCATTCTTTTTTCTATATGTACATACATTTATCATTATATGGATTCAAATCCAATAAGCCTTTGTGTGTGGCACTATCACCGTCGCCAATTAAGCTAAATATTTCTTTTACACTGTCAACTTAAATTTTTCCAGCCGATCCAACATGATTTGCATCGCAATCGCCATGCTTTTCATACCACCTTCGTATTGTTCAGGATGAGTATATTTTTTCTTTTCCCATAGTTCACAACTCTTACAATAAGTCGATTTTACGATATTTTTTTTTTTATTATATTTACCCGCAAGAGTTGCAACACCGAAACGTGAAGTGTGGTCGCGTTGTTCCATGTGCCGTCTCCAAAAACTGTCACGCAATCATCCAAACCTTCTTCTTCCATTTATAAATTGTTTCAGCAGCTTTAGTTATATTTTGAAAGCAACTAACGAAAGTATTATTAGTAAATTTTGCAAACACTATACGATGATTTATTTTATAAGCATTATTAATTGTCAGTCCAGAATTCACATATGAAATAACACACTCATGACACAGCTCTTTTAAAGCTAGTTTGATTAAACATGATGTCTTTTATGCAAATTTATATTTTTAGACCTCCATTTAGATGAAGGATTATCGTGAGAGCTTCTTCGGATATGATATAAATTTCGTTGCGTTGTGTAGTGTACGACAGCTGAGAGTAAACTGAAGACGCTTCGACAACAGTGCCTAACAATTTCAAAATAATGTATATTTAAAATGGTCGAAAACTACGTAAGACCTATATAAGGTGTAAGTCACCATGTCGTTGAGGAATTTGCAAGAACGGAAATTCTGGACCGCTGTCCTTAAAGTTTTACAACACCGCCTGCTTGTAAAAAATGTGAACATTTCTTACTTTTCTTCTTCGGTCGCCATTGTTTTGAACAATTGCATCAACAAATTGAGCGATACTCCGATTGCTTTTATTTGCGCATTTATCGCGCACGGATATCATTACGAATGCAAAGAAAAAACAATTAGAAAGTCAGCCGTTGTAACCACCCATTAACAACTTGGCCTGGCACATACTTTAGAGCTGTTGCCAATCCTTCGCCCCGACTGCCCATTTTTCTTGCGGGGCAGCTCCTTTATTTCGAAGGATTGATCAAACCCCACTTCATCATTACTTTTCGAGGCTTAATACACTTTGTGCGATGTCACAGAGATTGTATTCGAATTTTGCATTAGCTAAAATAACGATATCCAAAAAGGTGCAATTTTCAGCGCGATCGATGTTGGATCTTTTCTATACTTTTAATAAGAAGCACATTTAACTAATTGGCCTAAAGGATTTTACCAGTTTCATACATTGTATATGAAGATCACAGGAAATCCTAAAACTTTGCTCTTTTGCAGACCTATTCACTTTGTCATAAATATATTAAAAAGTACGCTCCTCATGCAAAGCTCGCTGTAACAGTAAAAATACATATGTATGTATACATGGACAGCTCCCTTAGCCGCACAAAAACGACGGTGAGTGCCAGGTTATGAGGACTCTCACTGTATATATTATAGTTGTCACTGACTTCATTTAAATTTCAAAAATTAATATATTTAAAGTACTTATTTCTCTATTTATTATGATTTTTAACTTATATTTTTAAAAAAGTTAAGTCCACTAATAGTTCATTTCTACACGTTTGTTTTATATTAAGTACTACAAAAATTACTTTCATTGAATATTTAACTTATGTTCAATTATATTTATTCATACAATAATAGCCTTGACAGACGGCAGCGTTAATCCGGATTAACTGCGCACTTAATCAGATCCAAATTTGTAGGTGACAGACGGCAGCTATGCGAGTTTGAAACTCTCATAAACAGCTCATTGTCCTTTTTATAATATTTTCAATGAAAATTGGTAGAAGATAAACATTACGGTTGTTAGCCGACCAATTTTTACCAAACCATTTTTTATTACAAAAACATATCAACACATTATTTTTAAAACTGCATCATAACATAGAAGTTTTATTGATATTATATTGAGAATTTGATAAACAGCTGTCAGGGTTGCTTGTATTTCATTCACAATAGATGAAAATTGGCCATTTTTAACAATGTTGCCAACGAAAATCTCACAAACTCCCTAAAATTTTGAGAGTTATTTTTGGATTCAGCAACGGAGTTAGCTGTGGTAACTCCTGAATTAATCCCGAAAAATGCAATTAATCTGGTTTAACGCTGCCGTCTGTCAATGCTATAAGATAATGATTGCATGTAAACCAATTATAAGGGCTACTTGTACCATATATGTATACATATTTTGCAAACTAACCAGAACCAATAAAAGAAAATTAATACCGTCAATACCAAATTGATAATCGTGAAATGAATGTAGCTAAATTTGGGTGCGTTCGAGATGGCAATGCCGATAGCATGTTTCAAATTTATCAAAGTATCATGTTTTGCGTGAATTTAGGCGCAATTTATGCAATAAAACGGTAACGCTAAATCAGTAGATTGTCAGCAAATATGCAACGCAATAGCGTACTGCTGTAATTATTACATAGTTCGCACGCATCCTTTTTCAGAATGTTTTTTTTTTGAACCGCGAGCGAAAGTCGCTAACGCAAAAGAGCTGACGACATTACGGTGTTGAACTAACAGGATTATGTCTGTAATTCGGGCAAAGGCCGCCAGTACAAAAAATAATTCTATTATTATCTGTTTTCTTTATTTATTTTAGTTTCTTTCAAACTATGTAGATACGGTAACACTGATAATTCCTTGGATTGCAACCTTTTTTTGTGTGAATAAATGGAATAAAAATTAAATGTTGAATTAAAGTTATTTTTTTAACTATTAATAAAGTTCAAAAATTACTTTAAAGTCTGTAACTCGTCACAATGTATGTATTTTAAAAGTTCACTTTATATCCACTAACGCTTAACTAAATTGTTTCTACACCTTCAATTTTTATCAAGTAATGCGTAAATAACTTTAAATCATCATTCGTTTTTTTGATTTGAGTTATTACACAATAACAAAAAGGCAGTGCCAACTAATAATGAAGGTTACCGTATCAAACAGTACCTCTTTCACAAATTGGGTGTAAGTTAAAGTTATATTTTTCTAAAACTCGAGTTTTCGAGAGAAAGGTTCTGCGAAAGATTTATGGTCCTTTGCGCATTGGCCACGGCGAATATCGCATTCGATGGAACGATGAGCTGTATGAGATATACGACGACACTGACATAGTTCAGCGAATTAAAAGGCAGCGGCTACGCTGGCTAGGTCATGTTGTCCGGATGGACGAAAACACTCCAGCTCTGAAAGTATTCGACGCAGTACCCGCCGTAGGAAGCATAGGAAGAGGAAGACCTCCACTGCGTTGGAAGGACCAAGTGGAGAAGGACCTGGCTACGCTTGGAATATCCAATTGGCGCCACGTAGCGAAAAGAAGAAACGACTGGCTTGCTGTTTTTAACTCGGCTATAATCGCGTAAGCGGTGTCTACGCCAATTAAGAAGAAAAAGATATTTTTTTATTCAAAGTAGTTTCCTTGTGCTTCGATACAGCGTTTAGCCCGGTCAATTAGCATTTCAAATGAGTGTTTAAGGTCATTTTTCGGAATGCTCTTGAGAATATCGGTCGTCGCCTTTTGGACAGCTGAAATGTTCTGAAACCAGTGTCCTTTCATGGGCAAATGAAGTTTTCCAAATAGGTAAAAATCACAGGGTGCCAGGTCAGGTGAGTAGGGTGAGTAATTAATGGTTAATATGGAGTTTTTTTTGTCAAAAATCGGTGACAAGCGTCGACCGATGACGCGGCGATAATGTGCAACAGGCGTCATGACCCTGCCTCACGGTATTGTGGTCGAGCACGACAAATGCGTGACAAAAGACGCTTCATAACACCAAGGTAAAACACAGCATTAATCGTTTGGCCAGGTGAGACGAACTCTAGGTTTACAATACCCTCGGAATCGTAAAAACAAATCAGCATGTCCGCCAATTAAGAAAAATCGTAAGAATGAAAACCGAGAAATCGCGCGTCAAAGTTTTCGCTTTCTGCCCAAGCGCTCATATACATATGTATGTATATACATATCTACCAGTGCTCGGTCACTATTTCCCTTCTAGCTTCGACAATATTTCAAATTCCCATCTATAACATTGGGGGTATATTCTTAGATAATTTTTAAAGAGATTTAAGCAAAAAAAAAAAAAATTCGCCCTTAAAGAAGATTTACAAAACGTATTAAACGTAACTTAACACCCAAATGCGTATTTATTCATTCGATAAATGTTGTCTCTTAAAATCTTTCTTTAATTCGGAACTCATTAAAAACTTTAATAGGATTGCTTCCAAATGTATTCATTTGCAAGTTTTGTCACATTAGTAAACAGCTGATTCGAATATTGGTTTTGCGTATGTTCGAAAAGACGAAAATCCAATCAGATTCTGTGACACCATTGAAAATCAGAATTGGTTTGCAATTCTGACAGCTAAGCAATTCTGTCTTGGATTCCACAACACCCCTGAATATATCCCATTAACGCTGTGAGAAAAGTAAAATAAACCTGTCTAAGTTGGAGACCTGCGATTCAGCACTTATTGTCATATTATAAACAAATTTTTTTTCTTTTTTATTTAAAAAATAATAGGTAAAAAATGTACAAAGTTGATTGATATGAATACAGAATGACTTCATTCCTGTTTGATGAAGCTTATTTTGCAGTGGGAAGATTATAGTTTCAGTGCACTCATTTTCACTTTCACTTTAAGAAGTTCCTTGGGAGATGTGTTTTATTTCCTATACCATGTTTTTAAAATTAGTTTCATGGATATCACATACCTGTTCAGGTATATATGTATATCATATTTTCCACAACTATGGGCGATACTAATTTATTTCAAATTTGTTCAGGATAGTTGTGATTCATCAACATTCCATAATCCAGATCTTCTTGCGGCGGATATGATAATGGTAAGGAAATTTAGCTTGTTGGAAGCATTTTCTTACCACAAGTGGGTCTTATAGCGTTCACAAAAAATTTAACATTTTGAGAAAAATTACATTTTTCTTAACCTTTAAAACGCTCTAGCGGCTAAAGTATTTGACCTAGATAAACACACAAACCAATTTGGACATGTAACGAACATGAAAACAGATAAACCAACCGTGCGAAGTGATAGAAACATACCAAAGTTCATATATCTTGATTTGTTTCTGACAGCAAAACCGATAAAATTGGTTTCCGTGACACTCAAAGCCGATACAAATTCTGTTTCGAATATCAAACCAATAATATCTGAATTCATGACACCTACTGCTTTTTTTGATCGGTTTCAATTCTGATTCCGACAACTATCAGATTCCACAACACCCCTGAATATAATGTCTTTTCCACACCTGGAAATATTGTATGAAGGTAAAATGTTCGGTTACACTTGAACTTAGTTTTTCCTACTTGTTTAATATAAAATTTCTCAACACCTGAAAATATTCTCAGCTTGTCTGCAAATTGCGTCAGTAAAAAATCTTCGGTTATACCTTTTCTTTATTATACCCTGAACAGGGTATATTAAGTTTGTCACGAAGTTTGTAACACCCACAAGGAAACTATAAAGTATGTATATATCGGGTGATTTTTTAAGAGCTTGATAACTTTTTTTAAAAAAAAAACGCATAAAATTTGCAAAATCTCATCGGTTCTTTATTTGAAACGTTAGATTGGTTCATGACATTTACTTTTTGAAGATAATTTCATTTAAATGTTGACCGCGGCTGCGTCTTAGGTGGTCCATTCGGAAAGTCAATTTTGGGCAACTTTTTCGAGCATTTCGGCCGGAATAGCCCGAATTTCTTCGGAAATGTTGTCTTCCAAAGCTGGAATAGTTGCTGGCTTATTTCTGTAGACTTTAGACTTGACGTAGCCCCACAAAAAATAGTCTAAAGGCGTTAAATCGCATGATCTTGGTGGCCAACTTACGGGTCCATTTCTTGAGATGAATTGTTCTCCGAAGTTTTCCCTCAAAATGGCCATAGAATCGCGAGCTGTGTGGCATGTAGCGCCATCTTGTTGAAACCACATGTCAACCAAGTTCAGTTCTTCCATTTTTGGCAACAAAAAGTTTGTTAGCATCGAACGATAGCGATCGCCATTCACCGTAACGTTGCGTCCAACAGCATCTTTGAAAAAATACGGTCCAATGATTCCACCAGCGTACAAACCACACCAAACAGTGCATTTTTCGGGATGCATGGGCAGTTGGCCACCAAGATCATGCGATTTAACGCCTTTAGACTATTTTTGTGGGGCTACGTCAAGTCTAAAGTCTACAGAAATAAGCCAGCAACTATTCCAGCTTTGGAAGACAACATTTCCGAAGAAATTCGGGCTATTCCGGCCGAAATGCTCGAAAAGTTGCCCAAAATTGACTTTCCGAATGGACCACCTAAGACGCAGCCGCGGTCAACATTTAAATGAAATTATCTTCAAAAAGTAAATGTCATGAACCAATCTAACGTTTCAAATAAAGAACCGATGAGATTTTGCAAATTTTATGCGTTTTTTTTTTTTAAAAAGTTATCAAGCTCTTAAAAAATCACCCGATATATAAATGATCAGTATGTTTAGCTGAGTCGATTTAGCCATGTCCGTCTGTCTGCCTGTCCGTTTGTCTGTATATATACGAACTAGTCCCTCAGTTTTTAAGATTTCGTTTTGAAATTTTGCAAACGTCATTTTCTCTTCAAGAAGCTGCTCATTTTTAGGAACTGCCGATATCGGACCACCATAACATATAGCTGCCATACAAACTAAACAATCGGAATCAAGTTCTTGTATGGAAAATTTTCACATTTGACAATGTATCTTCACAAAAATTGGCACAGGTTATTTTCTAAGATAATAATGTAATATGCGAAGAAATTGTTCAGATCGGCTTACTATAGCATATGGCTGCCATACAAACTGAACGATCGGAATCAAGTTCTTGTATGGAAAACTTTTGCATTTGACAATATACATATATGCACGAAATTTGGTATAGATTATTTTCTAAGGCAACAATGTAATATCCGAAGAAATTGTTCAGATCGGCTCATTATAGCAGATACTTAGCTGTCATACAAACCGAACGATCGGAATCAAGGGCTTGTATGGAAAACTTTCGTATTTGAAGTGATATCTTCACGAATTTTTACATGGATTACTGCTTAAGGTAATAATATAATCTCCGAAATAATTGTTCAGATCGGATTACTATAGCATATAGCTTCTATACAAACTGAACACATAGTTACTAAAAGAAATGCACCTGTGAAGGGTATATTAGCTTCGGTACAGCCGAAGTTATTTTTTTTTTCTTGTTTTAATGCGGATGTCATTTAATCAAGATATATCTTTTTTATCTTTGCCTGTTCGTCCATTTATCCGCAAGGATAACTTGAGGAAATTTTAAGATATCGTGGTGCATGTTGCTACAGAGTATAATAGTTTCGTTCACCTAATTTTTGTTAATGTTCGATTCGTTTACTTACCAGTATACAAATCACGAAGCAATTAATATAACGAGATTAAAATCTCTGCACAAATGGTGCTTTTGAAATGTGACACCTTATGACCAAAAATTGTTCAAATCGAACCAAAACTGTTCAAACCTACTTCCGTTAAAGCGCCCATACACGAGCACACAAGTGCGTTCGATCGGTATGTGTGCGCTTGCGGTTTATCGTGTATGGGCTTGTTCGCGTACCGATCCATGTTCGCGAAAATGTTTGATTTTTTACGATCGGTGCGCGAGCATGTGTATCGTGTATGGCGTTGTCGGCGCACAAAATCTCATTTCTCTCGTGTCGCCGAACAGTGAAGATCGCGGACAATGGCAAGTGTTAAGGGCAGAGCCTGCTTTCGAGGCCTCAAAAAATCGATTTTTTTTGGGAGGGAAAGAAATAATTGATTCAAGCGAAATTTCTAGGCTTTATAGTTATATACTTGAGCATCTTTCACAAATTTTTTGGATATTTTTGATATTCGGATATGAAATCTTTTCGGACGGCGGGCAGGATGCAGGTCGCAATTTCTATCGGAAACAAAAAATTCAAAGAGATTCATATTTTTTATTAATTTATCTTCTAGTTAAACTAAGAAAATTCCAAAAAAAAGTATAAAATTTAAAATTTTATTAAAAATTTAATAAAGAGTGGCTTTTGAACAAAAAAATTTTAATTTATGCTGTTTAAAAATATGTTAAAACTTGACTTTTCTTAATATTTTTTTTAGTTTAAATAGAAGATAATTTTATGCCAATGATAATAAACTTTGCCCTAATTCCATACGACGTTTAGTTTTTTTTCTATCCTGCCCGCCAATTAAGAATAATCGTAAAAATGAAAAACCGAGTAATCACGCTTCAAAGTTTTCGCTTTTTGCCTAAGCGCTCATACATATAGTGTAAGAAAAATAAAAGTTTGAATAACTTGTTATCGAAATACAAAGAAATATATAAAAGTGCGACATTAGAAATAAATTCGAAGAAATGGTCCGCTTGCCTGTCTCACATGTTAACTCTGTGAAGAATGAACGCAAAATGGATTTGTGTGTCGTGTATGCGCAAACGAATTCACACCGATCGAACGCACTTGTGTGCTCGTGTATGGGCTCTATTAGCCCCATATACCATATACCTAATACATTATAAAGAACTTCAGGTGTCTTTATACCGCATATAGCGGTCAGTATGTGAGTTATGTTAATAAAATTTAGAGATTGATTGTGGAATGTTCGGTTACAACCGAACTTAGCCTTTCCTAACTTGTGTATTTATGTTTTGTTTTGACTTTTAACATAGTTGAGATATAAACTATGTTTTTAGTTATGTGAAACTAAAGACAGTGACCGTGCGCTAAATTTTATTTTAAACGGTCTATGAGTTTATCCCGAACAAACAACTTGACTCGTATGCATATTGAAAAGATCGTTGCACAAATAGTGCTTTGAAAATGTGACACATTCAAGCTTATGATAGTCAACTTTTCAAACCCCAATGTATGAAAACAGATCTATGAAAAGTAGTAGTTGTATCTACATATATTTTACAAAATTTGGTAGATATTTGCAAATTACTTTTTTATTTATGATATTAATATTTAATTTCAGATGTTGATGAAGTTGACGATGAATACAAATATGGGAACAGCTGCACCCCAAAAATTATGATCACGACATCACACAACCCTTCTGCAAGGTTAAAAATGTTTGTAAAGGAGTTACGACTAATTTTTCCAAATGCACAGCGAATGAATAGGGGCAAAAATGATTTAAAGCAAATAGTAAAATTATGCTGTTCTAACGACGTGACAGATATTATAATTGTACACGAACATCGGGGAATACCTGATAATATAGTCATAAGCCACTTACCTAACGGCCCTACCGCGTTTTTTAACATTTCTAGTGTTGTTATGAGACATGATGTACCTTTTATTGGAAAAATGAGCGAACAAAGTCCCCACTTAATCTTTCACAATTTTAAAACCAAAATTGGGCAGCGAGCAGTAAATATATTAAAACATCTTTTTCCTACGCCGAAGGGGGATTCCCAAAGGGTAATCACTTTTGCTAATCATGATGACTTTGTATCATTTCGCCATCATTTATATAAGTATGAAAATAAAGAGTTGGAATTAATAGAAATTGGCCCTAGATTTCAACTAAAGTTGTACCAAATAAAATTGGGAATATTAGATGAAATTCAAGCTTCGGATACTGAATGGGTTTTGAGACCTTACATGAACACATCAATTAAAAATAGAGTTTTATCTTTAGAAAATGGTTGGGATCAGAATGGGTCTTGAATTTTTAAAATATATACCGGTTATAAATTTATGGAACACTAGAAAATATCTAAATAAAAATACATAATATATATACTGAAATAATTGAGTCAAATAAATGTCCCGTCGAAAGACTAAGGCCAACGCTAAGATCCGTTTTCTAATAAATTAAATACAAATGTTTAAAATGTTTTATTATTTATTAGTTATTAAAATTGTACGCGACGAAAGAAAGGTTTCGTGTGCGTCAATTGGATTTCAGCTTAAGACTAATTTACAAAGAGAATGAAAATTTTGGTTTTGGCTATTGGCTATTGTTTACATTAAAATGAGTGTGCAGTTGGTCGCTTGATTCATTGGATGAGAGCTTATCGATTATTTGGTTTGTATAAGCGAAGACGCTTAACCCTTTCGCCCCTACTGGGACAATATGTCCCAGCAAACTTCAAACATGTGTATAACTTTTAATTTTGGTCCAATTACGCATTGAAATGTACCCAATAAAGCCTTGAAGACTTCTTTGATGATCATTCCGTTATTATTGACATCAATTTCCCGTTACCGAATATTTTGCACAGACATTTCGCGAAATTTTATCAGTCACGCGTTGTATTTCAATGTTAAACGTCTATCTGGTTCAGTTTTTATTCGTAATATTCCGCTTGCTTTACGGTTTAGGTGTGAATAAAGATAATTCCTTCGAAATTGGAAACAAATTGGATTGAAAAAGGTAAGTTTTTTATATTTGTAACTACATTGGGACATATAATCCCAATAATACATTTGTTTGGGATAATAATATCCCAATATTTGTTTATACCATTAAAAGTCTACAAGGAAAAAATTGGGTGAGAACGAAATTGCTGATTATTTTTTACAAGAGGATAGCGACGATATGGCCGATGATTTTAGTGCCTCTGAGTCTAGCTATGAACCATCGGATGACGATGACGAAGATGCGGAAGTTCCTGTAGCAAACGTTAAATATGTAAGCAAATCAGGTGATGAGTCTTCTTCTGAATCGGAGTTGGATGACGATGACGGTCAAGTTTTAGAAGTTGTATCATGCATAAAAAAACATTCCCAGCAGCGCGAAGTGAAAGTAGTGCGCAATCCATAGACGAGTGTATGGCAAAATTCAAGGGTCGCTCAAGTTTGAAACAGTATATGCCTTTGAAGCTAATAAAGAGAGGGATAAAATTATGGCTGCGCTGTGATGCCAAAACAGGCTACACTTATGACTTGAATGTATATACTGGAAAAGACACATCCTCTAATCTGAAAGGAACTCTGGGAGAACGAATTGTAGAAAACTTGACAGCAGACATTCTTGAGCAAAATGTTGTTTTAGCGTTTTATAGGTTTTTCACCTAACGTTAGCCGAAAACAAAAAGATGGTTCTAAATTAGAAGTTGATTGTCCACTAGCTATTGCAGACTACAATCGTATAATGGGGGCGTAGACTTATCAGATCAGAAGGCTGCAATATACGACATGAATCGTAAGTCGCAAAAATGGTGGAAAAGGTATTTTACAAGATTTTTATGCTAGCTGTGGTTAACGCTTGGATTATATTTACACAACGTCAACGCCGTAAAATTTCGCTCATTCAGCTGAAGGAATAAAGCACAAAAAGCTCTCAACACGTCAATGTGGGGAAGACCAGCAAAGCGATCACGAACTGAACGTCTAAATATTGGCGATCATCTTCCTATTGAACAGCCTTCTCGTCGCCGATGCGTTCATTGCACTTCACAAAATAAGGAAACCAGAACCAAATACGTCTGTTCTGGATGCAACAACGCTTTATGTTTTAAATGTTTTGCTTCTTTTCACAAGTGGCTTAAATTTGTAAAAGGAAAAATGAATAAACAGTGAAATCCATTATTTTTTATTAGAAGTTGATATTTAATTTTTTGTTCCTTTTGGTATTATTGGGACTTATGCGTCCCACCTATAAATGTTATTGGGATTATACTATATCCCAGGATAACCGTAAGGATATCCGATTTTTCAGGTATGCCAAACATCGTATATTTTAGTCATACTACAGTATTTGCTGTCGTAATGATGAAAACCCCGCCTGATTTCGAAAAAAAACTCAGGGGTGAAAGGGTTAAGGCGCGATCGCCACTGAATATCGGTCATTTGTTTACATTAAATTCTCTGCACAGCAAAAATGATGCGCAGCTCTTGTTATTTGTTTACTTGACTTTAATTGATGGGTGTGAGAATGAATGTGTATCCAAAATACTGATGCTGCAGTAATTGGATATTAGTAGATGGATGTGAGAGTGAATATGTCACTCCTCCCCCCTTAAAAAGGCAGCATATACTTGGGCTGGCATTGATGGGTACAGTGTGGGTAATGGGTTTTCTCCAAGTTCGTTTTCTTGAAGTTGTGGCTGATTTCTTTCAGTTTGTTTTCTTAATTTTGTATACAAAAATATAAATGGATTAAAGTTTATGTACTACTACTACTATGTATGAATAAAAATCATTGCGACCAAAGCCAGATTAGCCAGTATAATAATTGTATAAAGTGTAATATTGTTTTGTGAAATCATTTTTATAATGTCATTGTGTTTTAAGATTTTGATTTTAGTTATGTTGAGCGGTGGATACAAAGGTGTTAGGTCAATTTCTGGGTGTAAATAATTTTCGCTTAAAATAATATTTTCGATTTTTACTTTACATTGTGTTATTCTTATAATTTTATTTCCCTTTATTTGTATGTTGCTGTTTGAATTTTGACAGTTTTGTGTAAGAGTTGTTTGGGTCAGATTCCATGTTATTATAACATTTGGTTCAATATACTTAATTATTTCTTTTGTAAGGACTGGTACAAAATTACATGTTGGGTTTCTTTGTTTTATTATGTTTGCAATACATTCACTATTTACTTCTTTGTTGTCTTGATTGTAAATTTTATTATCGTTTTCAAAGTAAGAATCACTGCCTGAGTACTCCAATTGGTACCCATTTCTATCGGGATAAGGGATTATTTTAATGGTGTTAATTAGTTCATGATTAATAGGAATATGTGAGATTATTAGTATTTCATTATTCTTATAGTTAATCCAAGTGGATGTTTTTGTTAATAATATGTTTTCGCTGTTAACTTTTTGGAGCTTGTCGTAATTAAGCAGTTTTGGGTTGAACAGTCCCAGTCGTGAGAGCTGCATTCCCATTTCAAGGTCCTCAATGTACTCAATGAACTGCATTAGTTCATAAACCAAGGTGTCAATGCTATTTCTATTGTTTTCATACTGTTTGCTTCTCTGCAATCCGTCATTAACGAACTGCATTACTTCGTTAAATTCGTGCATTTTTATTGAATTTTTCGCCTCCGAATTCAGTTTCTCTTCGAATTGTATTCTGTCATTGTCGTCGAGTGTGCCGAAAAGGAATTTAAAAGCTGAGCCTACGAAATTGAAAAGACCGCGTTTTTGTCTACGTTCTTTGTGTAGAGTGATCCCGCTTGGTTCTTTAATCAGTTTGTTATACAAAAATTTGATGCGGGGTGTGTCTGTACTGTTTTGTATTTTGTTTCCAAAATATGTGGTTATAGTGTTTATTTCTGTGAGGTTGAATGTTAGGCAATGATGTTCGAATGCTGATGGTCTTTGAATTGGTTTACTTGAGAAAATTCCCACGACAGCCGGTTCTACGCACCGGAATTGACTCGGATTTCATCCGACCAAGGGCTGTTTTTTCGGCGATCTAACCCCGTTTGGATCGGTGAGTATTAATTTGTGTTTGTCGTCATTAGAGCAATGCCTTGCAGCAGGGTTGCTCCGTATCCTCCTGACTCGCGCTGGCATTGAGTCCAACCCGGGCCCGGAGGAATTTTTCTGCTGCGTATGCGCAAAACGGCTCCATCCAAACTCCACCTCGGTCAGGTGTAACACATGCAATAGATGGAGCAATCTTAAGACCTGCTCAGGCCTTAAGACCCATAGGGAGTGGACCACGCGTTACGTGGCCCCATGTTGCCTGCGCAATATTGCGACACAAGCCTCTACGGCTGTGCAATCCGCACACAGTTCGCGCGCCGCGCCGCCACCAATCCAAGTGGCCAACAAAGGACCTCCACGGTCCCTAGGAGCTCAATCAGGCAACATAACTCCCCTTCTGACTTGTCCCCCCCCCAACCTTCATCCCGCTCCAATCCTCGTGCGAGAACCAACCAGCAGCTCTTGGTCCCTCGCACAGTCTGTTCCGTGTGTCAAGCCGTCATACGCCGGAATGTGACATCCGTCAAGTGCAATTCTTGTACTGGCTGGTGTCATTTTTCGACGTGTTCCGGCCTGCGCACCACACGTGAGTGGAGTGACTCATACGTTGCCCCATGCTGCAGGAGTCTGTCCTCGCTATCCGGTCAGGCGATGTCGAGCTCGAAATATTTAATATATACATCCCTCCAGTTACATGTTGCCCAACAGGATATCACCCGAATATAAGTGCGCTACTTCGTGGTGAAAACCGTTTGGTACTAGGCGACTTTAACGCGCACCACGATCTTTGGCATTCCTGCCTGTCAAATGATCGTAGGGGGATGGAGCTGGCGGAACAGATTGACGATTCGACATTCTGCACAATGAATGACGAAGCCCCCACCAGAGTTATGGGCACCTGTAATAGCTCGCCGGACATTACCATTGCTAGCGGTGGTCTGATAAAGAGCATAACCTGGCGACCTATGCTAACTCTCGCATCAGACCATCTGCCCATAATTATTTCGATCGAGAAGCCTCCTGATTTTGTTTCTGTGGACAACCGCACCTACTTTAACTTTAACAAAGCTAATTGGGTCGGCTTCACAGAATTTACTGAGAGCACCTTCAACGCTCTACCCATTCCTACGGACGTATGCGTTGGCGAACGTCAATTCCGCAAGGTGATCGCAGCAGCTACCGCTCGCTTCATACCGGCTGGAAGAATAGCGGAAATCCGCCCAAATTTCCCAGCCGACCTGAAGTCATGCAACCTCTCCACCGGTGTGAGTAAGCTTTGGGATACTGTCAAAGCTTTGTCTAACCCGAAGAGACACGACGACCGAGTTGAGGTTCAATTCAATGGTCATGCCTCTTCGGACCCGAAGAAGTGCGTGAGCTACTTTAGCCGGCAGTTTACACTGCACCCTTCGGTAGACAAAGCCAAGAGATGTGTTAACCGACGGCTGCGCAAAATGCCAAACGGCTGCGCGCCACTTACTTTCACCGATGAGGAGGTTCAGAGTGTTATCAACAAAGCAAAATCCATTGGCCCTGATGGAATCAACATGCTAATGCTAAAGCATCTAGGCTCGACGGGAGTAGAATATCTCACCAAGGTACTTAATCTGTCGCTGACCACTCTTCAAATACCCGATGTGTGGAAAGTCGGAAGAGTGGTCCCACTACTGAAACCTGGGAAACCCGCCAACAAAGGGGAATCTTATCGCCCGATAACTCTCCTCTCCCCAGTAGTGAAGACACTTGAGGCCTTGCTACTCCCCGACCTTCACTCACCACCTGAGCCTAGCCAGCCACCAGCATGGATTCCGAAAAGTGCATAGCACCACCACAGCACTTAGCGTCATAAACGCCCAGATAGTTCGTGGCCTCAACCAGAAACCACCCTGCGAAAGAACGATCCTCGTAGCGTTGGACCTGTCAAAAGCCTTTGACACGGTCAATTACACAACGCTACTGCAGGACATTGAAACAACTACGCTCCCTCCAGGGTTAAAGAGGTGGACCATGAACTACCTGAGCGGTCGCCAGTCATCCGTACTATTTCGAGGTAAAACATCTAAACTGAGAAGAATTAAACAGGGGGTTCCGCAGGGTGGTGTCCTCTCCCCACTACTGTTTAATTTCTACATCTCGAAACTCCCACAACCACCAGAGGGAGTTTCCATAACCTCGTACGCTGATGACTGCACGATATTGGCGTCGGGCAATGGAATCGATGGCATGTGTTCGAAGGTAAACAGCTACCTCTCCGATCTTTCTCGTTTCCTCACTGCACGAAATCTAACACTCTCCCCCACCAAATCCACAGCGACCATTTTTACCAACTGGACGAAGGAGTATAGACTTGAGCTTAACATTGCAGTCGACGGCGTCAAAATTCCGACTGTCAATAATCCTAAGATTTTAGGTGTAACTTTCGACAGTCTATGCTCCTTCTCTCCGCATTCGACCGCGATTATCGCCAAAGTACAGAGCCGCAACAAAATCCTCAAGTCGCTAGCCGGCAGCACATGGGGAAAAGACAAAGAAACGTTGTTGGCAACATACAAGGCAATCGGCCGGCCGGTCCTCAATTACGCAGCGCCCATATGGTCGCCTGGATGCAGTGGCACGCAGATGAGGAAACTTCAGACCTGCCAAAATACTGCACTCCGGACCACTACAGGATGTCTCTTGATGTCTCCGATTGAACACCTCCATAGTGAGACGCGCATGTTCCCGGTTAAGGAGCATAACGAACTCCTCTCCAGGCAGTTCCTGCTGGGATGCTTTCGCAGAAATCACCCCTGCAGCCATCTGCTTGGAGCGGAACCGCATCAAGAGGTCATTCCTGGATTACGTCGACGACGTCGTACAGTACGCCGACCGGACTTCGGACGCAACTAACTTTCGACAGGTACTGACCGCCATTCACAGTGGAGCCATCAACACCTTCACCGACTCCCTTCCCGTGAATGGCGTTCTTGGAGTTAAACCACCACCCATCGCAGACGAAGAGCTCCAGCTGCCGCGAGAAACGCGTGTGACCCTTGCGCAACTTCGTTCTGGATACTGTAGCAGGTTAAACTCCTACTTATCCAGAATAGACCCTGACACACTCGATGTATGTCCTGCATGCAACGAGTCTCCGCTTGACACTGACCACCTCTTTGCATGCCCCTCAAACCCTACCCATCTAACACCCTCCTCCCTTTGGTCCGACCCCGTCGAAACAGCACGTTTCTTGGGCCTACCGTTAGATGACATCGACGACAACTCAAATGATATTTACCATCCCAACGGGGATTGAATCTCGGTTAAAACAACAACAAACAACAGAAAAGAAGATATCCATGGTTTGTATCGATGCCGCCTATCTGAATTTGTTGGGCATGGCTCATGGTAAGCAACAGGGACAGTATCATCACTGTGCGCCAGATACCTGTGGAATGGGGACCTCATTAATTTTCTTTCGTTTTTTTAAACTGCGTTTTATAATAGTTAGTAGCTCTGTTCCGATTAGTGATTTTGTAATGGTCCGGGTCGGTTTGTTCGACATTTTTGTTTTCTTTTAATGGGTTTTCTAACTTTCCTTTCTGAAGGGGACCCTTTCTGTATTTGGTGTCTATGTCGTATTCCTGACGATCATCATTTAATTTGTTTATTTTTTGTTCTTTAATTTTTTGTGCGTCCAGGGTTGGTTGTCCGGCGTAAAGAAATATGTGTGCGGGTGTCTGTCCAGTGGTGTCATTCCTGGTTTTGTGATTGTAAATATAAAGAATATTTTCCATTTTGCCCATTTTGATTTCATCGTTTTTGGAGGAATTGATTATGCGAATTTTTTCATTTATTGTTTTATGTAATCTCTCAACATCCGCCACGCCCGTTTTAGCTGTGTTTAATTGTAATTCAACTCGAGCCATTGCTTAAGAGCTAGGCTGGAAAATGCACCGTCCCCGTCTGCCTTTAACAGTGTAGGTTTTCCGAGTTGGTTAAAGATACGCATCAGGGCGTTTTTGCATTCTATCCAATCTTTTGTTTCTATTTGTTCTAGAGTGGCGAACTTTGAGTAAATGTCAATGCAACTAAGGTAATGCTTACCCTCGAATGAATAGATGTCTATTACAAATTTATCGCGGCAATGCCCAGGGCTAGGTGTGACTTTAAAAGGCATTTTTGTGTTTCTGTGTTCTGTCTTGGCTAGGTTACACACACGGCACTCATTTATGATGTTTTGAATCAGTAGTTGGCTATTTGGGAAATAATGATTTTCTTTGAATAATTTAGTCATTTTTTGGATACTTGGATGCAACAGTTTTTCATGGGCTTGAAGTATGATTTCTTTAAACTCAGCATATGAGCTCACGGTGTTCAATAGAATGAGGCTACGAGTCACTTTAGTATAAGAGGGGTTAATAATTTCCCTATAGGCTGTCTGGATGATCTCGAAATCGGCATCGCTCACGATGTACATGGCAATGCTTTTGGAAATGAAGTGGTCAAGTAAGAATTGCTTGGCGTTCTCAACAGTCATGTTATAGTGAATTGTGGTTATTGAATTTCCGAAAACGGTTGTCTGCTTTACACTATTCTGATCTGATTCAATGAATATTATCTGTTTTTTGAATACATTTATTGGTTTTTCTGTTAACTGGATAAGATCATTACTGTCTTCTACTGCGCTATGTTGGGTGGCTTCACTGAAATAATTCTCCTCAACCTTGATTCTGGACAGTGCGTCAGCAATTGAATTCTGTTTCCCTTTTATGTACTCAATATCAAAGTCAAACTTAGCCAATCTAATTCTCCATCTCTGCAGTTTGGCATTTGGCTCCTTTAAATTATGTAACCATCTGAGAGGCTGATGATCACTAGCTATTTGGAAATGTCTTCCCAACAAGTAGTGACGGAATGTTTTTGTGGTCCAAACTATGGCAAGTAATTCTTTTGCGATGGTGCTGTAATTTAATTCATGGTCATTCAATGTTCTGCTTATGAAAGATATGGGGTGATTGTTTTGAGAAAGGACGGCTCCAAGAGCCAGGTTACTAGCGTCTGTAGTCAATACAAATTTCTTTTCAAAATTGGGAAGTTGTAGAATTGGTTCGCTTGTTATTAGGGTTTTAAGTTTCTCGAATGCTTCCACATGTTCGTGGTTGTTTATGTCTATTTTTGCTCCTTTTTTTAAGTAGCGGGTCATGGGTTTTGCTATGTCAGCGTAGCTTGGGATAAACTTTCGGTAATAACCGGTCATTCCGTGGAATGCTCTGATTTCTTTTACTTTTGTTGGGATTGGGTATGATGCTATGGCTTCTACTTTAAAAGGGTTTGGTTTTATTCCATCGGGTGTTACGATGTGTCCTAGAAAGGTTGCTTCCTTTTTCAGGAAATCGCATTTATCTAGTTGCAACTTTAGATTTGCTTCGGACAGTTTTTCAAAAACCAATTGCAATGAGTTTAAGTGTTCGTCGAGAGATGTGGAAAAAATAATGATGTCATCCAAATAAACCAAACAGTGTTTGCTAATTAATGGTCGGGGTATGTTATTCATGCACCTCTGGAATGTGGCGGGTGCATTTCTTAGGCCAAATGGCATGCGAACGTATTCGTAATGACCACGTTTGGTTGAAAATGCAGTTTTCTGTATGGATTCTGAATCCATTTCTATCTGATGAAAACCCCTAGCTAAATCAATTGTTGTGAAGTACTAGCATTTTCCCAGTTTTCCAAGTATTTCGTCCATGTTGGGAATAGGAAATCTATCGGGAATGGTTATTTCATTCGGCTTCCTGTAATCAATGACTACTCTGTATTTTGCTTTTCCCGAAGCGTCGGATTTCTTTGGTACAACCCAAGTGGGACTATTGTAGGGTGAATTACTTTCTCTGATCAATCCCTGCTCAAGCATCCCCTGCACCTGGTTCTCTACCTCATTTTCATGTGTTTGAGCAAGTGGGTATTGTTTTCAATAAATGGGAGAATTGTGTGTTGTGTTTGATACATGTTTGATTGTGTTTGTGAATCTCAAACGTTCTCCTTCAGAATATTGCAAATCTTTAAATTTGTTTAATAAATGTTTTAATTTATAGGTTTCCTCCGGGTTAAGGTGATCCAGACGGAATAGTGAAAAGTCTATTTTTTTATCTGATTTGGGGGTTGGTTTCTCATATGAATCTTGTGTGTAGAAAAATTGATCTTTGTTTGAATCTGTGTCTATCAATGGGTAGGTTTTATCGAAAAGTGTAATAGTATGAGTTTTGTAATTTATTATACCTTGTGCTTTATTGAGCAGTTTTCTGCCAATTAGCACATCGTAGTCGCCAGAAAAGTCGTGCAAGTAAAATTGTTCAGGTGTCCTAATTATGTTGTTGCTTGGCAGAGTTATTGAATCTTTTAATATCATCGGGCCATTTGATGTAAAAACTTCACATTCAGTATTGTGTATTGGTAGAGAAAAAAAATTCTTTCGCATCATGTTGATTGTGGATCCTGTGTCAATCAAACATTTGTGAGCGTGGCCCTTGTGGGTAATTATTAAGTATTGGTATCTTCCGGGGCTGGTGACTGAAAATTTTCGTCAAAATTGATTTCGGCTTGGTCTTGATTGAGTGGTGCCTGACACTGTTCTTCATAAGTCTGGTCTTGATACTGAGTGTAGTCGTAGTATTCTTGTTCGTATGGTTGTTGATAATTTTGTTCGTATTCTTGTGCTTCTTGTAATCTAAGTTCGTCAATGGACATTTTGGTTTCTTCGCTGTCCGATGGTCTTGGTCGTTTGGTTGTTTGTTGTAGTGGGAAGTTTGGGTTAGATGGCATGCGTGGTTGTTGTGTTTGAGGGGTTAGGTTAAAATTAGATTTGGGAAATGGAATTCTGTTTAAAATTGGTTGAGGATTCCTGTACCTGTTGGGTCCGGGATAAGTTTATCCGGGTCCCATGGGTTGGTTGTTAGATAATTGTTGTGTATAAATGGGTCTGGGTGCATGCATGTATGGGTTGAAGCTGGGTTGTAATGGTTGAGGATATTGGGGGTATCTCGGTTGGTATTGGGATTGATTGATTGGGTAATTTTTAAATGCTTTCGGATTTTGGTAAAAATTTGGAGTTTTATTCTTAATTTCAATGTTTTTATTTGTTTCAAAGTTAATATGTTCTTCATAAATGCCCTCATTTTGTGCAATGTTAATTAGACTTCTCAAGTCTGGAATGTCGTAATGGGCCAAAATTGTAAACAATTGAATTGGTAATTTTCGAATTAGTGTTTTTATGGAATCTCTGACCGCTTGCAAATAAATAATAAAGTTTGATTGATTACCTTCGAGATGTAATTTGGAGATGAGTATTTGGCGTCGTCGCTCGGCCTCCTCGCAGAATGCACGCAGATTTCCTCTGTAGGGCGTCTCGCGGAAGTTCTCCAGCAGCTTGTAGTTCGGCGCCTGTGGTTTATACTCGCTGATCATTCTGGACCTCAAGGTCGGCCAGTCTTCTATGGTTGGCAGACCCAATGTTCTAGTCACATGACCCTCTATGTTCCGCTCAATGGCTCCAAGCAGGATGCGTTGTTGTCGCACATCATTGGTATGGTAGAGGGACGGTATGTAGTCCATTCTGCTGATGAAGGTAAAAAGTGTTTCTGGTTCTCCCCTAAATGGAGGGACATCCTTAAGTTGTCCACGGGCCTCAGCAAGGTTGCTCTCGTTTATTGTATTCTCTGGTTGTGCTGGTTGTGCCATTTTTTTGTTTGATTGTCACTTAATTCGATGTTTTTACCTTGCCTTTGGACTTACAGGTTTTTGTGTTTTTGAATTTTTAATTTGCTTCCACTTGTTTGGGATGACCGAATTGGAATTATTTTCCCAGTTGAAACGCGTATTTTTGCGAATTGCGGATTATAAAATTTAACTTATTTTCCACTCGCGGTTCTTTTTTTCGGATACTTGTAGTATCCTACCGACTGCACCACTGAAATAATTGAGTCAAATAAATGTCCCGTCGAAAGACTAAGGACAACGCTAAGATCCGTTTTTTAATAAATTAAATACAAATGTTTAAAATGTTTTATTATTTATTAGTTATTAAAATTGTACGCGACGAAAGAAAGGTTTCGTGTGCGTCAATTGGATTTCAGCTTAAGACTAATTTACAAAGAGAATGAAAATCTTGGTTTTGGCTATTGGCTATTGTTTACATTAAAATGAGTGTGCAGTTGGTCGCTTGATTCATTGGATGAGAGCTTATAGATTATTTGGTTTGTATAAGCGAAGACGCTTAAGGCGCGATCGCCACTGAATATCGGTCATTTGTTTACATTAAATTCTCTGCACAGCAAAAATGATGCGCAGCTCTTGTTATTTGTTTACTTGACTTTAATGGATGGGTGTGAGAATGAATGTGTCACCAAAATACTGATGCTGCAGTAATTGGATATTAGTAGATGGATGTGAGAGTGAATATGTCACTATATATATACATATATATATATATATTACTAACTTATGAAAAATAAAATATGATTCTATGATAACTATTAATACTTTTGTATTGGTATGGCGGTGTCGTTAACATTGATATGGATTGGTATGGTACCCATATACATATAATCTTTTCATTATGTCATTCGATGGTGTTGTTGTTGTTGTTGTAGCGGTTTGGCGCTCATCGAAATCATCTAACGGTACGGGGTCGGATCGTAGGAAGAAGGGTGTCAGATGATAATGGTTGCTGGACATGGAAAGTGGGCATGTTGGACATGTATTTAGTATATCGCGGTCGATTTTGGATAAGAAGGAGTTTAATTGATCAGACTGGGAGTTGTTTTAGCTGTTACCTAGTCCCCGTTAGGATGGTAAGGATTAGCTAAAGTCATGGAAGTCATGCTCTCTGGCACCGTAGAGGTCCTATGTTGCACTCTCGACTAGACTGACGGCGCCATGCTCGAACTGGGTGCTGTAAATTGCTGTAGAGGCTAATATCACAGTAGTGCCACATAACTTCCGATCCACTCCCTGTGTGCCTTAAGCCCTCAGCAAGTCTTAAAATGGCGCTATCCATTACATGTGTTGCATCCAACCGAGGTTGAGTTTGGATGGAGTCTATTATCGCAAACGCAGCAGAAAAATTCCCCGAGTTGGATTCAATGACACCATGATGTTGCTAAAAGTTGCACCAGTGGTGAAAATATTTACCTATAACTCACCGCTCTGAATATAGTAAGATTGCCGGCACAGCTTTTCTTTCTCTTTACTGGCGTAGACACCGTTTACGCGGTTATAGCCGAGTTAACACAGCGGGTCAGTTGTTTCTCCTTGTCGCAAGGTGGCGCCAATTGCAGATTCCAAGCGAAGCAAGGTCCTTCTCCACCCGGTATTTCGAACGGAGCGGATGTCTTCCTCTGATTCCCCCGACGGGTACTGCGACGACTACTTTCAGAGCTGAAGCGTTTTCATCCATTCGGACGACATGATCTAGCCAGCGTATAAAAGCTAATTCGCTGAACTACGTCAATGTCGTCGTTTATCTTATACAGCTCATCGTTCCATCGAATGCGACATTTGCCGTCGCCAACGCGCAAAGGACTATAAATCTTCCTCAGAACTTTTCTCTCTAAAACTCGTAACGTCGACTCATCAGATGTCATCGTCCATGCCTCTGCACCATATAGCAGGACGGGAATAATGAGTGACTTATGGAGTTGAGTTTTTGTTCGTCCAGAGAAGACTTTACTTCTCAATTGCTCACTCAGTCCGATGTAGCATCTGTTGGCAAGAAGTGCAAAAAGTTGGATTTCGAGGCTGACATTGATGGTGAGCACTTTGAAATCGACAAAGAGGTGGTGCGTATCAAATCTCTTTTCACGGGTCTTTTCCAAGATTTGGCGCATGGTGAATATCTAGTAATTAGTATAAGGTCCAATCAGTGTATTGACAGTGGGCTTTAATCTTTAACACAATACGCGTGATAGAACCTTATACGCGATGGTGAGAAGGTTTATCCCACGGAAGTTGGCGCAGATTATGGGTCCTCCTGTCGGCCCACGCCACTCCTCATCGTACCACCTGTTTCTTGCATTTTCCGAATTTCAAAGTCGAACCTTCCCTGTCTTTGTTGACTACGGTTTTTTGCTGAACAGAGCTGCTTGGCTGCAACAAGATAGCGGTCCGAGTTGATGTTAGGACCTCGGAGGGTACGAACGTCTAAAACACTTGAGACCTGCCTCCGTATATGACACCATGATCGATCTGGTTGGTGACTTTTCGATCCGGAGACAACCAGGTAGCTTCATGAATTTTCTTTCGCTGGAATCTACTACCACAGATAATCATATTTCGGGGCCCGGCGAAGTCGATCAGCCTCAACCCATTTGGGGATTTTTCATATTGGAGGCTGAATTTACCGACTTTTGTGCCAAAGATACCTTCTTTGCTCACCTTGGCGTTTAAGTCGCCATGCGCGATTTTGATATCGTGGCGGGGGTAGCTCCCATTGGTGCACTGCAAGCGCTCATCTCTTTCGACGGGGCGTGGACGCAGATCAGCGATATGTTGAAGAATTTCGCTTTGATGCGGATTGTGGCTAGTCGTTCATCCACCGGGGTGAATGACAGTACTCGGCGACGGAGTCTCTCTCCCACCATGAATCTCACGCCGAATTTGCGCACTATATATGGCCACTGTATTAAATGCCACAAGGACCTACTTGTCTCAGTCCTTGTCTCGTCCATCGCATTTCTTGGACGGGTGTAATGTCTGCCTTCACTCTAATGAGGGCATGCATGCCCCTTAAATCGTAGTTCTTAATTCGTTTGCCATATGTTATTCTTTTTGGATTAAAATCTGGCTTTTTGCGTAGCAAATAAATTTGCCATCCCGGTTGAGTCCCCAGTTAATTTTTACTAGAGTCAAAAGGATATATTTTGAGCTGCATCGAAATGTGTACTCTTTATTTACATATTTATACTCTTAAGACTTACTTATTACATGGTTCTTACTTCTATTTATGCTAACTAGTATGTTTACTTATTACTAGTTGATAGTTTGTTTAAATACAAATTATATTATTTGTTTACATATACATATGTATATTGTTTGCTTAGGTACATTTGCTTTGTTTTAAGATAAGGTTAGTATGGTATTCAAACACAGTGTTGTTTTGATGTTTGTAATTATTATAAGGATTACGTTCTTTAACTCGCTGGCTTACTGGGTTTATTTGAACATAATCACCTCTGCAGATTTTCAATAAATATAGATTGTAGAGTAATTTTCTTTTTTTTAATTGACATAGGCACCGCTTACGCGATTATAGCCGAGTTAACAACCGCGCGCCAGTCGTTTCTTCTTTTCGATACGTGGCGCCAATTGGATATTCCAAGCGAAGCCAGGTCCTTCTCCACTTGGTCCTTCCAACGGAGTGGAGGTCTTCTTCTTCCTCTGCTTCCCCCGGCGGTTACTGCGTCGAATTCTTTCAGAGCTGGAGTGTTTTCGTCCATCCGGACAGCATGACCTAGCCAGCGAAGCCGCTGTCTTTAAATTCGCTGAACTATGTCAATGTCGTCGTATACCTGGTACAGCTCATCGTTCCATCGAATGCGATATTCGACGTGGCCAATGCGCAAAGGACCATAAATCTTTCGCAGAACTTTTATCTCGAAAACTCTCAACGTCGACTCATCAGTTGATGTCATCGTCGAGAGAGGACTTTACTTTTCAATTGCCTACTCAGTCCGAAGTATTTTATTTCTGCACATACCTTATCGTTAGTTATTATAGGAATTTTGGTGTAATTTTCGTAAGAATTAGTTTCAATTTCTGGTGCATCGAATGTAACATATGGTTTAAAGACACCTTCAAGGTATTCCGAAGAAGCATTTGCTTTAAGAGGAAAACGTTAGTATACTACGTTAGTATATTTAAAAACTTATTTATTGTATTTAATTTATTAAAAAATTTCTTATTTTAACAATAAAAAGAACCGCACAGAAACAATTTCAGTTGATGGTGAGATTGATGGAGAAAAATCCTGACCTAGCCAGAGGAATAGCCCCGTTTGTCTCAACAAAAAAAGGATGGAGTTGTGGGAAGGTATTGCGGCTGTATGAAATAATATCGGCTCTGCAATACGTAGTGGAAGTGAATGGAATAAGGCAAGTATAACAATTTTTTATTGGATATATTTATATATCTGTATTAATTTTTGTATCACTTAGGTTTGGTTGGACTACAAACTAAAATTAAAGAGAAAAATTTCAGAAAATAGAAACGGTATTGTAGCCACAGGTGGAGGATCTTACACCCAAAGCAGCGTAACGTCTTTTGAGCAGGCCGTGGACGATTTGCTCAGCTTACAGCAGGCAGTGAATCCAAGCGGTGACGCATTTGGAACCACTGCATTTGCACCAACAAATCTAGAAGAAAGCAGCACACATGTGGAAGATGACGAGGTGCAACCTGAACAAGCGGAAAAAATTTTAAACGTCAGCTTTACGTCTAGGCAGGCAGCTGCCTACAACAAGAAAGTCTTCCTCTTCCTCTGCTTCCCCCGGCGGGTACTGCGACGAATACTTTCAGAGCTGGATTCGTCCATTCGGACAACATGACCTAGCCAACGTAGCCGCTGTCTCTTAATTCGCTAAACTATGTCAATGGCCTCGTATAACTCATACAGCTGATCGTTCCAACGAATGCGATATAACCATAA
The DNA here is from genome assembly GCF_016617805.1 of Bactrocera tryoni. Classification (NCBI taxonomy): domain Eukaryota; kingdom Metazoa; phylum Arthropoda; class Insecta; order Diptera; family Tephritidae; genus Bactrocera; species Bactrocera tryoni. The sequence goes on from NW_024395977.1 coordinate 20,452,877, forward strand.
ATCTTTCGCAAAACTTTTCTCTCGAAAACTCGTAACGTTGACTCATCGGTTGCTGTTATCGTCCAAGCCTTTGCACCATATAGCAGGACGGGAATTATGAGTGACTCATAGAGTTTGGTTTTTGTTCGTCGAGAGAGAACGTTACTTCTCAACTGCCTACTCAGTCCATAGTAGCACCTGTGAGCAAGAGTAGTCCTGAGTTGGATTTTGAGTCTGACTTTGTTGTGGGTATTTTCACTGGTTCCAAGATAGACGAAATTATCTACGACTTCAAAGTTATGACTGTCAACGTGAGAGCCAAGTCGCGAGTGCGATGACTGTTTGTTTGATGGCAGGAGATATTTCGTCTTGCCCTCGTTCATTGCCAGACCCATTTCCTTTGCTTCCCTGTCTAGTCTGGAGAAAGCAGAACTAACGGCACGGGTGTTAAGGCCAATTATATCAATATCATCGGCATACGCCCGCAGCTGTACACTCTTATAAAAGATTGTACCTTCTCGGTTAAGTTCTGTGGCTCGAATTATTTTCTTCAGCAGCAGATTGAAAAAGTCGCACGATAGAGAGTCGCTTTGTCTGAAACCTCGTTTGGTACCGAACGGCGGAGGATGGAGTGATATGTAGCACGCATGTGAGGAAAGTTCTTTTATCGCCATTCACTTGGGAGTGGCCAGAAACGATTCTTTTACATATTGCTCAAGCAGCTCACGACTTCCGGTCTTTGACCTAGTATCCTCTGAGTAAACTAAGAACATCCGCCCCATAATCTGAGCCAGCTTCCATTGGATAGTCGTTTTCACCATCGCGTATAAGGTTCTATTGCGCGTACCGTCAATAAACTGATTGGACTTTATACTATTTACTAGATATTCACCATGCGCCAAATCTGGTGTTTGTTTTAAATCTTTTGTTCACCCTAATGTCGGTGATATACTCACTTGTTGCACTTGCACTAGCACTTGCACCTGGAATGTATAATTCGCAAAATTTCGTTGAAATAAAGAAAAGAAATATTTCACTTTCAAATAAATTTTTTGTTTGTATTTCTTTATTCCCCTTTTTTTCAATGCTTATTTTATATTCACACAAAATGTTCTTCTTCTTTATACACAAATTATTAGCACTTTGGTTCACTTAACAATTTGAAAATTTAGTTGAAAGTTTAGTTCAAGTGTTCCGCATAGGATAAGAACGAAAAAAGCCCTTATTCCCATCTGACCAATCCTTTTGTATCGGTTGTGGGTGGTGAAAAGCGAAGTGTTGGTGTGTAGTGTGGTTGGTATGATGTGTAGCTGTGGTTGTGTGGATGACGTGTTGTGTTCCACTGGGTTGTGACCTTTTGGTGTGGTGTGTGTGGGTTTTGTGCGATGGGTGCTGCCAGGATGATATGTGCGGCGTAGCAAAATATCGCAAGATCAGATGTCGCATAAACATCCTGGCCCTCCTAGGCGGTTGTACAGGATCCTCGTGTTGTCTGTGTCTGTTATTTGTGTGAATTGCTGGTATGATGAGGGCGTTAACAGTATTGGCATGACCCATCGGTTGGACATTCGAATGTGGCGTGAGAGTCCGCCAAGCAATTCATACAATGGCCGTGTGCGCGGGCGATCTGTTGGCGTTGAATGGCTTAATGCTTTTGAAGATAGTGCACCTCTTCAGAACGTGGGGTCGATGGCACAAGCTGCATCGTGGAGGCAAATTTTCTTCAAATGGATCTTCATATGTATCCCTAGGTGTTGCATCCGATGATTGCTTTGGCGGACTCAAGACTTCGTGTCCTTGGTGCGGCGATGGGTGGAGCTGATGCTCTAGGTGCAGCAATGGAGGACGTCACAGTCTTGGGAGTAAGTTGGTTGTCTTCTATGTCCATTTCTATTGGAATAGGAATATACTATATTAAAACATTGTATGATTCAAGGATTGAAATTGGGTATTTGTTTTTAGAGATAGATACATATATCGTCGTATACTATACATATTTTTCAATTTACAGTTCAATTCTTATCGCTCATTGGTTTTAGGTTTGCACGTACGGATTGTAAAACGGTGTATTTTTAATTAATTATTGCTTGATTTTATGTATGCGTTTGCGGTCGCTTGTTTTCGGTGAGCGGTTCTTCGGTATTTGGAAGAAAACACAATTTCACTAGTGGTCGAGTTAGTAGGCCAGTTTGTGTTCGTACATCTACTACTCTTATATGACCATCTCGTCCCCGATGTACCTTTTCAATGCGACCTAGTCGCCATTCCGTTGGGGGAAGCCATTCGTCCTGTATGATGACGCATTCGCCTGTACTGGGTTCTTTCTGGATCGTTTTCCATCGATATCTCTTATGGAGATCTTAAAGATAGTCCTCCTTCCATCTGTGGCTGAATTCGTGATGGAGAATCTTAATTCTTTCCCATCGATTTATTAAAGTGAGTGAGTCTCCTTCTGTCTCAGGTATGGCGAGAAGAGGAGCTCCTCTGAGGAAGTGTCCAGGTGTAAGAGCTGTGAAATCAGAGGGATCTTGCGAGAGGGGTGATATCGGTCTTGAATTTAATACGGCTTCTATACGAGTGGGTAGTGTAGTAAACTCTTCATAATTGAATTTATGATTACCAGCCGTTTTCTTTAAATGGGACTTAAAGCTTTTTACTGCGGATTCCCAGAGTCCGCCCATGTGTGGAGAACATGGAGGTATAAACTGCCAATCGATCTCTTGGGGTGCATACTTCAGGGGGTACTTCTTTTATAAAGTTTATGAACTCTTTCTCGGTGGCTCTTTGAGCTCCGATAAAGTTTTTTCCATTGTCGCTCATAGTCTTTGAGGGAAATCCGCGTCGTCCGACAAAGCCTGCAAATGCTGCGAGGAAAGCCGCAGTTGTCAGATTTGAACAAAGCTCGAGGTGTACTGCCTTTGTCGTAAAACATACAAAAACAGCCACATACCCTTTTCTAAATGAAGAAGACCTTAACATCTAGGCCTTTATCTGGAAAGGTCCAGTAAAATCAACCCCAGTAATAGTAAAAGGTAGAGCATAATTGCAGCCTTCAGGTGGTAAAGGTCATACCAGCGAACGCATTTTATGTTTGTACAAGGTACATTGTTTTCACATAAAAATCGTCTTTTTAAGTTGTGGCCTTAGTCGCGGTATATAAAATTCTTGTCCGATCATTTGCTGCATTAAGCGATGCTCACCATGTAGTGTAAGCTGGTGAAGATACATTAAGAATGATCATAAGGTCGTCTTTCGAGCAACTTTGCTTTCTATCGAATGAAATAGCGAGTTTGGGTGTAGGTAATGAGACTATCTTTGGCATATTGCAAATCGGTATGCGTTAGTTGTACACAAGGATCATTTGGTAACCCTTTCATTTTTTGTTTAAGTCTTTGAGTGAATTTGTGCATATAAGCGACTACTCTTAGTGCTCTAGGAAATGTAGAAAACCGGTGGAGAATATCATCCTCTTCTGGAGTGATATAAAAATTTACCCATCGAGGCATTCCAATTTCTGATATAGTATGCAAGTTGTTAGCAAATTGAACCCATTTTGTTAAACGTACAGGTTTTACCTGTTCATCCCATTCAGTGCCATTTGCCACAATTCTTGAATGAGGATTTTTGCTTGAATCATTATTGGCGAAAACCATCCTGCGGGGTCGAAAAGTTTTGCCACCGAGGAAAGTATTTGGCGTTTTGTAATGGCGGACATTGCAGATATTGACTCAATTGTATATGAGAATTGATCTGTTATCGCATTCCATTGAATCCCTAGGGTTTTTGTTGTACTGGCCGTTTCAAATTTAAGGACATTTGTATCTAATAAGTCTTCCTTTTTTATGTTTTTTATTATTTCGGGATGATTTGATGTAATTTTCTTTAAGGAGAATCCCGCTGAATTTAGTGCTTTGATCACTTGAGATAGTGATTCACACGCTAAGGACAGACTGTGGCTACCTGATAAAATATCATCAACATATGTTTGTGTTTGTAATACAGAAGTTGCTAAGGGCAAATTTGTTTCACACGTTTTTGCCACTTCATGCAGTGTCCTGATCGCCAAATAGGGTGCGCAATTGATGCCAAAGGTGACGGTTTTAAGTTTGTAGTCGCTGATTGGACTATTACTTGATTTGCGGAAGACTATACGCTGGAAATCTTGGTCATCTTTATGTACTAAAATTTGTCTGTAAATTTTCTCTACATCGCCATTAAAAACGTATTTTAACATGCGCCAATTTAGTATTAGCAGCATGAGATCAGGTTGTAAGGTTGGGCCAGTATATTGTACGTCGTTGAGTGATTTACCTGAGCTTGTACACTTTGAGGCATTGAAAACCACTCGTACTTTTGTTGTGATTTTATCAGGTCGTATTACCCCGTGATGTGGCAGATAAAAAGATAAATATCTGCCTTTAAATACTTTTTCATATGGTACAGCTTCTTCCATATGATTGAGGTCTGGATATTCGTCCATCACATTATCATGTGCTGATTTGAGCTCACTTTTCTTTATCAGACTTTTTTCCAAGCTTAGAAATTGCTGGACTGCTGATATTCTAGAGTGACCTAGAGCTATAGAATCTGGGAAGGTGGGTTTGAAAGGGAGTCGCACAACATAACGACCATTTTCGTTTCTTGTTGTTGTGGACTTATAATAGGCTTCGCATGCCTGGTCTTCTTCTGAAAGTTGAGTAGTCTGAGGTAATTCTTCTACTTCCCAGAATTTTTTGAGTTCATCATTTAAAAATTCGTTTGAAATATTTTCAACTTCAGTTGTAAAAGAATTAATTTTTTCTGTGACTTGGCCACATAATATCCACCCAAAGATTGTATTTTGGGCTAACAATTTATTGGATATTTTTTTTATACCTTCAAGAATTATTTGAGGTATTAAGTCACTACCTAATAATAAATCGATTTGTGATGGCGTATGGCAGTTGGGATTCCCATTGCTTTTTATTTACTTCACAGCTTGGAAGCAAATTTGTGAGTTGCGGCAGAACGATGGCTTGTGCATCTATTCTTATATCCGCGTTTGGGGAGACTATAGTGAGTAGGCAAATTTTGTTTGGAAATTTGAATTTTTGGCAATCAATTTTAGCCGATTTTGAGCTTTCGATGATATAAAGAATCTTTGAGAACCTTGATCTATTAATGCTCTTAATTTGAATAATACTCCTCTATGTTCAATAGCGATGACCGCAGTGGGTAGAAGTATTTTGCTTTTATTTTCTGAATGAAGAGCTTGAATTTTTGCTGCTTTAAAGCAACATGGTTGTTCTTCCCTTTTTTCGGGATTTGATATTTCGGGATTACCAATTTTGGTTGTAGTGACTAATCCGGTGGTTTTATGAAATTGATTTTGCTTCATATTTTTAAAATTTGTAATATGAAGAAATTAGTGGTGTCTTCGTTGACAGTACACACAATTAAATTTGCTCTCACAGTCTTTTGTCCCTTGAGAATTGGACAGACAGTTGATGAAAAGTTTATGTTGTTGGACAAGATTGTTCCTATCTGAAACAGAAATTTTTTTAAACTTCTCGCAAGATCTTGTATTGTGAACTCCTTTACATATTTCACATAATGATTGCCAATGATTGGTTTGATTTGTCACAAATGTTTGGCTTCTATTAGCGTGCCTATTATATTGAATATTATTGCTGGCTTGGGGTTTAAAAAAGTTTTATTCGACTCATTTTGGCTTAACTATTTTTTTGTCAACTCGCTCAGATATTTCGTACTGAGTTGTTAAGAATTCTTTCATTTGATGCCATTTTGGCGATTTCTTTCTTGCCACTAGTGATTGCTCCCATCGTAGCAAAGAAGCATCAAGCAGTGTTGCTGCACAAATAATTAATAGGATAGGGTCCCACGATTCTGTGGAAATCTTTTGTGATTCTAACACAGATAAATAATTAGTCACTGTCGAGTATAAGTTTTGAAAGTCTTGGCTGGTTTCTTGTTGAATTTTTGGTAAATTCATTACAATTGTTATTTGATTGTCTACCAATACTCTTTCATTTTCGTATCTTTCGACCAGTGCTTCCCAAGCCAGATTAAAGTTTTCGTCAATTAAACCGAAACGGTTGACGATACTGCCTGCTTCCCCTTTTGTTTTGTATATGAGATGGTAAAGCTTTTGAGCTAATGAATCATATGCTGCCAGAAGGCGTGCCCATATGCTATCTATGCTTTGAATTTTTAAATTTAGAACGGATTCTGTGTTGTCATTAATAGGGGAAGCACTAAATCTTGTGCAGTATCTAACAAAACTGTCACTTTCAGTTAGGAATCTTGACACTGTATTATCTTTGGTTCTTTTTATTTACAGCTGAAATATCACTGAAAGTAATGGGCTGTCAAAAAAGTCTTGCGGTATTTTTATTGATTTTTTTTTATTGAAATTGAAATGAATTTTTGATGACTCATGCCCAGCTCTTGACCGAAGCTACGGCTGCTACTATGCCGGTCTCTTTCGACCAATTCAGCGATTTTATCGCAATTTTCGACGACAGGCCTTCCGGAGCGTGGCGTATCTTCGACCACCTCTACACCAGAACGAAAACGTTGAAACCATCGTTGTGCGGTGGAAATGGAAACTGTATCGAGTCCATAAACTGCACAAATTTTATTGGCGGCTTGAGATGCATTTTTGCCTTTATCGTAGTAGTACTGTAAAATATGCCGTATTTTCTCTTTATTTTGCTCCATGTTTGCGCCGCTATAACTCACGAACGACTTAAAAGAAACGACAATCAATCAAACACGTGTTAGCGCGTGAAATGAGCTTTCCAAAAAGGTATAGCATGACCCGATGCGACGAACAAAACTAGAACTACGCGCTTTCAGCGCCAACTAGCGAATATACCGCAAGACTTTTTTGACAACCTATTATGAAAAAAAAATCTACGTATGACGGTTTTCGAGGTATCAGGTGGTTAGTGGCACTAACCACCGTGACTATTGATAGAAACAAAACAATTATGAGTTACTTATATTGTTTATTAATATCGAGCCTTTACCGCCATTTTAGCGTAAGCGACAAAAACCAAACTTTACAGGAGAAGGTTTTCTTTAAATACTTTTAACCATTAATGTGGTAGTAATTTAAAATTTCTCATACATTAATGCTTTTCAGACATTTACAGATATAATTGAAAAAAAAAATAAAATTAATAAGTATTTATGCTATTTATGGCGCTTACATTTTTTTGCTGTTCCAATCTAAGGTTATTTTGGCGTTTACGATAAAAATATCTATTAAACTAACTAAGTCTAAGGAACTGTATTTGGTAAATAAATACGTATTTTTGAAGGTTTTTAATGATATAGTTATAATTATAACTGAAAAATAAATTTATTTACATAAAATATTTGAAATATTTGTTAAACTTATGCTATGTATATACAAAATAAAGGTTTTCTTTAACTTAACACCACGTATTATTCCTCTTGGAATCTGCATAGTTTCCTTTATTCGGGAGTATAAAAAACAATAGCATACAAAAACAAATATCACATAAATAATGTAAATGAGAGAATATTATATGCAATAAAATTTCAATAACCAAATTTAAAATATAATACATACCTTAGCTGCTGGAGTCGACATTGTTGATTTATTTGATAACTGTCGTGTTTACTATCTACAGTACGATTATAATTCAATTAACACAAAATTTGATTATGCGTCAAACTATTTTTAAACAAAAATCCAATGAGAACGATGTTTGTTTCATCAAACCTTTCATGGAAATAAACGTGTGACGACAGGTACAAGAATGGTTTGCATATACGAGTAGTAAACACCGTTAAGTCAAGCACTCATGTCGATTGCGAACACAAGTATTGTCGCTTGCACGACATGAAATTGTGCGCAAGGCACTTAAGATAAAAACGCTAGGTGTCGCTTACGTTAAGGTTTTAAAAATGTATGTATTTACGATAATTTTAGCACTTGCTTTAACTTTATAACGGTTTCTTTTTGGAGATAAACATCAACAGGGATAGGTCCGTTACGTCTTAAATTACTAGTTTCTATAAAAAACTCATTTTCGAAAAAATTGTCGCTTACGCTAAAATGGCGGTAAAGGCTCGATATTATATGACATAATGAAATTCTCCGGAACGAAACTAAGGTAAATTTTTTTTCAAGAAAATCTGAAAAACAAGCTTTTCCCTTGCGTAGACAAAGAGGCACTTTGCATGTATACGTACTACACTGCCATACAGCACGGACTGGAAATATTTTAGTGCTGCATAGACAGCATCTTCTTGATGTGCTTCCTTCAGGTTGATGGCGACTGGATTCAAGACGAATTTCTGAAGGGACTGTTGGCTTGTGATGTTTTATAAATGCAGGGCTGTAGAAGAAGCTGTAGAATTGCAGTTGCTGTTCACTGATTCGGGCCTTCGTTTGTCTCTGACATATGCTGGGGCCAGTAGACCCTGGTTCACACTTCGTCTGAATGTTCTTTATAAATTAAAAGGGCATTGACAATACTACAATCAAGAAAATGAAAGAAAATGTGCCACCACTTGTGGGATTTTCTATCAACAGCATAACTTCCTTTCAGTTGATCGAATTTATCAACGAAGTTCATATTCGCATTGTAATCTTTCACAGATTCCGGACATGATACTTCAATACTGGTACCATCACGCTCTCGGCGGGTAACTTTTTCGACATCTTTAGGGTCACGATAATTTGATAACATGAAAACTGATCTCTTATCTTTCCATTTCAAAAAAGATATTTTTGTGTCACTCATCCGGTAATCATGTTCTCCTCTTTGCAAATGCTTGTCTTCTTTTAGCGTTGGTAAGAACTGTCTATTTGAGTTCACAGTTCCACAGGCGAAAATATTATCTTCTCGTAATTTAACTTGCAAAGGGTAACTGTTGAAATAATTGTCAAAATAGTCTTTATGATTTTTGTGTTTCAAATTTTCGCCAAAATTTCTTACAACTTTACCACCTAAGTCAGTTTCAACGCTAGCACCCTGTCTTCCCGTGTAAACATCAAAATCGAGGCAGTAACCTGACCATGCACACATCATCCAAACCTTGTACCCTCGTTTAGTAGGTTTTTCGGCATGTAGTATTTCAGATAGTTCCTGCCTTTGAATTTTATCATACTTTCATCAATCGCAACTTTTTCTGATGGTTTGTAGTTTTTTATAAAATTAGTTAGCATGATGTCCAGTAGTGGTCTGATTTTATAAAGTTTGCTTTCTGGGCAATTTCTATTGGGCATTAGAATATTGTCATTTACATGTACAGTGGGTTGCCAAATTATTAGGTACAGTCACAAAAATACGGTATAAGTGAAGTATTGGTCTTTTTTAGTTATAACAAGAAAAAACGTTAACTTCGGTTGCATCGAAGCTAAACACCCTTCACAGGAGTTAATTTTTACCATAAGTAAAAATGAGTCAAAAGAATATATTTTGAGCTGCACCGAAATGTGTACTCTTTATTTATACTCTTAAGACTAACTTATTACATGGTTCTTACTTCTATTTATACTAACTAATATGTTTACTTATTACTAGTTGATAGTTTGTTAAGATACAGATTATATTATTTGTTTAGGTTTGTTTATATATATATTGCTTGCTTAGATACAATTGCTTTGTTCTAAGATAAGGTTGTGGTATTCAAACTCAATGTTGTTTTGATACTTGTTTGTTTAGGATTATTTGTTGTAGTGACAGTGCACTTCAATTGTTCTAACTCAAGGTTGTTTCTGCATTCTGTTTACTGAAACAAAAGGTTGTTTTGATGTTTGTTACTATTATAAGGAATACATTCCTTAACTCAGGTGCATTTCTGTTAGTAACTATGTGTTCAGTTTGTATGGAAGCTATATGCTATAGTAATCCGTTGTAAACAAGTTTTTTAGAGATTACATTGTTGGCTTAAAAAATAACATATACCAAATTTCGTGAATATATCCTGCCAAATGTGAAAGTTGTCCATACAAGAACTTGATTCCGATCGTTCAGTTTGTATGGCAGCTATATGCTATAGTTAACCGATCTAAACAATTTCTTCGGAAATTACATTGTTGCTTTAGGGAATAACATATACCAAATTTCGTGAATATATATTGTCAAATTTGAAAGTTGTCCATACAAGCACTTGATTCCGATCGTTCAGTTTGTATGGCAGCTATATGCTATAGTTGACCGATCTGAACAATTTCTTCGGAAATTACATTGTTTCTTTAGGGAATAACATATACAAAATTTCGTGAATATATATTGTCAAATGTGAAAGTTGTCCATACAAGCACTTGATTCCGATCGTTCAGTTTGTATGGCAGCTATATGCTATAGTTGACCGATCTGAACAATTTCTTCGGAAATTACATTGTTGCTTTAGGGAATAACATATACCAAAGTTCGTGAATATATATTGTCAAATGTAAAAGTTGTCCATACAAGCACTTGATTCCGATCGTTCAGTTTGTATGGCAGCTATATGCTATAGTTGACCGATCTGAACAATTTCTTCGGAAATTACATTGTTTCTTTAGGGAATATCATATACAAAATTTCGTGAATATATCTTGTCAAATGTGAAAGTTTTCCATACAAGCATTTGATTCCGATCGTTCAGTTTGTATGGCAGCTATATGTTATAGTGGTCCGATATCGGCCGTTCCGACAAATGAGCAGCTTCTTGAAGAGGAAATGACGTTTGCAAATTTTCAAAACGATATTTTAAAAACTGAGAGACTAGTTCGTATATATACAGACAGACGGACAGACGGACAGACAGACGGACATGGCTAAATCGACTCAGCTCGACATACTGATCATTTATATATATACTTTATAGGGTCTCCGACGATTCCTTCTGGGTGTTACAAACTTCGTGACAAACTTAATATACCCTGAACAGGGTATAAAAAGCTTTAATAATAATAAAAGAGTAATTTACAAACTAACATAAGAACAAAAAAATAAAAATAATTATTTCAAAAATATACATATGAGCGAGATAAAATATTTCTGATTAATAATCAGTATTTAGTCACATTTCCTTTCGCCTCAATGAGTGCTTTAATCCGTCTGGGCATACTTTCTATGCACGTTAAGGCACTTTCTTTAATCATGGGGTTGTAGTGCCATACATTTATTAACTTTCAATCAATTTTACCTCGGTAATTATTATCTCTTTGGCAATTTCGGCCTTGGTAATCTGCCATAAATTTTCTATGGGGTTCATGTCAGGTAAATTGCCAGGCCAAGGTAAAACTGGAATGTTATGGTCTGCCAGAAATTTGGTTATGCTTCTTGCTTTATGACATGGCGCTGAATCATGCATAAAAATGAATTCCTCACCGTCTGGGAACCAATCCTTAAGTTGCGGTAACAGTCGAGTTTCCAGAACTTGTCTGTATTGGTCTTGTCTCATGGTACCCTGGACAATGTAGAGACGTCCAACCCCTTTAGCACTTATGACAGACCACACCATTATTTTAACAGGGTGTTTAACCCTCTCCACAATGCAGTCAGGGTGACATTTTTCGCCTGGACGAAGCTGCTCTTGTCGGCCAGAATTTCAAAGGTTGACTCCTCTGAAAAACATACCTGAAAAAAAAGAAAGTTGCTTATTATTTTCAAATATATGATTTAAAAATGGTGTAAGATGACAGTAATAATAATAGCTGACCTTACTCCAGTCCTCATCAGTCTTCTGGCGGTATTTTTGGGACCAGGCAAGACGTTTTTTCTTCATCGCATCTGTTAACCGAGGTTTCCTTAGCAGGACGATGACAAGTCAACCCTTCTTCTGCTAACCTTCGCTGCACGGTTCTTTTGGATACTACTACTCCAGACTCTTGAACTAATTGAGTTAAGAGCCCAGCACTTTTCTTCCTGTTTTGCAAGCAGATGTCCCGAATTTTCCGGTCAGATCGTGATGTTGTTATGCGTTTTCTTCCACTCTTGCCCTTTTTTTTGGCGAAAGTGATTGATTTTGATCCAAACTAATCTTTATTTTATTCACTTCTGTCTTAGAAACTCCAGCTAGTTCTGCTATGTTCCTTTGCGAATGGCTTATGTGCTGGAGAAGAGTTTTAATCTCTGATTTTTTCCTTGGGGACAAATAACACCCTCGACCCATACTGGAGCAAAATAAAAAAATATTATAATGAAAATCGGCCCAAATTCATTATTTTTTAATAATACAACTATGATACTTACATTTGATCTGCGTTTGTTGCACAAAAATGATAAAAACTTTTTTTAAATAATTAATTTCAACTTTCACTAAAATACGTGTTCAGCACCCTGCGAGTCTACCTTTAATAAAATATTTGTAGAAAGTAAACAAATACATTAACTCTCAAAATCTACTTAAAACTGAAGTTATCAAGATGTGGTGAACGCAAAAAGTACTTTCCTGTAAAGTTGTTGCTCTTAAAACCGCACTCAACTGCGCCCAAAGGAACAAATTGGGGAAAAATGCGACTGTCCCTAATAATTTGGCAATCCACTGTAAGTAATTCAAAAGCCAACTGAATCTATTAAAGCTCATGAACCTCGATACATACCCGTCATGCAAATCAGGTGCTGATGACCAGTAATCTCTGTAGGTCGGCAATTTCTTCATACCCATTACCAAGTTCAAAGCAATAAAAGCATCAAGCTCTTCTGTAGTGGTGGGTGAATAAAGCTTTCCTGATTGAGTAGCGTAAAGATTAGTTTGAAAGCATAAAATATCTTGTAAATGCTCTGTCCAAAAAAGGCGAAATAGTATAAGAGGTTGCACATTCTCCATGCTAAGAATTTGATCGGTTATTACCACACTTTCAGTAATTTCAGCAGGTATGTCCATTCTATAATTCTTCTTTCATTTTGGAGCCATTGTAGCCGGTCTGATTGAGTTTACAGTGTTAGACTCTGTAGATTCAGGATTCCGAAGTACTAAGTTAGACAGAGGGATGTCATCATCGGAATCAAAGTTGTCATAATCAGTCATTTGAACTTCTCCATTCGAATCGCCTAACACCAGCGGATTTGGCTGATCTTCTGTATCCTCGTCGCTACAAATACTCTCGCTATCTGAAGGAATATCTTCAAACTAGTATTCTTCGATGTGTCTATTATTTAGCTTGAGCGACATACTGAAATAAATATAAAAATACATGAATACTTACATGCCTAACTCATATGTAGATTAAACCTATAAACCTGCAACAGTCACGGTGGTTAGTTTACTAACCACTATATTTTCGGCGATAATACACATTGAAAATAAAAAATTAATGATAGTTTCATTAAGATCATCATAACATTAAAGAAAAACGTTACTTACCCGCTTCACAGATATTTTTTATCAAACACAAGAATAAATGTACGTTAGCGCAATTTTCAAATGAAAACAAATGAACTGTCATTCATCGAATATGCCGCTAACCCGGTCACACCTTATCAAAAAAGGTACAAACATTCATGATAATTCACGCGATTGTCGGTAGATGGCGTGGATTTTAATATAAAAAATCTGAAAGAGTTTGTTATTGACACTAACCACCACGACTGAAAGAGTTAACCTCTTTAGATTTATCAGATTGCATTTATAAAATTAAATTGGAAGTTTTGAGCTTAAAGATGTTTCGTTTGAAATACTACAATTGTAAAATTGGTATTATGAAAAAATATGAACAAATGTTTGTAAATATTTCGTTTGAAATACAATAATAAGATTGGTATTGTGAAAAAAAAATGTGTAAAAATTTATTATTGTATGTAGATATAATACATTTTCTTATAAATGAAATAGATTATGACTTTGCGAACGCTTATTCACCGCATAAATCGTTTAATCCTTTGTTTCATATATGTATTATTATTATATTTTCTACCGTGTATCAATTAATTTATCTTCGCTTCACTCGCGCTTAATTTGTATACTTGTTTTGTTTTTACTTTCTGTACTATAACTTTTGTTGCAATTGTTGTATATACATATATATATTTGTATATATGTATGTATATTTATAAAAGTATGTCCAATATAGCAAAAATGCTAAATGCACATAAATGTATATTAGGGTGGTTTTTCAAAATAAATTTTCAATTTTTGGAAGTGCTCACTTCTAGAAATGTGCCATTTAGTATAAAAATACAATTGTGACAGTTTCAGCTCAATCGAATTTTGCCTTCCCGTGCCGAAAAGGCCTTGAAGTTTGATAAAATTGCCATTTTTCGCGAAAAAGCGTTATTTTTCGACTTTAACTTATGAGTGATTCACTCCCATTACAATAAATTTATTATCAAATGAAAGGTAATTTTGTTGAAATTAAAGTCTATTATAATACATTTTCTTTAGAAATGCATGGTTTGGAAGATATTTAACATTTAATGGACCAAGTTCGTGTCAAATGCCTTAGTATAGTTCTTCGCAGTAACACTCGAGGTTCTCCACGATTTTTGAAACTATCCTTACCTTAACCATAAACAATGCATACACTGAAGTCCTTTATATTATTATAATAGAAAAAGCTAGAAATTAGTAAAATCTTTTAGATATATATTGTATTTTCAGTTTTCGTACATTAGTTGGTACAATATTTAACAAAAAGATAAGACGATGGGAACAAATCTATTTAAAAAATAAACATATAGAAAAGAAAATTCATACTAAAAACAAAAACTATAAAAAATTTAACAATTTATTTATATATTATTATTTTCAATATCATTCATCAGATAAGGGTAGAGAAAAGTTACTTTTGGAAGTATCAGGGTAAAGCCGACGACAATCCGCTACCACCTGAAGCAGGAATTGTTTTTGCTCCTCATTTTTTGTAAGAATACTACTGAATTCTTGAATTAACTTAACTCCTCTCTCTGCCGTGTCGTTTACTACCTTCATACTCCTAAAAAAACTTTGAAGTTTCAAAAAGTCTTTATTTTCGGACCATTTCTTGGGGTGCTCTGTCAAAAAATCAGTTTTGACTTTGAAATATTCGAAAAAGGCCAGGCTTTGATCCGAAACAAAGTTCTGAAGCGAAATATTTTTAAATAGGTTTACAGCTTCATTTTCAGAAACTTGCACCCTCATTATCCTTGAAGACCGCTCTTCTTCTGTTAAATTCCTGTACGATAAAATCTTTTTTGCCATTTTTCTTTTTATTTCATTTGAAACATTTTTGTCAAATAAGCTAAGGCAAATCAGTTCCGGGTTCAGATACCACAGGTGAAGTAAATATTTTCCCAATACCTTTTCTGATACACCTTGATCATTACGTCTGTACTTAATTACATTCTGAACAAATTGTAAATCATTACTAGGTGCACTTATTGCGTTTGAAACTTGACACCACATCTTCACATACAAATTAACAATAAATAAACAAATAGCTTTTAGTGAACTGAACTCCTCTTCGGACATAGAAAACTGTTCTCTAAAAATGAACATTTTCAGAGAGTAAATGGCTTTTGCCATCCAACGGGCGTGATGATAAGCACCAGGAGTGTTAAACGAAACATCGTGAGAAGGGACTTTTCCTAAAAATATTAAACATAACTTAATAAGTTCTAAGTAATCATCCCTCGGCTGTTTTTCAGTTAACTGAAAGAGAAGAAATTCCGAAACCTCTTTTTCGAACTCTTTCACTGACTTCTTTACCGAATCATCCTGTACCCCTTCAATGTATTTAGGCTAATCTATGTTAGGCCAATGTATTTGAAATCTTCTAAAAATGTCAGGTTGGGGAGCAGTCGTTGATCCCATTTTGTACTCAAATACTGACCGTAAAACGACTTCTAAAATGTGATGGCGGCAGGTACAACAAACTTTTACCTAGCTGTTTTTCTAACAAGGTGCATGCGCCTTTCATTCGTCCTGTGTTGGAAGCCGTCGTATCAAAACACATACAAACAATTTTATCGCCAATATCCCATTCTTCTAGACTACCGCTAACAGCTTCTGCCTGACTGGCGCCTGTGGAATTTTCTAATTCCGGGACCCCCAGTAGTTGTTCATAGTCTCCTTTGCTTACCAAGATTGCCAACCGTTCAGCACATTCCTTCTGAAGAAGGTTTGGTAAAAGTTTTCCATCCTAATGAACAACAATACCCTCAGTCTGAGTTTTTAAACCTCGCCTTGATTTTCTGGGCCCGTTGACTTCGAAAGGATATTCTGCGTTTTCTTAAAGCACTTCTACTAAGTGCAAATTCCTCGACATTACAGCCCAGACTTTCAGCTGTTGCGAAAATTATTCGCACAGCAGTTCTATCAGAAATTTTGCACCTACATATCTAGCAAAATTGATAATTTTTCCGTCATTACTTCTTTACAACCACGACTGTATTTCCTTTTTTTACTCGCTGTCTCCGCTTTGCTGGCGTTTTCATCATCGGTAAATACTTCGTCCGAGGTGATTTCTTCCACTTCTGATTCAGAAGACAATGAGATGTCTCGTACATTTTTTTTGCAATAAAAAAAGGAAAGAAAATGTATGGATTTTGGGAGAAAAATACTGTTGATGTTGGTAACAAAGAGGAATGAATAAAGGTTATAGCTTCTAAGAGCCAGCATTTTATTACCTATTTAAGTATGGGTTTGAGTATCTGATTTTTTAGTAAAATTGGGCAACTATACTATATACTTACCAGCGCTTACTGGTGAAATCTGTCGCCATCGCCGCTCTTCAGCTAGAGCTGTATTCACATCGATACCTTCCATATGGCCTGGACGTCCTTTCATTATCTGATATGTCAAAAATTTATATCTTCCTGATTAGACATTTTTGAAATGGCATCTTCCACTGCTACATCAAAAAGATCGGACAGTTTGGATGTGAATGCAAGATTTTTTTCCTCTTGACGTTTTGTCTTCAATCTTGAACACTTCTGAAGTGCCCTCCATTCGTTATATAATTTTTCGACTTTGCGAACAGCAGTTTTTCGTAATTGATAAGGTATTCTAGCTTTCTCCCAGAACACAAGAACTTCCGTCAGAGTGAGTTTTGCAGCATTACTAAAAGGTAATCCAACTTCACGAATGTTGTAAAACAATGACTTTAACACTTGATGATTAGATGGCAGTTTACTCCCGATTATTTGATGAGATGAATACCCAATTAAATAAATTAGGGTTTTAGATCTAACACGAACATTAGATGAGGTAGTAGCCATTTGAATTTAATTATATAACTATGTACATATGTAATATCTTGCACTTTCTAATATCGAACTGTTCACTTAGCACAACAAACTTTAAAATAACATTTCTCTTAAAGCGTCAAAATCAAATAGGGGATTCCCCACTTTTTACTTACTACCAGAATACATAGCGGTAAATATGAGCAACAAGTCAGCCATGAGATGCCAGAGATACACAATACCAAATAATATTAGAGATGCCAGCTTATTGGAGAAAAAATATGTTTAGTGAGGTTGAAATGTGAAAAAGTAGTAAAGTAAAGGTTAATAAAAGTTATTCTGATCTTTAGTCCGAAAAATATTATGTATGAGTGTCACCAAAAAGGCACATAACACGAACTTGGTCCATTAAATGTTAAATAACTTCCAAACCATACATTTCTAAAGAAAATGTATTATAATAGACTTTAATTTCAACAAAATTACCTTTCATTTGATAATAAATTTATTGTAAAGGTGGAATCAGTAGTAAGTTAAACTCGAAAAATAACGGTTTTCCGCGAAAAATGGCCATTTTATCAAACTTCAAGGCCCTTTCGGCACGGGAAAGCAAAGTTCGATTAAGCTGAAACTTTTACAATTGTATTTTTACACTAAATGGCACATTCCTAGAAGTGAGCACACACAAATTTCAGAAAAAAAATTCACCTCTATTCACTAGAACCACCCTAATGTATATATGTATCGGTAACCGGTCGATGAAAGCGCGGAAAATAATTATATATGTATATAATGTGTTATATTGAAAGATTATAAGTATTTGTTCCCAGGTCAGTACATACATATGTATGTATCAATTGCTTTTATAAGGATCTCTTTAGTGAGCGATTGAGTACGGAAAGAGCATGAGCATAAAGGTGAGTGTGATTGCGGTATAAATTTCGGCGGGAGACATGCAAATGTAAAGGTACATAAATATGTGTACATACATAAATTTCGCTTATTATCTTTTGTGGTTCTCTCTTTTGCCTTTGCTTATGTTTTAAACGATCCTGCTTGTGGCGTTTTTTTTTTGTTTTGTTTGTTTAGTCCAAGGGCTATCGCTGGAGATTCGCAAGTAGGAATACTTGCCTTATATAAATTTAGTTGCTTTTTTTTTGATATTTTATTTTGTGGTGTGTTTGAAGACACGAATTAAGCGAAAGCGCAGGTCGTTGAACTTTGGCGTTATTTAACTTATGTATGTACCATTTGATTACACAGTACAACAGCTAATCTGGGGGGTGAGAAATTCCAAATCAGGGTGATGGTACTAGGTCAGTATAGTAAAACCCTCAAAGGATTTGGCGTTCGTATGTGTCAGTTTTGTTTTATGACCTTTTAAATTTCACAGTACAACAGCTAATCTGGGGGGTCAGAAATTCCAAGTCAGGGTGATAGTACTAGGTCAGTATAGTACGTATAAAACCCACAAAGGGCTTGGCGTTCGTATGTGTCAGTTTTTTGTTATGACCTTTTAAATTTTTTCTTATGTTATAGTGAACGAAAATTGGGTACCAAATATAGTGTGTAAAAGCTGCTACAACCGTCTAATGGATTGGAAAAATAGATAATAGTGGTTCGCGAGTTATGTTAAACTACGTTTTTGCCAAAATGTAACAACTAAGCGAAAAAACATCAAGATAAGGAAAAAATTTAAAAGGTAATAAAAAAAATGACACATTACTATTTACTATACTGACCTAGTATCATCACCCTGACTTGGAATTTCTCACCCCCCAGACAATAATCCCAAAAAGGTTCCACAGTGTTATTTAATTACATGGGCATGTGCACATATTTGTGTAATAGAATAAAAATCCGGAAATATATGCACATATGTATGTGTTGCACTTATTATTATATACATATATATTAATAATGTCTATATATACATATGTATTTTTCTTATATCGGGTGATTTTTTAAGAGCTTGATAACTTTTTTAAAAAAAAAAACGCATAAAATTTGCAAAATCTCATCGGTTCTTTATTTGAAACGTTAGATTGGTTCATGACATTTACTTTTTGAAGATAATTTCATTTAAATGTTGACCGCGGCTGCGTCTTAGGTGGTCCATTCGGAAAGTCCAATTTTGGGCAACTTTTTCGAGCATTTCGGCCGGAATAGCCCGAATTTCTTCGGAAATGTTGTCTTCCAAAGCTGGAATAGTTGCTGGCTTATTTCTGTAGACTTTAGACTTGACGTAGCCCCACAAAAAATAGTCTAAAGGCGTTAAATCGCATGATCTTGGTGGCCAACTTACGGGTCCATTTCTTGAGATGAATTGTTCTCCGAAGTTTTCCCTCAAAATGGCCATAGAATCGCGAGCTGTGTGGCATGTAGCGCCATCTTGTTGAAACCACATGTCAACCAAGTTCAGTTCTTCCATTTTGGCAACAAAAGTTTGTTAGCATCGAACGATAGCGATCGCCATTCACCGTAACGTTGCGTCCAACAGCATCTTTGAAAAATACGGTCCAATGATTCCACCAGCGTACAAACCACACCAAACAGTGCATTTTTCGGGATGCATGGGCAGTTGGCCACCAAGATCATGCGATTTAACGCCTTTAGACTATTTTTTGTGGGGCTACGTCAAGTCAAAGTCTACAGAAATAAGCCAGCAACTATTCCAGCTTTGGAAGACAACATTTCCGAAGAAATTCGGGCTATTCCGGCCGAAATGCTCGAAAAGTTGCCCAAAATTGGACTTTCCGAATGGACCACCTAAGACGCAGCCGCGGTCAACATTTAAATGAAATTATCTTCAAAAAGTAAATGTCATGAACCAATCTAACGTTTCAAATAAAGAACCGATGAGATTTTGCAAATTTTATGCGTTTTTTTTTTAAAAAAAGTTATCAAGCTCTTAAAAAATCACCCGATACAATATATTTTCCTTCGTTTTTTTGTTCGCCTTTGCTTATTAGTCGTACACGATCCTGCTTGTTGCTTATTAGCCCAAGGGATGTCGCCAGATAGTTGCAAGTTGTTATACTTGACTTTGAAAATTTTAATCTAATTTTATTTTTTGAGTTATATTGCGCTGTGTTTGGAAACACAAAATAAGCATATAGGCAGGTCAGTTATTTCGGTACATACATACATATATACCGAACTGTCTTACTGTATATCTATATATAAATCTGTATAAATAAAAATGATCGACAACATAATATCAACTTTGCTCATAACATCGTGTATTTAAATTTCAATTTCAAATTTCAAAATATATAAATATAATTAATGTGTTGACATGTTTGATGGTGCCAACCTTACAGTGTTACCAATGTATATGGTAAGCTAGAAACTGTCTCTTCAGCAGTTTAACAGCGCAGTTTTCATTTATATGAAAATTTCGAAGAGGCAACATATTCCACATATGCCGACGGCATTTTAATTTCGGTAATATGAAAATTAGAAGAGCGAGTTAAGACAATTGTATTATATTATAAAAATAAAGTACATTTTCAAAATAACATTTAATATTTAGTTTGTTAATTTATAGAAATATTATGGAAATTGGGTTGTGAAGTCTTAAACTTAATAAACTTATACAAGCATAAATCAAAATATCATTTCTCATTTTAAATTCATTATAATTTCAAAATATAAATATAATTAATGTGTTGACATGTTTGATGGTGCCAACCTTACAGTGTTACCAACTCTCAAAAATACTTTTATTATAATAACGGGGCATCTCTGATTGTGCAGACTCCACATTGCTCATTGCTTACTAGATATAGAATACTACATAGTTTGCCATATATCGTAAGCTAGAAGCTGTCTCTTCAGCAGTTTAACAGCACAGTTTTCATTTATACGAAAATTTCGAAGAGGCAACATATCCCATTTCCATATATGCCGACGGCATTTTAATTTTGGTAATATGAAAATTAGAAGAGCGAGTAAAGACGGTTGTGTTATATTATAAAAATAAAGTACATTTTCAAAATAACATTTAATATTTAGTATAATATTGTTAATTTATAGAAATATTATGCGAATTGGGTTGGGAAGTCTTAAATTTAATAAACTTATACAAGGATAAATCAAAATATCATTTCTCATTTTAAATTTATTATTTTAATTGGTATATAAAAGTTATGCCACAATTATTATATAGTAGTCCAAAAATATAAATTCTTATTTTTCCCAGAAATACATTTGTAAAAAAAGGATCTTTATCCTTTGTTATTATCTTATTTTTTCCAAAAATGCATCTGTAAACAAAAGGATATTTTTCCTTTTTTTATGTTCAACACAAAAGATTTAAGGAGTTCAAGAGCTCAAAACGTGCCCTACATCAGCTACCTACCCGACGTCATTTCGCAAATGATAAAATAAATTTTTCAAGAAATTTTACGCTACATCATCTCGAACCTACCTACCCTACGCTTTTGCGCAAATGATTATATCATGATAGCAAATGCCCACATACAGATTTGGCAATGGCAGTAACAGTTAGTATTCTATAAATTCTATCCTGTCGAGATGCCCTGTAATAAGTGTATCCGAACGTTGCATTGTTTTGTACATACATTTAGAAACTTTTTGCTGCGCTCCTTCTTTAACATCCTTGGTTTTGTCATCTCATGTTAAAAAAAAAGAAACATTTAATTGGAGAAATAAGAAAGTAATAAGTAAGTAATAAGTGTATCCGAACGTTCCATTGTTTTGTCATCTCATGTAAAAAGCACGTGTATCCGAACGTTACATGGTTTTGTCCATAAATTTAGAGACTTTTTGCTGCGCTCCTACTTTAACATCCTTGGGTTTGTCATCTCATGTTAAAAAAAAGAAACATTTAATTGGAGAAATATTGAAATACTGCTAAAAGTGATTTTCTTCTCGCTGCTTACAATGCCGAGAAAGAAAACGACCTGACATAGGTCGTCGAAGTCGTGTAAATGTGCAACGAGCTACTTTACGCTCCAACCGCACTAATGACCAGCGAGATGCTGATAATGATAACAGTCGTACAAGTATGGGAGAATTACGTTCAAGAGTAAATAACTATCAAGTGGATAGGGGAGAATGGAACGAGTTCGTGCACATCGATCACAACAGCAGCGAGCACGGGATAACGAATTTAATCGATTCCGCAGACGCAATGCTCCTGTAAACCTCGAACGAGGAGCATTTTCCTACGATCCGGAATTTGATTATAGTGCCGACAAATCTGTGACGATTGGAGAAATGTCAATCATTTGTCAACATTGTAAAGCATTAAAGTACAGTAGTGAACCTGCAGGATTATGTTGTGCTGGTGGCAATGTACAATTGCCTCAATTGGTTCCACCACCTGAACCGTTACACTCATTAGTTAATGGGATGGAAAGTGAGTCTAAACACTTCTTGGCTAACATCCAAAAGTATAATAATTGCTTCCAAATGACATCGTTTGGTTCAACGCATATAGTACAAGACGGGTTCATGCCTACTTTCAAGGTAGTATACCATAATTGTTTTAGTGAAATTCTAATTTGTATTTGTATCACAATTAATTTAACCAGTTCTTAAACAATTACAGATACAAGGACAAATTCATCACCTACTGGGGGCAATGCTGGCACTGGCAGCTGATCATAAATTGTTGCAAATTTATTTTATGGGCAATCAAGATGTGGAAGTTGATACACGTTGTGGTCATAATCCAACCGTCAAGCGAATCATTGTCCAACAACTGCAAACATTTCTTGACGAGAATAATGAATCAGTGAAGATGTTCAAAATGGCACTGGATCGAATGCCATCAGACAGCCATAATATTGTAATAAGAGCCGACCAAACACCTGCTGGAGAGCATGCAAGGAGGTTTAATTCACCGACAATAGATGAAGTGGCTATTGTCGTTGTTGGAGAGAATTTGCAATCAAGAGATATTGTACTTAATCGCCGGAACAATGAATTGAAACGTGTCTATGAAACGCATAGAGCTTATGATGCTTTACAATACCCATTAATTTTCTGGCAGGGAGAAGATGGGTACCATTTTGATATCAAAATGGTTAATCCAACAACAGGTAATTAGATTATACAAAATAAAATATTTTATATGTTCAATATATAAATGTATTTTTTTATCATATGTACTTCCAGGTGCTGATACACCCAAAAAAGTCAGTGCCATGAATTATTATGCATACAGACTCATGATCCGTGAAGGTGAAGTAAATCACATTTTGATGTGTCAACGGCTCTTTCATCAGTATGCAGTGGACATGTACGTCAAAATTGAGACTGAAAGATTGACATACATCCGTCTTAACCAACAGCAGCTTCGATCTGAAGAGTACATTCATCTTCGCGATGCAATCAATGCTGACGGCAATGTAAAGAATGTAGGAAGAATGACAATTTTATATTATTAATATATTAATTAACTGTATATGATCATAACTGTGTTGTATTTAATTTAAGCAAAGATTTGTTTATCATGTTCACAGTCCAGAACCGAGCACATCCAAAAAAATTTTAAATTTTTGTATATGAAGTGTATAAATATAAATAAATGACTTAATATGTATATAATATGTGCATTTGGATCCTTAATGTCAACGTGTATTAGTAACTCTTTATTTCCATCAACTTGGCTCCATCTACTTGGGAACCACTTGGCTCGCCAGGACATGATAATATGGTGGAAGTACTAGGCGACTCGGACAAATCTGATTCGATCAGAACATTATCAATGTTGAGCTGCTGGCTGTCTTCAATAACATCAATATCTACCAGAACATTCTTGATGTTGGGCTTTTGGCTGTCTTCAATAACTTGAATGTCCTGTATGTCTTCGGCCGATAAATTTAATTCACAGAATGTCTCCTCAGATGATGAAGATGGCATTGTAGAAACGTGTTTTGGTTTAGATAGCAGCTTTGGTACAATTGGTACAAAATCTGAAGGTAACAGCGAATATGTTGTAGCATTCGTCGCATCTTAATAATAATTTAATACAATCTGGACAGTTATTATTTTTTTTCTGCCGTTCCTTCCACTTTTTACAAAACGGACAATGCATTTTAAGGAGTTGAGGGATATATAGCTTCACTATAACTATATTATAGTTGATTGAATTCTTTATTTTCTCGATGACAGATGTAGTTCTTCTTCTTTTCCTAACCATGGCCATCGTCAAAAAAAAAAACGACAGATGTAGTTTGATAGTTATAGTGTAAATATTTGTCAGTATTCACTCAAAAAAAATTGTCTATGGTAAAATGTCACTTGAAATGTTAACGTCTCTTTGCTGTGCATCTATACTATAATTCTTTAATATTCCTAAAAATCTAAAAGCAGCAAATTTCAATAAAATTAAAAAAGTATTGTGTCGTGTGTTCGTGACTTACTAAATATGCCTCCAATAATTAGGCGGTGCGAAGTTCGCCGGGTCAGCTAGTATAATATATATATATATATATTTTATTAAGGACAGTTGGGTTTTTTATAAGTAACTGTATGCCGAAACATTACTAACTGTTACTTAAAAGAAAAAAAATACATACATACAAATTAAATTGGGCTGGACTCACATTAATTTCCGCCAAGGGTCTTTCAGAGGGTGAGATACTTATTTATGCGAATATTCCTCTTCCTTCTCGCTCTCTGAGTTTAGTTTTTTTTTTCCTTGTTCCGGCGTTATTGCTGTATGTAGCATTTCTTTTCTCTGCTTTCTTGCTGGTTTCCTCTCCCCTGCTTAATGTTTTTTTGTATTTTTTTTATTTTCTTTTTTCATTAATACGCGCCCGCATTTAGTTTTTATTGAGTTTTGTGTTAGTTTTGTTTCAGTTTGTTTCGCGCCCGTTTATTATAAAATCGCGCCCGCTTTTAGTTTTTCGTGAGTTTTGTGTTAGTTTGTTTTAATTTGTTTCGCGCCTGTTTATTATAATTTATTTTCACTGTTAATATGTATGTATGAGTATCTTGTATTCTATATTTTTATTTTTTTTTCTCTAGGTGCCTTTCAAAGAGGCTGGAAGGACCATTTGTTTGTGTTAAATCTTTTGTTCACCCTGATGTCGGTGATATACTCACTTGTTGCACTTGCGGCACAATTCCGATTTCTTTGGCGCCGTGATTTGAAGGTACCGTTGGAAAGAGGAAGTCCTCCTGATTAAAAAATATATAGGGTTATAGTACCGCAAACGCTTAGTTTACGAAATATTCGACCTTAAAGTTCAAAAATTCGCAAAATTCGAACATTTCAAGGAGCTATTTCACCACGTTAAACCCACTTTATTCACATTTTTCTCTTCAAATTACACTATAAATTACACTATAATCTTTTAAATAAATCCCCATTTTACACTTTTAGCAGTTTTTTTATTTAAAAAATCTTTATTTTAAAAATTACATTTTACACTCGTTTGAACCTCATTTGTTTACCAAAAATTACGAAGAAATGGAGCGCTGCCATGTGATGACAAGGCAATTCGCTGAAATTCCTCTATTCATGCATATGGATATTTTCTTTTTTAAATTTATTAAGCAAATAAGTAATATTATATACATGTATTACTAATATTATATAATAATATTATATTTATGTATGTATATATGTATAAGTAATATTATATATTAATGTCACGTAATAAAGTGTAAGGTTACAGTACAGTACGAAAACTCAAATCTTGCTTCAATATGAGTGCATGATAACCGTAAAATATAACCACTTTATATCCAAAACTCATATTTTAAATATAATAATATATATATCGTCACCTAAAATACAAACCAATGTATCATAAAAAATAAATTGAAATCGCTGACAGATATAATAACCAAAATGTATAAATTTTATAACGAAAACTTAAATTTTGTTTGAATATTGGATACAAAGTGGTTATATTTTTTGGTTATCGTGCACTCATATTGAAACAAAATTTGAGTTTTGGATATAAAGTAGTTATATTTTTTGGTTATTATGCACTCAAACTCATACTTTAAATATAATATATACATATATATATATATCGTCACCTAATATACAAACCAATGTATAATAAAAAATAAATGGAAATCGCTAACAGAAATAATAATCAAAATTTATCAATTTTATAACGAAAACTTAAATTTTGTTTGAATATGAGTGTAATGAGTGAATATAACCACTTTCACCACTTTATAACAAAAAGTCAATATATTTTTTTATTTTTAACGCAGAAAGGAGTACTACGCGATAGTACTTCAGTAACCCGGGTATTCGCTCGGCCAGGGTTATTTTTTTAGAGCGCGGCCGAAGGCCGCCAACACAAAAAAGAGGCCGAAGGGCGATAACGCAGAAAGGAGTACTACGCGAAAGTACTTCAGTCACCCCGGGTATTCGGTCGGCCAGAGTTATTTTTTTAGAGCGCGGCCGAAGACCGCCAACGCCGAAAGGAGTACTATGCGATATTACTTCAGTCACCCCGGGTATTCGCTCGGCCAGGGTTATTTTTTTTAGAGCGCGGCCGAAGGCCTCCAACGCAGAAAGGAGTACTACGTGAAAGTACTTCAGTCACCCCGGGTATTCGCTCGACCAGGGTTATTTTTTTAAAGCGCGCCGAAGACCGCCAACGCAGAAAGGAGTACTTCGCGAAAGTACTTCCGTCACATAAATTACGTATCACACATACACATATGTAGAAAGTATTTTTTTTATAGTTAATATAGAAAAAAGAATCACGCTATAGAACAAACGAAGAAAAATCGTTAAAAATACTACATATTTACTGTTTAAGATGTGGCAAGGCTCGTTTTCTTCATTTTTTTAAATTAATAAATTTAGTTAAAATATAGCAAAATAAAACTGAAATGTAAGCTTATTTCAAAGCTTAGAGTGTGTATTTAAATATACAAAGTAAAAAATGTGAAAAAATTTTGTGAAACATAGAGAAATTACATGTTTTCTTAGTGCAACTTTTTGAACTTTTAATCGTGAATATTTTAAAAAATATTAGTAATTTTTTCATTATTTTTGGATATTCCTCCTCTGGAGAAGCTCCCCTATCCGTACATACCCCATTTATACGGAAAATCGGTTTTTTTACCCCTCCGCCAAAGTAATCGGAATCGTGCCGCACTTGCACCTGGAATGTATAATTCGCAAAATTTCGTTGAAATAAAGAAAATAAATATTTCACTTTCAAATTAAAATTTTGTTTGTATTTCTTTATTCCCCATTTTTTCAATGCTTATTTTATATTCACACAAAATGTTCTTCTTTTTTTTACAAAAATTATTAGCACTTTGGTTCACTTAACAATTTGAAAATTCAGTTGAAAGTTTAGTTCACTAGTGTTACGCGGCGTTGCGTCGACGATCGTACCGATGGCGAAAACCTTAGAGGTCACGGGTAAGAACGAAAAAAAGCCCTTATGCCCATCTGACCAATCCTTTTGTATCGGTTGTGGGTGGTGAAAAGCGAAGTGTTGGTGTGTAGTGTGGTTGGTATTGTTTAAATGAGTTAAGCATCCCCCCACTTTAATCGGAAAAACTAGCACACACTAATACTTGACGACACCACACTCGCACACAAGACAACTCACCACACTTGTACATCCACCCACTCAGCATAAAGGGTGGTCTCCTGAGCAGATTCAACTTATTCGTCTCATACAATCCGCACGTCAACAGTCGTTCGACACATTCGCCAGACACTCATCGCACATCAACATTCGATTGGATATTCGCCACAACAAAGTTCCCACGCGCTAGAAACAATTTCGTGTCAATTCACTTCCTGCGAGCGGCATCCTGTCTCAACTCAACTATAATTTAATTGAACTGAACACCGTTCTAAATTCGTCTATATGTATAGATTTAAAACTTGATTGTATTTTTAAATATACAAAACATTAAAGTAATTGTACACAAAATTACCCGCGTATTTTCATTTGTAATATTAATCGCGAGTGTAAGTGAATTTTGAATACCATATCATTGAGGGGTTTAAACATGGTCCTTCGAGCCGGATGTGTAGATGCGGTTGTGTGGATGACATGTTGTGTTGAATTGGGTTGTGACCTTTTGGTGTGGTGTGTGTGGGTTTTGTGCGATGGGTGCTGCCAGGATGATATGTGCGGCGTAGCAAAATATCGCAAGATCAGAAGTCGCATAAACATCTGGGAAAAAACCCGTGAAAACAGAATTGACACGCACAACCTCTTCGATATTGATATCATTGGCCTAACAATAGCGCCGATAGTTCTGCTCTCTCTAGAATGGATAAAGCAGCGAAGCAAATGGGTCTGGTGGTGAACGAGAGCTAGACGAAATATATCTTGTCATCAAACAAACCGTCATCGCACTCGCGACTAAGCACCGACGTCAGTGTTGACAGTCATAACTTCGTAAATAATTTCGTCTATCTTGGAACCAGCTTCAACACCAACAACAACGTCAGCTTCGAAATCCAACGCAGAATATCTCTTGCCAGCAGGTGCTACTTTGGACTAAGTAGGCAATTGAGAAGTAAAGTCCTCTCTCGACGAACAAAAACAAAACTCTATAAGTCACTCATTATTCCCGTCTTGCTATATGACGCAGCGGCATGGACGATGAGTCGATGTTACGAGAGGTTTGGTACCTTCAACATATAAACATGTTAGCAGTAGCAAGCATATATATATGTTGCTTCGATTTGTTTTCCTTTTTGTCACTTCAACTTCAGTATTTTTATACAATTTTTGGCTGGGATTTAGAATAGCATCCCCGGATTTCGGGAATAAAATGGGTATCACTGGAAAGCTGACGTTCTCCAGATCACGACAATATATATATATAGTTGCCGCTGACTTATAGTTTTAAAGATATTTGCATTTAAAGTTGGAAAATTAACAACTTTTACATTGATAATTTGTATATTGTGAGTAACTTTTTCACTACTACATATTAATTGTTTTAATATTTGTTGTAAATAAAGCTTTATTTTAATTATTTCATTTTAGTTACAATTCTCTGCATTTGCACAATAAGAAAAGGGTTGCCATGGTTATTTTTTTTGAAGCGCGGCGCGAAAAATAAAATAATATAAGTGAAAAAGAAAAGAAACAATATACAAATTATCAATGTAAAAGCTGTCAATTTTTCAACTTCAAATGCAAATATCTTTAAAACTATAAGTCAGCGGCAACTATATATATATATTGTCGTGATCTGGAGAACGTCCCCTTTCCACTGATACCCATTTTATCCCCGAAATCCGGGGATGCTAGTACTTTTACTTAGTACTTTTCTTAAATTTCTTGTTTCCAACACACTAGCGGATCTTCAAGATTAATTTTAAATTTCTGTAAATTATAATATTTTTTATTTTCTTCTCTGTTTCATTTGCAATAACTTACCGCCAATCACCAAATTTATCCACACGAGCACGATATGCTCGTACGATTCTGTTAATTTATCGATATCACCCGTTTGTATGGTGTTAAACCCAGGGTTCTCATTTACTACTCCGTAGCGGCAAAATTTCTAAAATTATTGTTATGCTATCGCTACCGCTCTCACTTTGTCGGCAGCCGCAGCATAGCCTTAGCATAACAATGTAAAGTATGTGCTCTACTCTGCTCCGAGTTTTGTTAGGTAAAAAACTATAGCTGGTGTGGGAGCAAAAAATTAAATTCTGCGCTATGCTCTGGCGTAGCGGTAGCAAAAAATTGGGAGCGGTAGCACAGCGGAGCAAATGAAAATATTCATGTGCTACAGCTCCCGAATGTGTTTGTTGTTTTTTTTTTTCTTTTTTGCTATTTTCTGGCATTTACAAGTATGGTACAAGTTGGTATATAAAAGAAAGTCGTTTATAACTCAAGAACGGCTGAACCGATTTTGCTTGAAATTGGTGGGGAGGTAGTTTAGAAGCAGGGTAAGGACATAGGATACATTTTATCTCTTTATACTAAATTTCAATACAGCTTATAAATACAAAAATTATATTTCAAATCATAAGCATTTGTTCAAAATTTATGTAAGAATCATTTGAACATTTTAGTAATTCAAAAATAGAAAGAAATAAGTAAAAATTTTCATTTCCAAACATGCTTAGTATATGGGTTATACTGGTTTTGCTTCTTAACCAGGTAGTTTTTTTTTTAAGACGAGCCCGTCCGATATATTTAATATCACAACAAAAAATTGCATTGGAATTTTCATCGTCAAGGCACTGCGGATACTTTGCTAGATTATTGGTCAAGGACACAAATGCATTCATAACAAACCAAACGCGATATCTAACGTAAAGATAAAGCGGAATAATTGGAGTGTTGATAAAAAGGTTTATTATAATTTTAGATATACAGAAATCTTTTCGATTCTTTGCAATATACATTGAAGTATGTATATGCGTACAATTTCAAACTGATACTTCCTAAAAAATTATAAAATTACTAAATATTGGGAATGGTAGAATAGAACTGCAAATACACAGTGCAATGGATTAACACATTAGCGTAAATTGCGGGAATTCCCGTCATTCATGTTTCCTTCAATAAAACAGTTGCGGGAATTCCCGCGCTATATTCCCGCAATTTCTTCCGCACATATAAAAATGCCATAAAATACCTCTGATCTGTAGGAATTTAAAGATAAAAATCAGGATTGTAGTGTATTTTCTATGGAAAATTTTTACATGCCTCGGTCCAGTTCTTAATGTAAATATTTAGGGCTAAAATTTTCAGGGAATTTTTTTTTGGGGTATTTCCAAGGAAATTTCGTGACGGGACTGAAAAAATTAATAGTTAAAAAAAAAACACGCTAATGTTTATAAAAAGGGGGAAAGCATATGTACATAGTTAAAATTAATTTCGAAAATTCATAGTAATTGAGTATTGTAATACATTTGGAATAGATGATGTTTTTGGTAATATAAAATTGGTAAATATTTTACATAATAAAAAAAAATGTATAATTTATTCAATTATTATCTAATTCACTTTATTAATATATTTCTTAAAATATTTGATTTTAGATTTATAAAGGCACTTGACGCAACAAGTGCCAAAATGATTTGCATAACATTGTTTTGTTTGAATTATTCAATTAATTCAAATATTATGCCAGAAAATAGCAAAAAGAAAAAAAACAACAAACACATTCGGGAGCTGTAGCACATGAAAATTTTCATTTGCTCCGCTGTGCTACCGCTCCCAATTTTTTGCTACCGCTACGCCAGAGCATAGCGCAGAATTTAATTTTTTGCTCCCGCTCCAGCTATAGTTTTTTACCTAACAAAACTCGGAGCAGAGTAGAGCACATACTGTACATTGTTATGCTAAGGCCATGCTGCGGCTCCCGACAAAGTGAGAGCGGTAGCAAGAGTAAAATGAAATGCTACGAGAGTAGCGTAGTTTTTCAAACGCTGGTTAAACCATAACCCAGCGATGCGTTGCCCTTCAACGTTTATTAAATGCGGTTTGAATAGCGCCTCAAAAACTTTATCACACAACCAAGAGTTATTGTAGTAAAGGTAGTAAGAAAAAAATATTATGTTAATAAAATTTAGTAATGGTGACAAGCCCAGTTGTTTCCAACGCTACTCACTGTTCCATCTCGATGTCATAGGTGATATTGCAAAGTTTCCATAATTTTTTTTTAAGTTTCTTTTGTCTAACTTTATTATTATACAAATGTATGTACTAAGTGCCACTAACCTTAAACAGATATCGTGTGATTTTATGGCCAGCAATGTCCAGTCGGCTTAGTAAACTTACTCCAATAATTTTTTTTCTGCTTGTTAATCTGCAACAAAGAAAGTTTTTGTTAAAAAAAATTCGCCTTGATTTCTATATATAGGTATATTTAAAAGAATAGTAATTAAAATATTTAACAAATATGAGTTTACTTGTTGAAACTCCAAAATTAACCTAACTATTGCGCATTTCTCTGCTTTTGATATTAATTCTTCTTCTTGAGAAATTGTGTATCGCCTTTTCTATTTTAACATATTAATATTTCAATAAGCTTGACCGACGATAGTTTTTCTCTTTCTTACTTACGCTTTCTCCCATTCTATCGGAAATTCCACATAGTGTTCAAAGTGTACGGATGTGTTTTTAATTTGCTCCGTAAATTCTGGGTCTAAAAAAACCACACAAGCAAAAATTAAAAAAACCAAACAAGTGATTAAGTAGAAAACAAACAAATAGCAAACAGTGCACACAAATTGTTATTATTAAACATAAACAAATTGTGTACGAAACAAAAAGTTAAAACAAAAAAGAAAAATAATCTAACAAACAAAAATGAATGCTGCTCAGCCTCACCAGCAAGGCCGTAGGCATTCTTTAAATTCCTACTTTAGCTTTGTCGAGCCAACAACAGCAACTCCTGGCAGAAACAAAACTAACGGCGATAACTCATCATCGCAGTGATCAGCTGAAAGGGCAACTAAGCAAGCACAGTCAGCAGAAGCTGCAGAGAACAGCAATCGGGCAACAACAAATGCGCTGACAGCAACCAGTATGTAGGTACCAGCAAGCACCCGGACAGCGAAGGAAAACAAAAAGCAAGGTGAAAATGTACCAAGCAAAAAAGAGCCGTCTGTTCAGACTGGTATTGATCGCTATATTAACGTAAAAAGGAAATTAAGTTCAGTAAAATCAGCGGTCAATACTAAAAAATTTCAACCAGGCACGCCAAATGGTAG
This sequence comes from Bactrocera tryoni, assembly GCF_016617805.1. NCBI lineage: Eukaryota > Metazoa > Arthropoda > Insecta > Diptera > Tephritidae > Bactrocera > Bactrocera tryoni. Next base: position 20,485,658 of record NW_024395977.1, read on the forward strand.
AAAGCCAGAAATCCTAAATGGCAAGAGATTTGCCAAACTAAGCAATGGTTCAGACGACGATGCGACCACCACAGTCGTTAATGCCAAACCACCTCCAATATATTTTCGCGAGCGTAGCAGTAATACTCTTGTTGCGAAATTAAGTGAAATTCTAGGTACTAACAATTTTCATATAGTGCCTTTGAAAAAAGGCAATGAAAAATCTCAAGCGTTTTTGAGATGCGAAAATATACACTGAGAATCCGCGAATAATTGAAAGTCTCATTGCCTGTCACTAAATGGCAAGAGATTTGCCAAGTTAAGCAATGGTTTAGACGACGATGCGACCACCACAGTCGTTAATGTCAAACCACCTCCAATATACTTATTTTCGCGAGCGTAGCAGTAATACTCTTGTTGCGAAATTAAGTGAAATTCTAGGTACTAACAATTTTCATATAGTGCCTTTGAAAAAAGGCAATGAAAAATCTCAAGCGTTTTTGAGATGCGAAAATATACACAGGGAATCCGCGAATAATTGAAAGTCTAATTGCCTGTCACGGAAGAGAAAAGATAATATTCCGATAAATTAAAAACACGTCCGTTCGAATTCACGTTCAAATTACAAGATCATCTTTTATTCCGTTCTTGGAATTGCTTAGCCTAATCTTAAAACTAACGGCTTATACTAGTGGTAATGTAAATATTTATTACAAGGGGTAAGTAATGAATGAAGGTAATATAAATGTATTATTAAGGTAAGTATATTATTTTGTACAATTCAATATTTATAAATTCAATTTCATCATTCATTATAATAATTTAATTTAAATAATTCATTTTCTTAAATTTAGTTTCAGATTTACAAAGATGTCGCTTGGCGCAACACCGGCCACTTTGACAGTATCAGGTTCCTTCAACGTCCATTGGAAGTAAGGCTAATTTGTGTATGGGGCGCTTAATTGTGCCCGCCTTCGTTGTTACGTCTGCGACTCGCACCTTGCCGTCTTGCCCTTCGACGGTTGCGACGACTCGTTCTGTTACCCACTGCTGCGGCGGCACGTTGTCCTCGTGAACGAGAAAGAGGTCGTCGAGCTGCATATTGCGTTTGGGGTGTAGCCACTTGTTGCGCTCCTGAAGGCCCCTCAGGTATACATTGGACCACTGCCGCCAGAACTGTTGCTTGAGACAGCAAACAAGTTGCCATCTCTCGCAACAACGAACTGGGTCCACTGGCACTTGCCTGGATCAGAAACGCTTCCTTCAGCACGTACAGCTTGCGATCGGCGCTGACGAAGTTGGTTGCGTTGTCGGTGAACATCTTCTGGGGCATTCCTCGGCGACCAATGAACCTTTTTAGGGCGAAAATAAATGAATTAGTTGACAGGTCTGAAACTAATTCTAAATGTACTGCTTTGGAAGTTAAGCAAACGAAAACTGCAATATAAGTTCTCACTGGTGGTCGACCACGTATTTTTAAAGCTGTGTATATCGGACCACAAAAATCTACGCCATATATAAGAAAGGGCCGTAGCGCTCGAAGTCTTTCGACTGGCAAGTAGCCATATGCGTTCTCGAAGAAGCGCAACCGACGCTTTAGCCCCAGCGTGGTGATTTCGAATATGCAGGAACCATAAATACGTTATAACGAAGTGCGAACTTTTATTTAATAAAAGCGGAAATTTGGCATCGTATGGGAGAGGTGCATTTAATAGGTGACCTCCTACTCGGATTAATTTGAATGAAAGCGACATATCCGAGTACTCATGCAAAAACGGGTTGAGTTTTTGCAAGTTTGCGGGTAGCGTGGTACCTTTATGCAATTTTCGAATATCATCCGAAAATTCTGAATGCTGGACCACCTGTGCAATTTTTAGAAAACTCAAGTTTAGCTCTTCTGAAGTCAGATCTTGTCCCATGGAGGATTTTGGTGGTTGCCTGATCCATCGTAATATGTATGCGACCACACGCAATTTTTTATGAGAAGAGAATTTTTCAATAAGGTCCAATATTGAATTTTTCTCAGCAGTCGAAATTAATGTAAATGTATTTTTCTTCTTCTCTAATGCTTCGTCTTCTGGTGAGAGTTGGAAGTGGTTATTAATTGGCCATAATGCAGGGTCTTCTAGGAGGAACTGTGGACCGCCAAACCATACCGAATTATTCAATTCGTCCACGTTACAACCCCGAGACACTTGATCCGCAGGATTTTGTTTCGTTGGCACATGTCTCCAATGTACTTTGTCAGTCAACTCTTGAATTTCGGACACTCTGTTTGCGACGAAGGTTTGTAGTGAGGATGGATGTGTTTTAATCCAATGTAAAACGATTTCAGAGTCTGTCCAAAATGTAATATTTTCGAAATGTCGACTCAACATAGGCACGACTTTTTACCATAATTTCGAAAGAAGATGTGCTGCCGAGAGCTCAAGACGCGGAAGAGATTTGGTCTTCAGCGGAGCCACTCTAGACTTTGCAGTAAGTAGCACACATTTAATACCACTAGCAGATTAGCTTCGTATGTATATGCAACATCCGTACGCCCTTATTGAGGCGTCGGAGAAGCCATGTATTTGGCAGATGGCACTCCACTCAACGTTTGTTGGCTTTAAAGTTCTGCCAGCTAGTGTCAAGGCGCAAAGGAATCGACTCATCCCAATCTAGTTTTTGGATCCAAAGCTCTTGCAATAAGATTTTTGCTTTAGTAGCTAGTGGGGATAGTAATCCAAGAGGATCAAAAAGGCGAGAAGAAACTGACAATGTATTTCTTTTAGTGGCTCGCAGATCATTAAAATTGTCATCTAAAACAAAGCGAAACAAATCCTCTTTCGGCAACCAATGCATTCCTAACGTTTTAGTGGAACTTTTGTCATTGAAGCTTAATGAATTTTCAGTGTAATCACTTTCGAAAATATTAGAGTGGTTCGAAAACCATTTCGTTAAGGTGAATCCGCCCGAGTTTAATATTTTAATTACCTCACTTCTCAAAAGATATAGAGACTCAAAATTTTCGGACCCTGTTAATAAATCATCAACATGAAAGTCCCTTTTGATGACCAATGAACCGAGTGGATATTTCATTGCATTAGCATCACTGAGCATTTGCAAACACCGTGTTGCGAGAAATGGAGCAGGCGCAGTGCCGTAAGTTACGGTGTTTAGACGAAACATTTGAATCTGCTCAGAAGGATGCTCTCTCCCCACAATAAGCTGACAATTTCTGTCTTCTTCATGCATAATTATTTGACTGCACATTTTAGTAATGTCCGCTGTTAGTGCATACTTATGTAAGCGAAAATGAAGAAGAGTTGAGTATAAGTATTCTTGGATGGTTAGACCTACATTCTTAATTTGGCCAACAGCTAAAAGATCAAAGAATGTTTCAGCACCCAATAGGATATCCACTTTTTTACATTTTTGGAATTCTGGATCCGCCAATTCAATATTGAGCGAAATTTTCCAACCACTAACATTGATGTTATGGTCTGGATGATTTACTGAAATGCTTCGCACTACCCAGAATTCCGCCGAAAATTAATAATTATTTTAACGCGACTTGACAAACGCTCTTAGTTTTGACCCCACTTTTGTATTGGAATTGCCAATTCCTATCACGCTTAATGTTTTGCGCTGACTTCGAATCCGCAACTTCTGTGCCAAGTCCTCCGTCATGAAGTCGCAGGCAGGTAATCTCCACAGCTGGTCCTCACTGAAATTACTGCTGTTGCCAACATTACTCGATCCGGCAAACTCGCTGTATGCATGGCATGTGTGGTGGATGGTTGCGGATAAGGTGCAGCTGGGAAGGACACTGGATACTGGTGCAACAGGGAGTGATGGGATCGATTGCATATTCGGCAACGATCCGCTCTGCATTTGGAAACGGTATGTCCCCTACGCAAGCAATTTTTCATAAGGGTACCGATTTGACGAACTAGAATCTCTGTTGCACCGGAAGAGCGTTGAAAGTAGGGCAGGCAGTTAGATGGTGATCCCTCGATTTGCACTGTTGACAACTAGGCTGCCTTGTGTTTGCAGTAACTAGCGCCGATTTGTCCTATCCATTTGGTGTTGCTTCCCATGACACGTACTGCCTTTTGGTATGGGTTTCGTCCGTGAGTGTGATGCTCCTTCCTCTGATAGCTGCTGGTATCTCCTATTTAGGGTGGCTTCACAGTCCTTCCAAAGCGGCAGTTTGTCATAGTCCAGCGCTTCTTCCCATTTGGATCGGGCGGCAGGGTCAACCTTTGTCATTACAATGTGTATGATTATTGCATTCGTTATTTGTTTTTCATCGCCCAGCGATAACAATGAATCATATACCGCTGACACTTCGTCAATCATTGAACGCAACGAAGGCGCAGAAAGCTTTGGGATTGTTGGCAGCTCAAAAAGTTTAGATATTGTATTGAAAAATATCAAACATTTATTATCATAAACTTTTTTGAGACTTGCCAACGCTTTCGGGTAATTTTCATCCGACATCTGAAATGCTCTAACTGTTCCCAAATCCTCTCCGGATAAACAATTTACCAAATGGTTAAATTTTTCAGTATCTGGGATATTTGGATCATTATGAACCAAGCTCTCGAACAATCTCATAAAATTTTTGCATTCTGAATATTCTCCCTTGAATATCGGCAAATTCATTTGAGGGAGCCTTGAGATGTGAGAAGCTACAAACGATGTTTCGGCAAATGAAGTTTTATTTTTCGCTAAAATTGACTTGAATATGGACTTCGCTTCAAGGATGATGTCCTCTAACTCCCCTCGGGCTATGTCGTCTTCAACAATTTCTTCAATCTTTGATTGGCACTTAATTAATTTTTCACTATGTGAATTTAATATATCGAGACGACATTCCAATTCGATTGGATCTAAAGACGTAGTCTTTTCGAAAAGGCCCGTTTTAATGCGCAAAATACTACTTTTCGCATTCGTTCTTTGACGACTTAACGATTTTAAGTCCGTCAACTCCTTACTTGGAGACAGGTTGGCGAGAGTTGGCTTTGGTTTGCTCATTTTTGCCTGTTTAAATTAAATTTCCGACAAAAATACTATATAAGTTGGCAACAGATATATTAAGAATCGACAACGAAAACGAAAAAAAAATATATATATATATGGATTCCCAAATATGCGAAAGCCAAACCAATAAGGTACTTATGAGAAATGAACAATAGCAATAAAGATTGGCAACAATTATACTTCGATTCGGTTACAAAAACGAGAAAAAATAATATCGATTCCCAAGTATACGGAAGCCAAATCGAAAAATGCGCAAAATGAGCAATAGCAAAAGTAAAGTAATTTAATCGGAAAACGTCCGAACGAAAATCGACAAAAATTGCGAAAAACCGACCGATAATTGTAAAAGCTGATCGAAAAAATTGCGAAAAATATAATTTAATTTTGCAATTAACAATTCTAACCTTTATTTCAAAATAAAGGGCTACCGCAAAATCCCAAAATCCCTTATTCACTTTGAATTCGTACGTATATGTATGTATAAGTATGTATTAATATATAGTATATATGTATGTATGTACACTAAATACAATACAATAAAATAAATCAATATAATATAGAGTGGAAAGGGAGAGCCAAAAACTGAAAGTGTGCTTGTTTTGTTGTAGTTTGCTTTGTTTTTTTTTTGCACTGCTTTCAGTAATTCGCACTCGTTACCTAGTGCCGCGGCTGCTTGCCGGCGCTTATGTCCCTTTGGCACAGGATGCAGCGGTAGCTCATTCCCACGATGGCAGCGGATTGATGGCAGCAGAGTCTTGATGGCAGCGACGTTGTGGCAACAGCGTATTGATGGCAGCAGCGGCTTGATGGCTGCGACGTTATGGCAGCAGCATATTGATGGCAGCGGCGGTATTTTGTCGCGGTAGTTTTTAACGTCACTTCACGGTTAATACCATGTTCAGACCGACACTTAATCACACGATTTCGGCTGTTTAATGGATTATCCCACTAATCTTAAAAATTTATCAAGATTTCGCCATACAAAAATGACAGTTCCGAATCAATTCATTGAAATGATTTGAAACCGATTCACGCTAAATCTCTCTGTGCGACTCTGATTATGCTCAATCTACTTGTCAGCACTGGAAATCTGTTACATTATCTCAGCTGATTTAGATACTACAAAGGGAAAAAAATGTAAACAAACAAATTTTTTTTAAAGCAATGAATCTAATTTTATCTGAAAATCGACTTAACAAATGAAAAAATGCATCCATTATTTCTATTATATGGAAAATATTAAAAAAACCGTCTTTTTATTTCAAAATACTATATGACAATCTTTTCTTTTGAAAAATATTAAGCGATGTAAATTCTTGAATGACAATAACAGCTGTTTTTTGATCTTTCTAACGGCAGTGAGAACACTCTTGGGTTATGAAATGCTTAAATATAATCTAATCTTTTAAATTTTCGGTCTGAACATGGTATAACTCTTAAATTTTTGTCATACGGCACTTTTACACAATGTAAAAAAGTTTTTTTTTGTTGTTTTGGTTTGTCATTTTTAGCCGAAACTATTTCGCACCCCTTGGTGTTATTAACGTGAAACTCACTGTACCGCACCTTCTCAACGTCACGTTTACGCGTATATATGTATGTAGGTATTTTTATATGTATGTAGGTATTTTATTTTATCACTTCATTATTGAATGTACATATGTACTATATGTATGTACATATAAACGTATGTATTTAAATCAGTGGTCGGCATGAGAGGACCTATCACTGTGTTGGTGAGCATGAAAAAAAAGTAGTATAATTAACAGTATAATGAAAATTAACAAAATGTCTTTTAAGGATATATTCCCTATTATCTTTAAAAAACTTGGAACATAAATGGCATTGCATGGCACCAAAGGCATTTAGAATCGTAAAATATTTCACGCAGGGCATATTTGGTTTTGCGGTATAATCTTGCGTGATGTTAATTCGTTGCTGGCTCGACAACGACTGAAAGACTGAACGATAGAGCGTAAGCGTACGTGTGAAGTTAGTTTGCACAAATGTGCTCAGAAATGCCGACCACTGTGCGGAACACAATGACAGCGACAGACTGCAGCAGCACGACAGTGAACTGAAAATGGCGTTGTGCATCTTACTACATGAACATTCGTAAGAAGACAGCAACATAACAATGGCCGGCATGTACACAAGACAACACAGCTGTGCATTTTGCATGTACACAATTTCGTTGTGGCCATACTAATACCTTTCACTTTAATGAAATTTTAATATTTTGTTCAAACTGAAATTTTTTAAGCAAAAAATAAGTAAATAGGTAAATGTTTTTGTTTTAAATTATCAATTGTTATTACAAATGATATAATAGAGCTATTTTATACTTTTATTTGCAAAATAACGTCAAGTTTGTTACAGCTGTGAATAATTTTACATTTTACATATTAGTGGCATCACCACTCTACCTCCTCTTTCTATCTTCCATTCTTCTGTCAACTCTACTGTCGTCCTACTAACGTTGGCAAATATAGGAGGATATTGAAGTTAGCGAGAACGACAACTGTCGGCCTGCAGTCGTGTAGTCGTGCAGCTGTCAAAATAACACTGCCCATAAGAACGTGTGTATTTTAATATTTGACAGATGTAGTTTGCAGTCTGTCGTGCTCTATGTGTTCCGCACTTCACTTTCACTATATATTTGGGCTATGTATATAACGATATTTTTGTTTTAGAATTTGGTATTTCTTTATACGTAGATTTCTTTGTTTTTTTTTGTTTTAGGTTTAATTTGTTTCCACTTCACTTGTCGAAAGACCGAAAACGAAACGAATTGACAGGCAATTAGTCACGAATAGTTAATTAACGAAACGAAAGTAAATAAATTATGTACTAAGCTTCACTTGTCGAAAGACCGAAAACGAAACGAATTGACAGGCAATTAGTCACGAATAGTTAATTAACGAAACGAAAGTAAATAAATTATGTACTAAGCTCAAGCGATTAGTCCCTGCTCAGGCGTTATGAAAAATCTCAAGCGTTTTTGAGATGCGAACATACATATATACTGGGAATGCGCGAATAATTAAATGTCTAATTGCCTGTCACGGGAGAGAAAAAATGATATTCCGATAAATTAAAAACACGTCCGTTCGAATTCACGTTCAAATTACAAGATCATCTTTATTCCGTTCTTGGAATTGCTTAGCCTAATCTTAAAACTAACGGCTTAAACTCGTGGTAATGTAAATATTATACAACAACAAATATATTTATTAGAAACAAAGTACCAAAGTCAATGTTCAAAATAGAATTGATGCCGAATTCTAACCAATTAAAGAAAAATGAAATACACCCGATTTACAATTTAAAATATCTGCTCCATCGCAGAATCACCGTTGAGGAACCACATAAGAGAAATGGTCCAGTACAATGTATAAACTGCCACGAGTATGGACACACGAAAGCATATTGCATTCTACGAAGTGTCTGTGTAGTGCGTGGTGATCTACATCCTACTTCAAAATGTACTCTTAAAAAAGAGGATTTAAATAAAAATTAATTGTGGGGGAAATCACACTGCTAACTACAGGGGTTGCCGTGTATACAACGATTTGAAATCGAAGTTGTCACAGGGCATCCAAGCACGTCGTAATGAATGAATAAAATGATGAATATTTCATCTAATGAAAATATTAAAATCCCCGTCCATATTTCAAAACCAGTAAATCTTAAAGACAATGCTACACAAGGGAGCTATGCAAACGTGGTGAAAGCAATACTACACAAATGCAATTACCCCAACCTTACCCAATGTATGACACAATTTATTGCTTCAATGCAAAATATCATTCAAGAGATAATAAAATCACAAAAAAAAATGATACAAACTTTTTTAAGTAAAAAATGAGTGTATTGGACATTTCTTTATGCAATGCTAATGGTGTTAACCAACATAAATTGTACTTATTACATATCTGGATGAAAATAATATTGATGGAATGCTATTGTCAGAACTCATTTTACGAACAAAAACAATTTCTTTATACTGGGATTTAGACTCTATGTTACAAACCACCCAGATGGAAAGGCACATGGAGGAACATCAGTGTTGGTTAGAAAACGGTTAAATCATCACACATTAGAATCTTATGCCACAGCGCAATTACAAGCTACAACAATAACTAAAAAAAATCCCTGCGGGGACTTAAATCTGACGGCCATATACTGCCCACCTCGGTTTAAAATTACAGACATCCAATTTAAAGACTTTTTTGGAACACTAGGCCATAGATTTCTTGCAGGTGGAGATTACAAAGCAAACACACACGTATTGGGGCTCACGACTAATTAATCCGAAAGGACTACAGCTGTACCACACTATTATAAATAGGCACAATAACCTTGACATAATATCTCCTGGTAAGCCGACATATTGGCCTAGTGATCGTAACAAAATACCACATTTAATTGATTTTGCTGTAATCAAAAATATAAATAAATCGCACATAACAGTTGATACATGCACTGCTGCACGTAAATTAGAAAAACGCTTAAACTTGAGGAAGAATTCAATACCGATCTGTATATAAAGAATATGTGTCCAAATTCAAACTAGCAAAATTCCCTATAGAAAGCTCAAAAGTCCATGAAGCCACCAACTGACTCCAACATGCCTGTATGAGACATGGGTGGAAATTGGGCTCGAAGTGACGAGGAAAAGGCTAATTGTTTTGCAAATCACCTAGAAAAGGTATTTCAGCGAAATTGCACAAAGAACAACTTTGAGTTGTCCAGCTTACCCAACACAGTTAAAGAGTCACTCGAGTTTTTTAAGACTTCACCTTCTGAAACTATTAGAATAATAAAAAAACTTAACCAAAAAAAGTCACCAGGTCATGATAATATTATATATATATATTATATTATAATATTTGTATAAAACATTGGATTCTTATTTAAACAATAGACAATTAATGGTAAAAGTGGGACATTTCATATCTGATGAACGACAGATAAGGGCTGGTTAGATCCAACTCTATACATCATATACACAGCAGATCTTCCAACAGCTAAAATATATTAACATCAAGAATATTGCCCGAGCACTTAAGGTCTATGGCTAGCCACCTGACGTATAAATGTAAATGAACAAAAATGTAAGCATGTTACGTTTTTGCTTAGACCAAAAATGTGACCGGCAGTAAAAATGAACAATATTTTAGTACCCCAAGCGAATGAAGTAACTTATCTTAGTATTCACCTATATAGAAAATTTACGTGGAGAAAACATATATCTAGTAAAATAAATTGCATGAAGATAAGAGCTGCAAATTTAAATTGGCTTTTAAATAAAAACTTAAAACTTAGCCTAAACAACAAAGTTATTTTATATAATGCAGTCATAAAGCCGATTTGGATGTATGGCATTCAACTGTGGGGTAAGACCTGTGCAGCTAATGTTAAGATATTACAAAGGTTACAATCGAAAATGCTTAGAACAATTACGTGTTCACCGTGGTACATGCGTATTGAAAATATCCAAAAAGACCTTGGTATTCCTCGGTAAACTCCGAGATCACCCAAACCCTTTGGCTAATGCTTTGGTACATTCATGCGATCAAACACGCCTTAAAAGAAAAGATATGCCCGCGTACTACGTAGCAACGTTTCACCAAAACAGCTCAACCACTTGCTTGAGCTTGTCTAGTTTTTAAAGAGTTTTAAGACTTTAAAACTTAGGCTTAGATAAGCTTTTAAAACAAAAAACAGATTCAATAAATAAAAAAGGTATTGCAAAAAAAAAAGAAAAAATTTAACATTGTTGGTGAACAGCTGGGAATGTTTCAATGTGTTACCTCCGTCTTGCAGGGCGTTCTAGAGTTAAGAAATTACAACGAAAAGTGGGTCTGCTTCTTATACATATATATAGATATAGCATCTTTATTGAACTGTTACAAAAAATGTGATAAATTAAGAACCGCTCAACCGATTTTTTGCACCACTCCACATAAACCATCAACTAAATAATCAGAACATAGCCTGAAGATTTGGTTTGCATAGGTCGGTCCGTTCTTGAGGTATAAAATTACAACGAAAAGTGTCATTTATATATACTTATATCGGGTGATTTTTTAAGAGCTTGATAACTTTTTTTTAAAAAAAAACGCATAAAATTTGCAAAATCTCATCGGTTCTTTATTTGAAACGTTAGATTGGTTCATGACATTTACTTTTTGAAGATAATTTCATTTAAATGTTGACCGCGGCTGCGTCTTAGGTGGTCCATTCGAAAGTCCAATTTTGGGCAACTTTTTCGAGCATTTCGGCCGGAATAGCCCGAATTTCTTCGGAAATGTTGTCTTCCAAAGCTGGAATAGTTGCTGGCTTATTTCTGTAGACTTTAGACTTGACGTAGCCCCACAAAAAATAGTCTAAAGGCGTTAAATCGCATGATCTTGGTGGCCAACTGCCCATGCATCCCGAAAAATGCACTGTTTGGTGTGGTTTGTACGCTGGTGGAATCATTGGACCGTATTTTTCAAAGATGCTGTTGGACGCAACGTTACGGTGAATGGCGATCGCTATCGTTCGATGCTAACAAACTTTTTGTTACCAAAAATGGAAGAACTGAACTTGGTTGACATGTGGTTTCAACAAGATGGCGCTACATGCCACACAGCTCGCGATTCTATGGCCATTTTGAGGGAAAACTTCGGAGAACAATTCATCTCAAGAAATGGACCCGTAAGTTGGCCACCAAGATCATGCGGATTTAACGCCTTTAGACTATTTTTTGTGGGGCTACGTCAAGTCTAAAGTCTACAGAAATAAGCCAGCAACTATTCCAGCTTTGGAAGACAACATTTCCGAAGAAATTCGGGCTATTCCGGCCGAAATGCTCGAAAAAGTTGCCCAAAATTGGACTTTCCGAATGGACCACCTAAGACGCAGCCGCGGTCAACATTTAAATGAAATTATCTTCAAAAAGTAAATGTCATGAACCAATCTAACGTTTCAAATAAAGAACCGATGAGATTTTGCAAATTTTATGCGTTTTTTTTTAAAAAAAAGTTATCAAGCTCTTAAAAAATCACCCGATATATGTACTATATATACTGGGCCGGGTCGATTTGTGGAGAGGCAAAAAAAAATCGCCCATTGCTCTATGAAAATCATATTCTAGGGATAAAAATAAGATACACTGCCGAAGGAACCATACCTCTGAAACGAATTTTAGTGTCCCCCAATTTGGGTCGAACTTTTGGGTAGGGGCAAATTTTGAAAAATCCCACTTTGACCCATTTAGAGTGCTTTAATCGAGTCCAAATGTATGACCGACCCCCACTAACTTTGGACGACCGATCCACCCATGCCAGTGGCACACCCCCTGAAACTCCCCTGGGGGGTTCCCATACAATCATTTCAAAAAATCACCATTTTTGGTGATTACATGAACAAATCAGCTAAATTGCTATGTTTTTTCTTTATTTTTATTTATTTATTTATAATAATATCTATTTTTTCTCTTAAGAAATTTGTTTAGTCAGAACATATGTAAATGAAAAAAATTATATACATATGTAGATAATAAACTTTTTATAATATTGTGACATGATATTTCTTATAATTAGGGGTTTCACATGGTCTCATAATGTTATAAGTTATGACGATCCGAAAACATATAATTGAAAATTGTAGTTGTGTAAACTCAGTTTGTATGTAATCCAACAACCATTTTTTTAAACATGTCTAAAAATTTATAATTTTATGAATTTACGATGCTTTATGACAAGTTGTGAGTACCCCAAATATAAAATTGTAATATACTCTGTGCCCAAAAAAAAAGGTGACATTGTATTTATTTTGAAATTTCTTTACTTATTCTTCCAAATCAATTGCATCCCCTTCAAAGTAATCCCCTCCCGATGCAATGCACTTATGCCAACGGATTTTCCAATCTTCGAAACACTGGTTGTAGTCACTTTCCGGGATGGCCTCCAGTTCCGTCTTCGCTGCGGCTTGAATCTCCTCTATCGTATAAAAACGGTGTCCCCGGAGCGGATCTTTTGAGCTTGGTGAACAGCCAGAAGTCGCACGGCGCCAGATCATGTGAATACGGTGGTTGCGGAACGATATGGGTTGAGTTTTTGGCGAAATGATCACCAATTACGGGGGCAGTATGGGATGGTGCATTATCGTGGTGTAAAAACCAAGAATTGTCTTTCCACACTTCCGGCCTTTTTAGGCGGAGAGCGTTACGCAAACGACGCATAACGTTCAAATAATATTCCTTGTTGACCGTTTGGAAGGAATTCATAATGCACAACACCACGATAATAGAAGAAAACAGTCAACAAGACCTTGATTTTTGAGCGACTTTGGCGCGATTTTTTTGGTCTCGGCTCTCTTTTGGCACGATATTCGCTCGATTGATCGGTTATTTCGGGGTCGTAAGCATAGATCCAAGTCTCATCGCCAGTCATAATGCGTTTATGACACCCTGGTAGTCGGAAAGCATCGTTTCACACACTTCAACGCAACGCGTTTTTTCCAAAAAAATCAATGTTTTCGGTACCAGTCGAGATTTGACTTGCTTGAGGCCCAAAACATTCTTCAAAATGGTATTGGCTGTGCCTTTCGATATGCCAACTTTATCAGCAAGGTCTCTAATTGTTAATCGACGGTTTTTCAACACCAAATCTTTGATTTGTTGAACGTGAGCTTCGTCGGTTGAGGTTGATCGTCGCCCTGGACGCTCTTTGTCTTCGACGCGTTCACGGCCGGCTTGGAACTCACTATACCACTTGTAAACATTTTTTTTAGACATAGCATCATCACCAAAGGCTTTCTGCACCATCCTCAACGTATCCGCAGCAGAAAATTGATTCCGTAAACAAAATTTAATGCAAATTCTTTGCTCAACAAATTTCGACATTGCAAAAAACGAAAAACTCACTTTTAGCAGCTCACAAAACGACACGTATCTCAAACACGAATAACTATTTTGACATGAAATTTGACATAAATGTGACTGACAGTACTACCAACCTAAAAAAAAAAATAATTCTCCAAATCCTTCGACGCGCGCAGTTTAAATTCAAATGTCCCCTTATTTTTTGGGCACAGTATACATGTATTGCAAGCATAATATTATCCGTATAATATACTTACTTGTAGTTTTACTTATCCGTTCACATACTGAATTATAGCGCGACAAATGTTTGAAGGATTTTTTTATAATATAGTTAATAACGAAAACAAAAAATTACGTGAAAGTACAAACAAAGAAAACGCTGTCGTTAAAAAATACGTAAAATTTTTTTCTAAGATGTGGCCACTCTCGTTTTCCTGTCGTTGTAAACAATCTAACCTTTTTAACTATATTTTAGAAAATATAATCGGACATAAAGAGATGCCCAACTCATCTCCTATTGGGAGGGAGAGAGCAATTGCTAAACGTCAAAACATCCTGAACTCGGAGGTTCAACTGTCAAAGTTCAGGAGGTTTTGACGTTTAACAATTGGAAACGCGGGATGGCCAGATTGAAATCTTAACAGAAAAATATGTAAACGGAGGGAATTGTTGCCTCGCTCCAGACCATAACATAAATTGTAAAACAACCATAATTTAATAAAACACGAGATAGATATAAATATATTGGTGAAATGTTTCGTCTTGCGGTGTATTTTCAATGGAAAATTATTAAAAACTTTTTCTAGTTGAGAGCTAACACGCTTAATGCCCTTATTAATTGTGTGTTACTATATAGAAATTTTCAATCGAAATAAATATTAGGTGTTTTAGTTTAAATGTCCAAAATTATTATTATGTCCAATCTGGCTATAATGAAACATGTTTTAAAAAACGTTAATTTTGAGGCGCTTTCACAATGGAATAAGTTGGACCTTGTTTTATCCCTGATACATGTGCCCTCTAGAGAAACTCCCCTATCAGCACATACTCCATTTATGCCGAAATTCATTTTCAGTCCCCGACCACCATTTTCGCTTTGAAATCGTTGTGATCTTACTAATACTTTCTCTTCTTTTTCTCTACTGGCGTAGAAACCGATTATGCGTTTATAGCCGAGTTAACAACAGCACGCCAGTCGTTTCTTCTTTTCGCTAGGTGGCGCCAATTCGAGATAACAAGTGCAGCCAGGTCAGACATTCTCCACCTGATCTCTTCAACGGAGTGGAGGTCTTCATTTTCCTCTGCTTCTCTGGTGGGTACTGCGTCGAATACTTTTAGAGCTGGAACGTTTTCATCCATTCAGACGACAGATTAGATTGGGCAGAGCACACTTAAATTCCAATCGTTGGAGACGCTTTTGTCCGACCATGTTTTACAAAGAAGCTGATGCATGCTCTTTATCAGTTCTTTGCCGCCGAGCTTGAATAGCTCGGCAGGCAATCCATCGGCCCCAGCCGCTTTGTTGTTCCTCGGACGGGTAATTGTTATTCGAACTTTTTCATGGTCGGGCAATGGAACGTCTGCTCCATCGTCATGGATTGGGGAATAGGGTTCGCCTTTTCCTTAAATACTTTTTTATACTTTCACTGCCATTCAGCAGGCTGGAGAAGTCTTTCCCCCATAATTTTAGTATGGTCTAGGCATCAGTCACTAGATCATCTCAGGAGATTCTTCAAGAGTATGCTCTGGACTTGAAACCTTCTGTTAGTCGCCCCATTTTTTCGTAGAAATTTCGAGCATTACCCTTGTCGGCCATCTTGTCAAGCTCTTTATACTCACGCATTTTCTGAAAGCCAAGGGATTCGGTTGTAGCTGTACGTAAGGAGCTTGAAATGCCATCCCCCAGTTCCTTACTCTGTACTGGTTGGTTCGGAAACAGCTTGGTATCTTGATGTATTTTCTTATGCTAGAATCTAGATAACCATATTTCGGGGCCCGGCGAAATTGATCAGCCTCAACTTAGTTGGGGTTGCTTTCTCGTGGAGGCTGAATTTACTTTCGTACCAAAGACACCTTCCTTGCCCACCCTAGCGTTAAAGTCACCAAACACGGTTTTGATATCGTTGCGAGGGGAGCTCTCAAAGGTGCGCTTCAAGTGCTCATAGAAGGCATCTTTGGTCACATCGTCCTTCTCTGGGGCGTGGGCGCAAATCAGCGTTATATTGAAGAATTTCGCTTTGATGCGGATTTTGGCTAGACGATCATCCACTGGAGTGAATGACTGTACTCGGCGACGGAGTCTCTATCCCACCACGAATACCACACCAAACTTACGCTTCTTGATATGGCCACTGTAGTCCCATGCATCGCATTTCTTGGACGGCGGTGATGTTATTAATTTCACGAGGACATCAACAAGCAGGGCAGCGGCACCTTAATAATTAAGGGATCGGACAATCGTCATCAAACGGGGCGTCTCTCATCCGAGGCTGTTTTAGACTGTTCATTGGGGGCGCTTTTGCACAACCCTGTGTAGGGAATGTTCGCACCCTCACTTTAGCTCGCCTTCAAACGGATGGCCTTAGGCTATCCAGAAGATACTTGGTCAAAGTCCGGAAGTCGGAGCCAAATGTAAAAGAATCGTTTCTGGCCACTCATAAGTGAATGGTGATCAGAGAACTTTCCTCACTTGCGTGAACTTCTACACATGACTCCATCCTCCTTTACTAATACTTCTGTTTTGGTATGACAAGCTGCGACAATATGTCCCCTCTTAGCACATTTATTACATAACGCTTAACGAAATTTACATTGTTCTCTATTATGCGAAAAGCCACAACATGTACACGACTCCCGTTTCACATGTTTTATTACGTTTGTTTTTATGTTCTGTTCTTTTTTCATTTGAGTTTTACTTGTTTTTACAACATTTTGCATCGTGTATGAATTCGTACTCCCTTTGAATGTTGCTACTGTTTTTGTTGTTGTCTCGTATGTTTCAGCCATTTAGAGTACGTCTTCTAGTGACGGTATGAGGTGTTAAATATGATTTGATAGCGAATAATTTTATCCACAAAGTTTGCTGAACAGTTCGGCGGAACAATTAAATTTACATTTATTTTCAATTCCAAGAAGTTCTGCAACCCATTCACGGTGCGTTTGTATATGGTTCATATTTCGCTTAAAAAAATCATCAAGAGCTGGAAGCGTTTCGTTAATTTATCCGTCTACTGGGCGTGCGTTCGCGATGGCAAAGTTGCAACGCCGAATAAATTTTTTTAAAATACGAACAATTCCATACCGAACAATGATAGCAAAAACATTTTTGCTATTGAGAAAATTGTTTCAGGTAGGATTCCCAATTCGTATGGACTTTATTGAATGCGTGGAATGGTAGAACCACTGTTGCTTCTTATATGAGGTTAAGACTGTCAGCGTTGAAACTGAATTGCTGAATTTACTGCATCCACTCTTTCTGCTGATCGAGCAATGATGTTGCGAGTCTTCGCTGCTGCTGTATTAACTCTTGCCCTATGCTCTCGTTTGTCATTTTGATGTTTTTACACTGTACTCTTTGCTTTTTCAATTAAATACGGCGAGATAATGAATGTATGTACGTTGAAATCTTCGACTCCAATAAATGTAGTGTTTCCATTTATTTAAATATGAAACTTACATTTTTTACATACAATAAAGTTGTGAAGGGTTTCCCATTAACACCCACTTCGTAAACTTCTTCTTCTTTACTGGCGTAGACACCGCTTACACGATTAAAGCCGAGTTAACAATAGCGCGCCAGTCGTTTCTTCTTTTCGCTACGTGGCGCCAATTGGATATTCCAGGCGGACCTGGCTTTTCTCCACTTGGTCCTTCCAACGGAGTGGAGGTCTTCCTCTTCCTCTGCTTCCCCCGGCGGGTACTGCGTCGAATACTTTCAGAGCTGGAGAGTTTTCGTCCATTCGGACAACATGACGCAGCCGTTGTCTTTTAATTCGCTGAACTATGCCAATGTCGTCGTATATCTCGTACAGCTCATCGTTCCATCAAATGTGATATTCGCCGTGGCCAATTCGCAAAGGACCATAAATCTTTCGCAGAACTTTTCTCTCGAAAACTTGCAACGTCGACTCATCAGTTGTTGTCATCGTCCAGGCCTCTGCACCATATAGCAGGACGGGAATTATGAGTGACTTATAGAGTTTGGTTTTTGTTCGTCGAGAGAAGACTTTGCTTCTCAATTGCCTACTCAGTCCAAAGTAGCACCTGTTGGCAAGAGTTATCCCGCGTTGGATTTTCAGGCTGACATTGTTGGTGGTTTCTACGCTGGTTCCCAAATATATGAAACTATCCCCTGCGGGTACGGGGGGACCCCTCCGGGTTCGAGGGGAAACCGAATATACCCGGTCAGCTCAACTGGTCGTAGCTTCGACTACAAGGTCATACAACGCCTTTAACCTGGTACCACGGGGAGCCGTAGCCCCTGGAGGTAACTCCAGTTTGCTCATTGGGTTTAGCCCTTTGTGGAGATTCGTGGTGGCTGTGGTTAAAACCCAAATCGCGGGAAGAACCGACTTTGTCAGTCGAATGTGGAGTTGCATTGCAACCGGGTGCCGGACCCAAAGTACGGCAGAGGTTTTAGATGGGCCTCGAGCTCTACCAAGGTGGTTAGTGTGTCCACGCAACACTGCCAATTGGTACTGAAAATGCTTACCCAATTTTCAGGGCGCTGATCGACGCATTGCATTGATCCGTTGTGCTTTTGAGCACCGTGCAGTTAAGCTGTCGACAGCAGGATCCCACGTTAAACACAATCAGACGTTGTCAACAGTGACGTTGGAGCCAAGTCCCATTTGCTTTGCTTCCTTGTCCAGTCTGGAGAAAGCAGAACTAACGGCGCAGGTGTTGAGGCCGATGGTATCAATATCATCAGCATACGCCAGCAGCTGTACACTCTTATAAAAGATTGTACCTGCTAGATTAAGTTCTGCAGCGCGAATTATTTTCTCCAGCAGCAGGTTGAAAAAGTCGCACGATAGGGAGTCGCCTTGTCTGAAACCTGACGGAGCTTTTCGTGTTGCCCAGCGTCAGTTTACACAGCCGTATTAGTTTTGCGGGGATACCAAATTCAGACATCGCGGCAAAAAGGCAGCTACTTTTCGTGCTGTCGAAAGCAGCTTTGAAATCGACGAAGAGGTGATGTGAGTCGATTCTCCTTTCACAGAACTTTTCCAAGATTTGGCGCTTAGTGAAAATCTGGTCGGTTGTTGATTTGCCAGGTCTAAAGCCACACTGATAAGGTCCAATCAGTTCGTTGACGGTGGGCTTTAATCTTTCACACAATACGCTCGATAGAACATTATATGCGATGTTGAGGAGGCTTATCCCACGGTAGTTGGCGCAGATTGTGGGGTCTCCTTTTTTATGAATTAGGCAGAGCACACTTAAATTCCATGCGTTGGGCATGCTTTCGTCCGACCATATTTTACAAAGAAGCTGATGAATGCTTCTTATCAGTTATTTGCCTCCGTGTTTGAATACCATGCGCCCCCGCCGCTTTGTTGTCCTTCAGGCGGGTAATTGCTATTCGAACTTCTTCATGGTCGGGCAATGGAACGTCTGCTCCATCGTCATCAATTGGGGTATCGGGCTCGGCGTTGTACGTTCACTGCCATTCAGCAGGCTGGAGAAGTGTTCCCTCCATAATTGACGTATGCTCTGGGCATCGGTGACTAGATCACCTTTGGGGGTTCTACAAGAGTATGCTCCGGTTATGAAACCGGAATTTTCGAGCATTACCCCTGTCGGCCAGCTTATCAGGCTCTTCGTACTCACGCATTTCGGTCTCTTTCTTTTTCTGTCTGCAAATGTGTCTCGCTTCCCTCTTCAACTCTCAGTATCTATCCCATCCGAACGTGTTGTGGTCGATCGTAACGTTGGGAGGTAGGCAGCCTGTTTTCTCTCCGCTGCGACACGGCACTTCTCGTCGTACGAGCGGTTCTTTTGCATTTTCCGAAAACCAATGGCTTCGGTTGCAGCTGTACGTAAGGAGTTTAAAATACTGTCCCACAGTTCCCTTATACCGAGTTGTTGACGAGGGCTCTCAGAGAGCAGGAGTGCAAACCGAGTAGAAAATCGTTCGGCTGTCTGTTTTGATTGCAGCTTCTCGACGTCGAACCTTCCTTGTATTTGTTGACGTGCGCTTTTTGCTGCACAGAGGCGGGTGCGTATCTTGGCTGCAACAAGATAGGGGTCCGAGTCGATTTTAGGACCTCGGAGCGTACGCACGTCTAGAACACTGGAGACGTGTCTTCCGTCTATCACAACATGATCGATCTGGTTGGTGGTTTTTCAATCCGGAGACAGCCAGGTGGCTTGATGAATCTTCTTATGCTGGAATCTAGTACTACAGATAACCACATTTCGCTGAACTTACCGACCGTAGTGCCAAATATACCTTCTTTGCCCACCCTGGCGTTAAAGTCGCCAAGCACGATTTTGACATCGTGGCGGGGGCAGCTCTCATAAGCGCGCTCTAAGCGCTCATAGAAGGCATCTTTGGTCACATCGTCCTTTTCTTCCGTCGGGGCGTGGGCGCAAAGCAGCGATATGTTGAAGAACCTCGCTTTGATGCGGATTGTGGCTAGACGTTCATTCACCGGAGTGAATGATAGTACTCGGCGACGGAGTCTCTCTCCCACCACGAATCCAACACCAAACTTGCGCTCCTTTATATGGCCACTGTAGTAAATGTCACAAGGACCTAATCGTCTCTGTCCTTGTCCCATTCATCGCATTTCTTGGACGGTGGTGATGTCAGCCTTTATTTTCGTGAGGACATCAACCAGCTGAGCAGTGGCACCTTCCCAATCAAGGGTCCGGACATTCCAGGTGCATGCCCTGATATCGTAGCCCTTATTTCGTTTGCCATGATCGTCATCAAAAGGGGGGTCTCTCATCCGAGGCTGGTTGCTACTTTTCATTGGGGGTGTTTTTTTACGTGGCGGGTCCCAAACCCAGCGCACAACCCTATGTAGGGGATGTTTCGCCTTCTCACTTTAGCTCGAATTCAAACGGATGTTCTTAGGCTACCCAGAGGATACTTTTTCAAAGACCAGAAGTCGTGAGCTGCTTGAGTCATATGTAAAAGTATCGTTTGCGGCCACTCCCAAGTGAATGGCGATCAGAGAACTTTCCTCACTTGCGTGAACTTCTGCACATGACTCCATCCTCCTTTACTTTCACTTAACACGAAATATAAAAAAATATAGTTTTTAGATCGCTAAGGAGCAGCGATCGTTCTTTTATTTAAACATCAAGTATACAAAAGACGAGTACATTATATGTTGCGGCTATATTTATACTATAGTAACGATATATAGTACATATATAATAAGGTATTTGCTGCTACAGAATGTGGTGTTGTGACAAGTGTGATAAGGTCAGCGTTATGTATTTTAAAGTATAAATATATAGTTAGGCAAAGTATTATTATTATTTCGATTTCTATAAATGTATTACGAATAGTATGTTCTTCAAAAGGAATTACAAATATATGTATGTAGTTTTATGTATATTGTCAAATTTATACTCGGAACTGCTTTTTTATTTCTTCTATTTGATTATGGTATTTATTACCTTTGATTTTAATGCTATTATTAAATTGCTACTATGCC
Source organism: Bactrocera tryoni (assembly GCF_016617805.1). NCBI lineage: Eukaryota > Metazoa > Arthropoda > Insecta > Diptera > Tephritidae > Bactrocera > Bactrocera tryoni. The sequence continues at coordinate 20,507,213 of NW_024395977.1, forward strand.
GATCTACTATGCCGGTCTCTTTCGACCAATTCAGCGATTTTATCGCAATTTTCGACGACAGGCCTTCCGTAGCGTGGCGCATCTTCGACCACCTCTACACCAGAATGAAAACGTTGAAACCATCGTTGTGCGGTGGAAATGAAAACTGTTTCGGTCCATAAACTGCACAAATTTTGTTGGCGGCTTGAGATGCATTTTTGCCTTTATCGTAGTAGTACTGTAAAATATGCGTTTTTTTTCTCTTTATTTTGCTCCATGTTTGCGACGCTATAACTCACGAACAACTTAGAAGAAACGATAATCAATCAAACGCATGTTAGCGCGTGAAATGAGCTTTCCAAAAAGGTATAGCATGACCCGATGCGACGAATAAAACTAGAACTACGCGCTTTCACCGCCAACTAGCGAATATACCGCAAGACTTTTTTGACAACCTATTATGTATGTCTATATGGATGGAGTCATGTGTAGAAGTTCACGCAAGTGAGGAAAGTTGTCTGATTGCCAATCACTTGGGAGTGGCCAGAAACGATACTTTTACATATGGCACAAGCAGCCCACGACCCGCTCCAACATCAAGTATGCTCATCATAGACCAATGAAGCAGTGATAAGCTTTCAGCAATACGTGTGATAAGTGCTTTCCGAACCATGTCAAATGATGCTGCTGAGGAAGTAGCCAGTATGGCGCCGATTGACATCTAGGCAGACGAATTCGCGCGAATATATAACTCATCAGAGACATCTACCGCTGCAAAAAGAGAGGAGGGAATCAAAAACATCACACTGTGGCGGCAACGGTGGAAAACTTTATGAAAAGGACGGTGGACCCACAGATAGATTCCAGACATACTTCCGTGGATAGTAGAGTGGGTCGATTCCGGACTTTTCCGATTCGGGATTTCTAATAGTGCGGAAAAGTTGCCTTAGTACTCCTGATTCCAATGCAACTTTTTGTTTTGAGATCGGATTGCATCTTCAACCCCAACTCCGGCCTTGAAATTTCGGAAATTCGCCTAAAATCGTGAAATTGTCTACCTAGCACCTGAAATACGCATCTCAGGGCAAAATGTACAAAACAAAAGTTATTTGTCACGTCATTTGCTATCGAAATGGTATGTGTGATCATGGCCGTAGGACGAACCGTTCCCGAGATACGAGTGAAAATGAGGCGCGCCACATCGCAAGGTAAAAATCGGCTATCACACACATTCATTCACCTACGCCAAAGGACACGTTCGGATAGGTCTCCACACAAATATTTTTTTCATCGAGTTCCTTCACTCTTGTCGGTGATTTCGCCGAGTTCTATCACTTACATTCATTTCCCTGCGCCATACGACACGTTCGGACTGGTCTCCACATAAATATTTTTTTCATCGAGTTCCTTCACTCTTGTCGTTGATTTCGCCGAGTGCTATCACTTATATTCTCTCAACAGAACACAGAACTCAAAATGTCTGTATCTAAATTTAAATTTAGACAGAAATGTTCTGTGTTTGGCATATATCCGTACGATCTCTCTGAGTCCCAGTTACCCACTTACCAGGATGTTCTTTTGTGTTATCAGTTTGAAAGATTTCGTATAGGGCGACTCCGAGGCGACAACTATGAACCTAGCGGTAAAGAGGTTACAGAAATAGTTGCATAAAAGGTTGAAAATACTTTCAAAAAGTCATCTATTGCGATAGTTTCACACACCAGAGTTGTACAAATGCTCACCACATACCATAAGAAATTTCTGTTTCTTAAGCAAATGTTTTTAAGGAACCCAAAAGGTTTGAGATCTAAAAGAGACGACTTTGTCTCTTCTGCCGGAAAATTATTTGACATCGCTGCTTGTAAATGCATTTATTTTTCTTCTTGCACTTGTCCCAAGGAAAGGAAAGTTCCTATCAATGAACAACCATTTCTCTTGGACCAGAGAATCAGAAGAATTGGTCGCATTGGAAGTGTTGATCTATCTGAAATAAGACTACAAAGAAAAATGAACGTAAAGGAAAGCTTTTAAAACGTCATTCAACATCAACACTTACCAGAAAAGTATCAGCTAGAACACGTGACCATTCAGATCAGCCAGACTCTCATACAGACGACAACAATGTAGGTGCGTCGCACATGGATTCTTCCAAAAACAATGCTGATGATGAATTTTCTCTTCCATCCTCTAAAACCAAAGAAAACACACTAGTATTAGAACACACTGCTTTAGCTGCCCAAAGATTTGGAGTAAGTGATAGAGCAGCGGCCTTGATTGTTTCATCTGCTTTTCTGGATGCCAAAAAAGCAGGTTTGATAACAGAGGATCAGGCTAGCTTTGTCACTGAAAAATGCAAGATTAGTCGGGCAAAAAAAGTGTTGGAGCTAAGCTCCAAAACACCGAAAATATTGACTCTGTATATAGGATGTATTTTGACGGCCGCAAAGGCAATACACTAACACAAGTCAGCGAAGGTGAAAAGTACTACCGCGACACTGTCAAAGAGGAACATATTTCTCTTATAGCGGAACCTGGTTGTCATTGCTTTGTCCACGTCACCTCTCCTTCCGGGTCAGCTGAGGATGAGACGCAAGCTATATGGCAACATTTACAAGACAATTCAGTTGATGTGGAACATATAGAAGTTGTCGGTGCTGATGGCACCAACACGAACACAGGTTGGAAAGGTGGAATCATTCGGAAACTAGAAGAAAGAATAAATAGGCCATTACAGTGGGTTGTTTGTCTTCTACATTTCAACGAATTTCCATTTCGTGCTCTTTTCGAACACATAGATGGTGTCTCAAAGAGTCCAAATACATTCTCTGGCGACATAGGTAAACTGCTCCCTGATTGTGAGAAGTTGCCTGTTGTCAAATTTGAAAGTTTTCCATCCTGCCAATTACCTTCTGAGGTTATTAACCCGACCCAACTTAGCACAGACCAAGCTTATCTCTATAAAATATCAGAAACTGTTATTTCCGGTTAATGTTCCTCAGATTTAGCGTCGATGCATCCAGGTAACATGTGCAAATCTCGCTGGCTCACCTGTGCAAATAGAGTTCTGATATTATACATTTCTACTGACAAACCAACAAAGGAAATAAAGATTTTGGTCAAGTACATACTTACAGTTTACTCACCTTTGTGGTTCTCAATAAGATTCAACAGTTCAATCAAAGATGGCTCGCGCCATCTCTATGCTGCAATTCAAAGGTCGGGATACTTACCTGCTAAACTGCGCAAGGTTGTCAATTCATCCATTCAACAGAATGCTTTCTTTGCTCTTCCAGAAAACATTCTCCTTATGATGACTGACGAACGGATAGAAGTCAGAAAGTTGGCGCTTGACCGTCTTCTGGCAGCCAGAGAAGCAGAGTCTGCACTGTAAATGGAAGGGTTAGATGTAATAAAGTGCCAAAGCTGAATCTCAAAGCTAATAATTATAACGATATAATTAACTGGAGGACTATTACCTTGACTGCTCCACCAGTTCGTTGTTCAGTTTCTAACGAAGAACTCATTAAAGGGGCTGTCGGGAGACACTGCCGAGGTATGGAAATTTAGTGAATTCCCCTCTCACACCGTGGCAGTCGAGAGAACCGTCAAACTGGTGACAGAGGCATCTTTTTAAGTTATTGGCCCCCAATCTTGTGATCGTTTTATACGCCCTACACTGAAATCTAGGCAACAAGTGCCAAAGTTTAGTACAAAATCTGATTTTATCAATAAATTTGACACAGATTCAGACTAAAACAAGCCTGACATATGGTTGGTTGGTTGGGTTGGGCTTGGGAGGAACCCGAAGAGCAGCCACCTCCACGCGCTGGGTTCTGGGTGACCAATACAGGTTAGCTGAGAGCTGTAACAATTTTCACCTTGCGCTGTGGCGCACCGCCTTTTCGCTCGTATCTCGGGAACGGTTCGTCCAACGGCCATGAGTATACCATTTCGGTAGCAAATGACGTGACAAATAACTTTTGTTTTATACATTTTGCCATGAGATGCGTATTTCAGGCGCTAGGTAGACAATTTCACGATTTTAGGCGAATTTCCGAAATTTCAAGGCCGGAGTTGGGGTTGAAGATGCAATCCGATCTCAAAACAAAAAGTTGCATTGGAATCAGGAGTACTAAGGCAACTTTTCCGCACTATTAGAAATCCCGAATCGGAAAAGTCCGGAATCGACCCACCTAGTGTGCATTCCACTATTATTGAAATAATCAGATGTCTCCAAGTGAAATATCCTGATTACTCTATTAAAGAAACTGTCAACATTGCCATTGACAGATATAATAACACGATACATTCAGTTACGAAAAGGAAACCAGCTGATATTTCCTTTGGAAGAACACAGAAAATCAACTACCAAGATTTAACAAACTTTAAGGAAATAGTTAATTCTGAACTTCGAAATGAAATAGCCAGAAACCAAAAAAATACGCTAAATTATCACGACAAAAATAGGTCAAAAATAAGGAATTACGAACCTGGTGACACTATATTTAAAAAGAACAAACAAATTAAAGGGAAAACGAAACCCAATTTTTAAAAAGAAACTGTCGCTAAAGACATTACCATCACAATAACTACTAAAGATAACAGAAAGATTCATAAATCACATTTAAAAGACTAACTGACATTTACTCTTTAGACTCTTACCTTACTGGACAACTGCAACAGTGGACACCTACGAATATGACAGCCCGATCGTGACGATCAAACAAGGACTAGGAAAGATTACAAAAGGGACGTATAAAATTATCCACACTATCGACTTGGACGACTACGAAAATGTTTCCAACGACGTCAGACTTCTGAAAAACTAAACAAAACCCATTGCATTTCACAGATCCTTAGCGGAGAAAAAGCGCTTTGCGATTACCAGTGTCTAAACCAAGCTATAATTGAATTAATTAGTGAAGGAAAAATATTTCTTTCAAATTTTATTGGAAACATTACTTATAATAATACATCTTTTAAACTAAATGGTACTTTTCTCATAAACTTCCTTAACGAAACTATAACTTTGAATAACGTTAGTTACTCAAACTGGCAAACAAGTTCCTATCAAATCTTACCCACAATACTTCAGAAGAACCTAAAGGAAAATGAAATTAAATTAGACTTAAACTATTTACATAAACTACATTTAAATAATGTAAATGAACTAGAACGAATAACATCAAAAAACATTATTTCAATTAGTTCAAGCTTCTTAGCAATTCTTGTTGCAGTAACACTATCATTAGTTTTATGTATCATACTCAAACCAAAAAACAGAAATTCATTTCTTATTTCACTAATAATAGATTACCACAGCTTTCAATAGATAATAATTTTTAATCAGCGAGACGCTGATGCTTAAGAAGGGGGGAGTTATCACAGCTAGCATAGCTAATAAAATATGCAACAACAAAGTTGTCGTAGCTAGTAAAATATACTGACAAGAATGTTGCAACTTTAAACAGAAATTCAATTCAGCAATATTCTGCAAATAAACAATATCATTGTTGCTCAATATAGTTGATTTCCAAAATTTACAGCAACAGCACATTTCGTCGGCACTAAACCAGAGCGGAAGCCGTGCCGCCGCAATGTAGGCCGTTTCTCGACCAAACTGAGGTTTGCTGTTTTGCTATAATTATTGCTTACGTTATCATTATAGAATATATAGAAATAAGTACTAGTAAGTAAGAATTCGTACATATGTAAGTTTATGTATAGTAAATAAGCAAAATTTGAAATGTATTCAATAAAGAAATTTGAGTTCAACTTTATAATTCCAAAGAGCGAGTAATTAATTATTTGCTGGCAACCATTAACTTGTATGTACATATAGAGCAGTACGCGCACACTTTTTACCGATAAATGATATCACGATTTGAATTTGAATTGTACCTACATATGTATGTATGTAATTATGTGCTAATATGTAGATGCGTATGAAAATTTAAATGAAGAAATGTAATTTACATACAATATTATTGTTGAAATTGTAATCTTATATTATTAATATGGCAACCTTGTGGATGATGTTGTCAGTGTCATAGATTCCTAACTGTAACCGTAACATTGTACCAAGAATGATAGAATAAAAGATTACGACGACCGCCATTTCGTAACGTCATAGTTCCGTGTTGAGAAGAACAAGAGTGAAAAACTGTCAAATGGCTTGCAAATTGTAAACAGAAAAGTAAACACTTTTGTAAATTCGCAAAATATTATTAATTCTTTCGATTTTAATGAAAAGTTTTAGTCAAGCGATTGAATATTGTTGAGTGAAAAGATTTGAAGAATTGATAATAAAATTGTCTATTAAGTTGTGATTCAAATGGAGAAGACGTTTCTTGTGTTGTATATAAATATATACATATATTATAAGTTCAGATGTATCAGATGTATGAAATTATGATAAAAGAATTGTGAAATTATAATGAAAATATATTTGTAACATATTTTTAACCTATCGTCAACTAATTCCAAATAAAGTGAATGATTTAATCAATTGTGTTTATGATATTTCAGTCTTTCTTTTATTGTACATAAACAGATATTTATATTAGTAATAATTCTAATATAAATATGAAAATGAATTAACTTAATCTATAAAACTAAAACTATTTTATTATTTTATTAAGTTTGCGTTTCTTTTTATGGATTGATTCTTCCAATTCCTTGTTCAACTTTCTTATCTTAAAAAACATTCTAGCTCGGAAGAACAACTTTTTGATTCTATTGCTACAATCGATTTCTGACGATTCCTCCATGTGTGTTTGCAAGTATTTTTTAGAAATAAACAAGCCGTCGCCATTAATATTTTGAAATATGTGTTGTAAGGAAGCCATTTTTTCCATCAATTCTTCCGACGGCTTAGTTAATCCACCTTCGCTCAGGTGGCTGACCCAAGTATATGATGCATCTGCATCACGATCTACAGAAATGTCGTCTACTTGGTCTCGCAGCTTATGGCATATGTATCCAGCCAAATTTTCTAGACCATCGTATTCTACTCCTTCTAGCTCTGCCATTTCGTCTGGTATTTCTTCACCTTCGGAATCAAAAGTAACAGCCTTAAATATTATTCCTATAATAAGAGAATCAGTTATTATAACTATTTTTTTTTTAATTTTATTTTCAAATTACCAGTGAAAGGCGGCTGGGAGATTTCCAAGTCTGGCGTGTCATCAACTTTCACATTCGCTGCATTAGATATAACGCCTTCATTTTTTCCTAGTATATACGACCTAAGACGGTATTTAAACTCTTGTTGGTCAGGGTGATCGTGCAAGCCACCCTTAGCTCGAATAACTCCAAAAAAGTTGTGCCTAAACATTCCACTGAAATTTTTCCTGCAAAGACGAATGAATTAATATTATTTTGGGTATTTCCAAAAGTGTTTACTTTTCTGTTTACAATTTGTATGCATTTCTATGCTTGTTCTTCTCAAAACTGTTCAACGAAATTGTTGCACAATGTATTTATTTTGCAAGAATTGTCACGAGCTAAACCGTAACGGTAAACGGAAATTGTTTGACGATTTGAAAGCTTTTCTTTGTATTTTCCTTTGTATTTTTCCAATGCGACCAAGAATTGGTCCAGAGAAATGGTTGTTCATTGATAAACTTTCCTTTCCTTTGGACAAGTACAGGAAGAAAAATAAATGCATTTACAAGCAGCGATGTCAAATAATTTTCCGGCAGAAGAGACAAAGTCGTCTCTTTTAGAGCTCAAACCTATTGGGTTCCTTAAAAACATTTGTTTAAGAGTCAGAAATTTCTTATGGTATGTGGTGAGCATACCGCGATGTCTGCATTTGGTATCCCCGCAAAACTAATACGGCTGTGTAAACTGACGTTGAGTAACACCAAGAGCTCCGTCAGGATCGGGAAGGACCCCTCCGAGCCGTTCGATACCAAACGAGATTTCAGACAAGGCGACTTCCTATCGTGCGACTTCTTCAACCTGCTTCTGGAAAAAAAGTTCGAGCTGCAGAACTAAATAGAGAAGGTACCATCTTCTGCAAGAGTGTACAGCTGCTGGCATATGCCGATGATATTGATATCATCGGCCTCACCACCCGCGCCGTTAGTTCTGCTTTCTCCAGGCTGGACAAGGAAGCACAGAAAATGGGTCTGGCAGTGAACGAGGGCAAAACGAAATATCTCTTGTCATCAAACAAACAGTCGTCGCACTCGCGACTTGGCTCTCACGTCACTGTTGACAGTCATAACTTTGAAGTTGTAGATAATTTCGTTTATTTAGGAACCAGCATTAACACCACCAACAATGTCAGCCTGGAAATCCAACGCAGGATTGCTCTTGCCAACAGGTGCTTCTTCGGACTGAGTAGGCAATTGAAAAGTAAAGTCCTCTCTCGACGAACAAAAGCCAAACTCTATAAGTCGCTCATAATTCCCGTCCTGCTATATTGTGCAGAGGCTTGGGCGATGACAACAACCGATGAGTCGACGCTACGAGTTTTCGAGAGAAAGGTTCTGCGAAAGATTTATGGTCCTTTGCGCATTGGCCACGGCGAATATCGCATTCGTCGGAACGACGAGCTGTACGAGATATACGACGACATTGACATAGTTCAGTGAATTAAAAGACAGCGGCTACGCTGGCTAGGTCATGTTGTCCGGATGAATGAAAACACTCCAGCTCTGAAAGTATTCGACGCAGTACCCGCCGGGGGAAACAAAAGAAAAGGAAGACCTCCTCTCCGTTGGAAGGACCAAGTGGAAAAGGACCTGGCTTCGCTTGGAATATCCAATTGGCGACACGTAGGGAAAAGAACGACTGGCGCGCTGTTGTTAACTCGGCTATAATCGCGTAAGCGGTGTCTACGCCAATTAAGAAGAAGAAGAGATGTGGTGAGCATTTGTACAACTCTGGTGTGTGAAACTATCGCAATAGATGACTCTTTGAAAGTATTTTCAACCTTTTTTGCAACTATTTCTGTAACCTCTTTACCCCTAGGTTCATAGTTGTCGCCTCGGAGTCGCCCTATACGAAATCTTTCAAACTGATAACACAAAAGATCATCCTGGTAAGTAGGTAACTGGGACTCAGAGAGATTGTACGGATATATGCCAAACACAGAACATTTCTGTCTAAATTTAAATTTAGATACAGACATTTTGAGTTCTGTGTTCTGTTGAGAGAATATAAGTGATAGCACTCGGCGAAATCAACGACAAGAGTGAAGGAACTCGATGAAAAAATATTTATGTGTGTTCGAACGTGTCGTATGGCGCAGGGAAATGAATGTAAGTGATAGAACTCGGCGAAATCACCGACAAGAGTGAAGGAACTCGATGAAAAAATATTTGTGTGGAGAGCTATCCGAACGTGTTCTTTAGCGTAGGTGAATGAATGTGAGTGGTAGCACTCGGCGAAATCAACGTCAAGAAGTGTGGCCGCAAGCCGATTTTCACCTTGTGCTGTGGCGCGCCGCATTTTCGGTCGTATCTTGGGAACGGTTCGTTCTACGGCCATGATCACGTATACCATTTCGGTAGCAAATGACGTGACAAATAACTTTTGTTTTATACATTTTGCATGAGATGCGTATTTCAGGCGCTAGGTAGACAATTTCACGATTTTAGGCGAATTTCCGAAATTTCAAGGCCGGAGTTGGGGTTGAAGATGCAATCCGATCTCAAAACAAAAAGTTGCATTGGAATCAGGAAGTACTAAGGCAACTTTTCCGCACTATTACAAATCCCGAATCGAAAAAAGTCCGTAATCGACCCACCCTAGCACGCACCCTCTTTCAGAATGTTTTTTTTTTTTTGAACCGCGGGCGAAAGTCGCTAACGCAAAAGAGCTGACGACATTACTAACAGGATTATGTCTGTAATTCGGGCAAAGGCCGCCAGTACAAAAAAGAATTCTATTATTATCTGTTTTCTTTACTTATTTTAACTTAATTGAGAGGTAACACTGATAATACCCTGGATTGCAACCTTTTTTTGTGTGAATAAATGGAATAAAAATTAAATGTTGAATTAAAGTTATTTTTTTAACTATTAATTATAAAAAAGTGAAGTGGTATAAAAGTTCAAAAATTACTTTAAAGTCTGTAACTCGCCTTCGAACGGATGTTCTTAGGCTACCCACAGGATACTTGGTCAAAGACCGGAAGTCGTAAGCTGCTTGATCCATGTGTAAAAGAATCGTTTCTGGCCACTCTCAAGTGAATGGCGATCAGAGAACTTTCCTCACTTGCGTGAACTTCTACACATGACTCCATCCTCAGGCCCTTTCTCACTGATACATTTATTTTCTTGCTCTAATTTGCGAACTATTTTGGAAAACTATTTGTTACTTTCCGATTCACAGCGTCCGTTTCATTGGCTATTAGTTCGGTTAGCCATATGCTATTGAAAATAGCTTGTTTGGTTCTGTTTAAAACTGCTCCTTAGCGATCTAAAAACTATATTTTTTTATATTTCGTGTTAAGTGAAAGTAAACGAGGCTGGAGTCATGTGTAGAAGTTCACCCAAGTGAGGAAAGTTCTCTGATCGCCATTCACTTAGGAGTGGCCAGAAACGATTCTCTTACACATGGCTCAAGCAGCTCACTACTTCCGTTCTTGGACAAGTATCCTCTGGGTAGCCTAAGAACATCCGTTCGAAGGCGAGCTAATGTGAGAAGGCGAAACATCCCCTACATAGGGTTGTGCGCTGGGTTTGGGACCCGCCACGTAAAACACCCCCAATGAAAGGAAGCAACAAGCCTCGGATGAGTGACCCCCCATTTAATGACGACCATGGCAATCGAAATAAGGACTTCGAATTGAGGGCATGCACCTGGAATGTCCGGTCCCTTAATTGGGAAGGTGCCGCTGCCCAGCTGGTTGATGTCCTCGTGAAAATAAAGGCTGACATCACCACCGTCCAAGAAATGCGATGAATGGGACAAGGACAGAGACGAGTAGGTCCTTGTGACATTTACTACAGTGGCCATATAAAGGAGCGCAAGTTTGGTGTTGGATTCGCGGTGGGAGAGAGACTCCGTCGCCGAGTACTATCATTCACTCCTGTGAATGAACGTCTAGCCACAATCCGCATCAAAGCGAGGTTCTTCAACATATCGCTGCTTTGCGCCCACGCCCCGACGGAAGAGAAGGACGAGGTGATCAAAGATGCCTTCTATGAGCGTTCGGAGCGCGCTTATGAGATCTGCCCCCGCCACGATGTCAAAATCGTGCTTGGCGACTTTAACGCCAAGGTGGGCAAAGAAGGTATCTTTGGCACTACGGTCGGTAAATTCAGCCTCCACGACGAAACTTCCCCAAATGGGTTGAGGCTGATTGACTTCGCCGGGGCCCGAAATATGGTTATCTGTAGTATTAGATTCCAGCATAAAAAGATTTATCAAGCTACCTGGCTGTCTCCGGATCGAAAAACTACCAACCAGATCGATCATGTTGTGATAGACGGAAGACACGTCTCCAGTGTGTTAGATGTGCGTGCGCTCCGTGGTCCTAACATCGACTCGGACCACTATCTTGTTGCAGCCAAGATTCGCACCCACCTCTGTGCAGCAAAACACACACGCCAACAAACACAAGAAAGGTTCGACGTCGAGAAGCTGCAATCACAACAGACAGCCTTCTTCTACTCGGCTTGCACTCCTGCTCTCTGAGAGCACTTGTCAACAACTCGGTATAAGGGAACTGTGGGACGGTATTTCAAACTAATTACGTACAGCTGCAACCGAAACCATTGGTTTTCGGATAGTGCAAAAGAACAGCTGGTACGACGAGGAGTGCCGTGTCGCAGCGGTGAGAAAACAGGCTGCCTACCTCGCAACGTTACGATCGACCACAACACGTGCGGGATGGGATAGATACCGAGAGTTGAAAAGGGAAGCGAGACGCATTTGTGGACAGAAAAAGAAAGAGGCTGGCATGCGTGAGTACGAAGAGCTTGATAAGCTGGCCGACAGGGGTAATGCTCGAAAATTCTACGAAAAAATGCGGCGGCTTACAGAAGGTTTCAAGACCGGAGCATGCTTTTGTAGAACGCCCAAAAGTGTGCTATGCCCAATCCATAAAAAGGAGACCCCACAATCTGCGCCAACTACCGTGGAATAAGCCTCCTCAACATCGCATATAAGGTTCTATCGAGCGTATTGTGTGAAAGATTAAAGCCCACCGTCAACAACCTGATTGGACCTTATCAGTGTGGTTTCAGATCTGGAAAATCAACAACCGACCAGATATTTACCATGCGCCAAATCTTGGAAAAGACCCGTGAAAGAAGAATCGACACACACCACCTCTTCGTCGACTTCAAAGCTGCTTTCGACAGCACGAAAAGGAGCTGTCTTTATGCCGCGATGTCTGAATTTGGTATCCCCGTAAAACTAATACGGCTGTGTAATCTGACGCTGAGTAACACCAAAAGTTCCGTCAGGATTGGGAAGGACCTCTCCGAGCCGTTCGATACCAAACGAGGTTTCAGACAAGGCGACTCCCTATCGTGCGACTTCTTCAACCTGCTTCTGGAGAAAATAGTTCAAGCTGCAGAACTAAATAGAGAAGGTACCATCTTATATAAGAGTGTACAGCTGCTGGCGTATGCCGATGATATTGATATATCGGCCTCAACTCCCGCGCCGTTAGTTCTGCTTTTTCCAGGCTGGACACGGAAGCACAGAAAATGGGTCTGGCAGTGAACGAGGGCAAAACGAAATATCTCCTGCCATCAAACAAACAGTCGTCGCACTCGCGACTTGGCTCTCACGTCACTGTTGACAGTCATAGCTTTGAAGTTGTAGATAATTTCGTCTATTTAGGAACCAGCATTAACACCACCAACAATGTCAGCCTGGAAATCCAACACAGAATTGCTCTTGCCAACAGGTGCTACTTCGGACTGAGTAGGCAATTGAAATGTAAAGTCCTCTCTCGACGAACAAAAGCCAAACTCTATAAGTCGCTTATAATTCCCGTCCTGCTATATGGTGCAGAGGCTTGGGCGATGACAACAACCGATGAGTCGACGTTACGAGTTTTCGAGAGATAAATTCTGCGAAAGATTTATGGTCCTTTGCGCATTGGCCACGGTGAATATCGCATTCGATGGAACGATGAGCTGTACGAGATATACGGCGACATTGGCATAGTTCAGCGAATTAAAAGACAGCGGTTACGCTTGCTAGGTCATGTTGTCCGGATAGATGAAAACACTCCAGCTCTGAAAGTATTCGAGGCAGTACCCGCCGGGGGATGCAGAGGAAGAGGAAGACCTCCACTCCGTTGGAAGGACCAAGTGGAGGAGGACCTGACTTCGCTGGGAATATCCAATTGGCGCCACGTATCGAAGAAAAGAAACGACTGGCGCGCTGTTGTTAACTCGGCTATAATCGCGTAAGCGGTGTCTACGCCAATTAAGAAGAAGAGGAAGATTTCTAAGTAAAATTATTGGGATGCCTATTTTTAGCTTAAGGGATTGTGGAGGAAGGCCACTTGGGTTCAAAGAACTTAGAAACTCCTGTGGGTAATGGACCACATCTTCTTGATCCATTACATTATCAATAGATGTGTATATGACTATATCTCCTTGAAGTTTATTTAAAATTATGTCATTAGTTTCGTCCACGCTGCTGTTTCTCGGCGCCAATATTGCCTTTTGACACATCCATTGGTGATCTTTATTTTCTATTTCGCTGATGTCAGGCTAAACTTTTGATATTAAACCCTCAATGTTACCTACTCTTACTCCTAAATCGCTGTCAATTTCAATTTTATTTTGAAAATGAGGTATTTTCCCGTCTCCTACTAAAAGTAATTTTGAAGGGAAAGCTATACTACCTCCCCCAAATGGGCTTTTATATTTTCGATAATTTTAAAATATTTACAAACTTCCAAAATGGAGAACCTTTAAGGCAAGACTTTATAATGTATTCTCTAGTTCCCCTTACTATTACGGATAAAGTTTGCCGAAAGTCTCCAGCAAACATAACAGTAATCCCACCCATGATTTTATCACAGCTTCTAAGATCTCTAAGATTTCTGTCTAGAGCTTCTACGTGAGCTCTATGAATCATGGTACATTCGTCCCGGATTATTAAACTGACATGTTGTAGAACTTTTCCCAAAGGGCCATTTTTACGTATAGAGCACACGCTATCTTTCTCTAAAGAAACAGTTAGGGGCAGTTTAAAAGTGGAATGAGCTGTGCGTCCCCCTACTAATAAAGTTGCAGCGATACCTGACGACGCTACTGCTAAGGCTAGCTGTCCCTGAGACCTTACTTTTGCTAATATAAGATTGGTAATGAAGGTCTTGCCGGTCCCACCGGGAGCATCCAAAAAAAATTCTTCCTTCATTGAAACGAACACTTTGCAACACACCAAACACCATTATACGCAGTCACCTGGTCATTAACTAATCTTGGTCCATTTTGAATAATATACTCATTTTATTCATTTATATCATATGGTTTTCGCAATGCTACTTCTAACGGGTCCAAAAGCGAATAATTTCTTTTTGATGCAGGAAGCCCAAAATCAGTTAGGGATTTGTCGCAAATCTCATGCATTTTATCTTCAATTATGATTAGTCCATCATTGTATTCATCATCATTATATGCTAATGTCATATCCTTATTCTCATTACGCAGTCTGCTTAATATATCTTCACATAAAGCATTACGAAATTTATTCCATAACTCTAAGGGGTCAGATGGTTGGCAAAATATAAGGATGATGGTAAATAATTCCCTTAATTTTGTAGCTGACTCGGATATGACAGCATCGGACATGATATTTTGCCAATGTTCATCTCCCTCTAGTACACCTAATTCCTTGCAAGCGCCTTGATAAGTTTGGAAAATAACACCATTCACGGTCCTTAGATGTTCAAATGACACTGGACCGCGAACATATTGCAGTAACATCCTTAAATAAAAACATTCCGTTTGAGTTGGATGATTGTTGTAAACACGGCCTAAAGTTGTGTATTTTTTTACACCGGGATATCCTTCAACATCTTGCCCACGTTTTCTTCTAGAAAATTAATTTATTTGCCACACGTAATACTGAGGAAATTGGTGATATAAAAGGGTTTTTGCAAAATCGTCGCTTATGCAGAGATCAAAGAACGCTGTAAGTGACGTTGATGAAGGATTGTTAACACGATCTTGGAGATTTTCATCATTATAAAAATAAACTCTTTGTCCATTTTCCAAATGAACTGCTAAATGAACTACTGCCGGAAAACGTTCATGAATAGAAAATTGGAAAATTCTCCAGAACGCTTTCGAGGAACTTGTATAGCGACCCTTTAGGTATCTTTCTACTTCATCGTTATTCATTTGTAACGAAAATGTGGCTTGATCAGAACCTTTGTGAATGTACTTACAGATGTACTCAATAGCTTTGACCGATTGACAAAACTCTACGTTAATGTGTGCATTGAAAATTCGTGATAGCACTGGATTATAGGGAACCATCCAACGATTATCCACGTTCATTTCTGTACCTTTGACACGAATTACTGCTGTGTTTCCACCATTATCTGGAGACCTGCGCCTGTAAGTTGGGTAACCGTCATCCCCGGTTTGTGTTTCCGAAATAAAATGTTTAGGGTACATTTTAGAACAGACGTTTTCACGTTCATTTCTGTACCTTTGACACGAATTACTGCTGTGTTTCCACCATTATCTGGAGACCTGCGCCTGTAAGTTGGGTAACCGTCATCCCCGGTTGTGTGGATTATTAAATCTGCAAGGACCATGTATCATATTTTTTATGACAGTATTATGAAGAATTGGATCTTGTTGTTTGTCAGGTATTTCAGCCAATATTATTGCATCTATAGAATCTGGTTGTACTTTGTTAGCCAGCCACAATAAAATGTGGGCGTGAGGTAAACCTCTTTTTTGCCATTCTACGCTGTAAACAAAGGCTTTCGATGGTCCAAAAATATTCTTCTTCGTTAGTAGGTCTATAATTTTCTTGAGTTTTAAATGAAATACTTTAGAAACCAAATCCTGTCTGTCGTAAGAATGTTGATTAGGTAATAACTCAATTTTTATTTCCGGCCATTCTGAGTTACATGTAAATGTAATGAAGAGATCAGGTCTTCCAAATTTCCTGACATATGTCATTGCATCTTGACTTTTTCATTTATGAATCTGGGGGATCCTGTAAATGACGACGGCAATATAACGTGCTGGCCAATATTAGAAGCGTTTATATTTCCATCATTTACGACGGCATCTCTTAAATGAATGTATTTTTCTGCTCTCAATTTTTTTTGATTTCTTTTGATGAAGTCAAGCCTCTCTGAAATCATTTTTGCCGCCATATCAACACAATATTGGTTGAATAATCCTTTGAAATAACGTATGCTTTAAAGTCATTTATTCTCACCATGAGTCTAAATGCATAAAACTGCATACATGATACTGTTTTAGATCTAGCAGTAGTATCCTGCTGTGGAATATTAATACAGTATCCGTCGTTTCCAAAGAGAAATAGTAAGCGGGTCATAAGATCTATGAATTTCAGAAACTCGTCGAAGTCGACCATCTCTCTCAGTCAACACAATATCTCGGGGACCTTTGTCTTCGTCGATTAAAAGAACAGCTAGCTCATCTACTACCGGCCCATTATACCGACCTCGATGCTCGTTAGGTCGATAAGATCGATTTGCAAGCTAGGGTTTAAATTTGAGCGCAAGGATATCTGATCTGCATGGGAAACAAAATATATTTGCAAAAATTCGGGTTGTGCCCTTTCAGATGGAAGTACTTAAGTCACCGATCAAATGATAAACTTGCCCTTGGACTTTAAAAGTGGGCATAAAGTTTCCCTCACGAATTTCTTTGGCACCAAATGAAGTCATCTGAAATAGTGTATTATATTGTCTTCAGTGATTTAAGAAATGCTTTGATGATGGATATGAGCCTGATATCAGTTCTTTTAAAACTGATGTAGTTTGCGGAATTATAGGTATATTTACTTTGCCACCACTACAACACAGTCCAGGAGCTTCCGCCGCCCATTTGTTTGCTTGGCATAAGTTGCAAATTTTATCCATTCTACCAGTATCAATATCATTTAGCTCAGTATAGTCAAGGGTGCAATCATAAATAAACGCAGCATTCAATAAATTACTGCACTGAACTCGTTGCCTGCGAGTTCTATTCCTTGCTGATCGGGCATTTTGCTGTGCTAATCGATGGGATCGTTCAGCGCTTGATTGCCGATTGCGGCGAGCCAAAGTTCGGGTATTCTGTGAAGCCAAACGTTGAGAACGTTCAGCGCTTGATTCGCGAACACGGCTAGATAAATTTCGGGAATTCTGTGAGGCCAAACGTTAAGATCGTTCAGCGCTTGATTCCCGATCACGGATAGCCAAAGTTCGGGAATTCTGTGAGGCCACACGTTCAGATCGTTCAGCGCTTGATTCCCGTTGTCGGTTCAAAGTTCGGAAATTTTGTGAGGCGAGACGCTACGAACGTTCAACGCTCGATTCCCTAGCACGGTTTTGTTCACTGATTGCTCGTTGAGTACCCAACCTATTCATATTCTTATCCTCAGTCTCATTGCTGCGCAAAACTCGCAGCCGCTTTGCAGTAGCAGTCTGCCGAGAAAGCTGAGTTCTTTTTCTAGGCATTATAGTGACAAAGAAAGAACGTAGAAAATGAATAAAAAGAATGTAGAAAAAAGAAATGTAAGATTAATAATCAGGAACTTAATTATTTTTACCTGCACTTGGTATTTACGTAAACTGAATATTATGTCAAAAGAATGACCGTAAAACGAAAATAAGGTAAACTAACCTACTTATTTAATTAATAATCTACATGAAAACAAAAAAGGATTAATTACTGTGAAACTATTAGAAACAAAGTAATATACTAAAACAAAAAAATATCTACTATATAGAAAACAACTACAAAATGAAAAAGTGTTTAAAAAGTATTATTACGACGATAATATATCGCAAAAACAATTTAGCGCTGCGTTCGACCGTTCAGTACGGAGCATGGTATCTCGTAGAGCTACACCCCCCTCCGGCGCGCCCGCAAACACCGCTTCTCGCCCGCCGGCCAGCGCAGCGCAGAGAACGAGTTGATTTTGTTTTGGAGTTTGTAATATTATCTTTTAAGTTGTTCGTTGAAATTAAATGTCGTCAAAGACAATTTTATTCAGAATTAAATACTTAACCAACAACACATTTATTTGGATAAAGATTAATATTATAATGTTAATACAACTCTAACAAATAATTTCGACCAAATTAGTTATCACAAAAACGGTACTCACGAAATTTTTTTTACATCATTAAAAGATAAATAATTCTTTCATACATAACTTTTGTGTATCTTGAACCGCTTTCGCAGCGCAAGGAACGGAAGCCCTCAAAGATAAATAATTTCCCCCGTTTTTTACACATTTACCACTGTTTCTTCGCTCCTACTGGTCGCAGCGTGATGCTATAGCCTATAGCCTTCCTCGATAAATGGACTATCCAACACAAAAAGAATTATTCAGTAGTTTCGGAGATTGGCGCGTTCAAACAAACAAACAAACAAACTCTTCACCTTTATAATATTAGTATAGATAATACAGCTCCTATTGCAAAATTACTAGCGTCTGTGATTTATTCAAAGGGCTTGCTGAAATTTGGTTGGAAAAGTTCAGCCTGAGCTTGAAGTTCTTCTTTTATTCGACTTAATGCTGCTATTTTAGGTTCAACTAATGTGATTGTAATTTTTGAGCTTTGTTTCTTTGAAATGCCACTGTTGTCTCCTCTGAGATACGTGGTTTAACAACGGCTGCAAAATTTCTTATGAATTTTCGATAAAAGTTTGCGAGACCTAGAAGAGATCTGAGCTCCTTCAACGATATAGGAGTGGGAAAATCTTGTATAGCTTGTAATTGTACAGGATCGACAGTGATTTTATTGTATTTAATTATATGCCCCAAATATTCTACAGAGTCTTGAAAGCAGTGTGACTTTTCATTAGAAATCTTCATGATAGCTTGATGAAGTGCATTTAGAATTATACGTATGTATGTGCTCGATATGCTTTTCGGGAGAAGAAGAGTATATGAGAACGTCGTCTATATAGACATAAGAAAATTTGCCAATATATGGTCTTAAGATATCATCTATACAACCTTGAGAAATTGACGGAGCATTTTTCAGTCCGAAAGGCATGCGAAGAAATTCATAAATGGCTTCATTTACTATAAATGCTGTTTTCTCTCTGTCAGATTCTTTAATAAGAATCTGATGAAATGCAGATTCTAAATCTAAAGTTGTAAATATTTTTGCATTACCAAGATTTTGTATTGTCATAGCTATATCAGGTATGGGGTATATCTATCTGTATTATTTTTTTAATTTGAGATCTATATTTTTCATTGCTTGCTGTACAAGGTGCGTTCCAAAGTAAACAGAAAACTTTTTGAATTTAGCGCCCCCTGATGACGCCATCTATATGTTGATTCGTGCGTTAGAATCTGCTATTTTTATTAATTTATTGATTGTCCATTGTTGATTTCATGACATTCCATTGATTGGAAGTGAAGTTATTGCGTTTTAAGTGTCATTATGTTTGTGCTATCGGTGTGAAAATGAGCTTCAAACAAAGAGTCAACATCAAATTTTGTTTTAAAATTGGTAAAATTTTTATCGAAACGTTTCAATTGATGAAACAAGTTTATGGCGATGATTGCTTATCCCGTAGCAGAGTGCACGAGTGGTGTCAACGTTTTCAAAGTGGTCGTGAGGACAAAAATGACGATCAACATGTGGGCCATTCAAAATGCGTGATCACCGGAAATTCCATAGAAATGTATCAGCCGAAATCATCATTGAAATTCATGGAAATTAAAGTGAACATCAAGTGAACAGCATTTTGACCTTACATTTGGGCTTATTTTGACCGATTATTTGACCAAAAATCATATTTTAACCATTAACCACTGCCCCTATTCACCTGATATAGCATTGTGCGACTTTTTACTTTTCGGAAAAATGCATTTGTCCATGAAAGGAAAACGTTATGCAGACGTAGAGGCCATTTAAAAGGCTTGCGTCGGCATACTTGAGGCCATACCGGCCAACCAGCTAAAACACTCGTTCGACATGCTTCTGGACCATGCAAAAAGCTGTATTGAAGAAGAAGGAGACTATTTTGAATAAAATAAATTAATTTTGCCGAAAAAACCATTTTTTCTGTTTTTTAAGCCCTGTTTACTTTGGAACGCACCTGCTCGCCCAGAAGCATATCAAATTATTCTAATACATCAGTTCCAAAAATGTAAGGAGATTATCTAATACTGATACTATTTTTTTGGAGTTTGCTTTTGAAAAACCAAGAAGAGTTTTCACTTAAATAGGTTTAATTCTAAAATACTCACCGATATTGCATTTAGTTTATATAGTTATTTGTTGCTCCAGTGTCGATAAGAATATTAACTGTTTTGCCTGTATCCCAGCAGTGGCATTGAAGTCACGGCAATTCAATCACTTGCTTGAGAAAAACAAAGGCTGTCTTATATCCATAGTCGCCGCTTTGTTTTATAGCAGGGGATCGTAATTCATCACCCCTATGTTGTGGCGCGAGAGAGCCTAGTTCTTCTTCATGTATTTGGCTTATACATTGCATATTCTGTGGTGCGTTGAAATTACGAGATGAAGGATTTCGTTCTCTTTTTTTGAGGGTCTCCGCGAAATGGATTATTTAGAGGTAGTCTTTGTATTTGACGGTTACAGCTGTTTTGTTTGATTGGTGTAGCATGATTCCTATTGAAATGTGCGGATCTCGTGGATTGCTGTGATAAATCTACGGTGCTGTTGCCTGGGTGTAGTTTGATTGTATTGCGCCTGCACGTTAGGTCTGTACCTTTGTAGTTCCTCATGATATCTTCTGATTGGGTTTTGGTACTGCGGTATATTACATCGTCTGTTCTGATTGTATTGCGGAAAGTCGAATTGTGCGTTTACATTGTCGTGGTATATCGTACTTGCGATAGCGTAAGCGGCATCTAAGTCTTTTGGATTGTGGCTACAGAGGGTGTCGCTGGTATATTTTCTGTTCAGACCGAGAATGAATGTCCTTACAGCTTCCTGATTCGCATATTTTTTTATAGGTGATGAATTTCCTGAGTTATCCATTTCTACTTTAGTGAGTGCAAGCTTAAGTGACTTGCTGACTTCGCAATGGAATTCTGCCAGAGTCATTTTTCCTTGTTTATTTCTTTTCATTTCTTCGAGCAAAACATACAGAGGTCTTTGATCCTTATAAGTGTAATCGAGACGGTTATTATGGAATAGAAGTTTAATTTGATGTTGTGGTTTATTAAAATATCAACCGCCTCTTCTTGAATTTTGGAATGTACAATCGAGAGTGCCGTGTAGTACGTGGGTGCAGTAGCGTAATTCTTGATGTTCTCCATGTGTGTCCAGGCACGTTTTCTCCATGACCTATAATGGTTCATATGGCCTGTGAAGACTGGTAAGGTTTTGAAGATTTCTAGGTCCAGTGCTGGTTTTGGTTGGTGACTTTAATGTTAGGTTTTGCGTAGGTTTCGAACGAATTCAATCTCTGTTGTGTTTCAGTGAGCGTTGTGGTCAAAGCAGCGATTTGTGCTCTCAGGCTTGCGATTTCTTGCATTTCGTGGTTTATATATAAAGATAAACGTGATAAACTAAATCTTTCTTGTCGCCTTATCCGTGAATACAGCGTGTTGTTATGTCCGATGGTATAACGTAGCTTGAATATTTTATCTATATATCAAGATTTATGAGTTATTTTTTCAAAGATCTAGTTCTGGAAGTCTTCCTTCCCATGGAATTTTTCTTATCCTTTTCTTCAATGAACTTAAAGACCGGTTTGAGCCACCAGTTAACAAACAGTTAGTTTGTTGTGAGTAAAATATTATATGTATTATTTTCTTGGGCAGTTCACTTAGTTTTATGTGACCTGTTTTATTAATATATTTTTACTGACTACTTTTTACAATCTTACAGCTATTTATACTTATAAGAATGATTGCTTACTTGCTAAAACTAAAATAGTTCTGTTACACTTATTATCTCTAATAGCGTTCTGTCTGCAGCACTTTGGATTCGGGAGTTTTCATGTTTGTTTGGGTTAAGTGTAATATTTATTTAGTATTTTCCACGTCGCTAACTCGCGCACTCTCCATATAACGGCATTGTTAAAAACTATTAAAAGCGCGATAAATTAATATCTAAATACACCAGAAATATTAAATTTTACCCCCGAGATGTTATGAGAATGTTTTAAGAAAGTCGAGCTCAAAATTGGACAATGGGCGTGATACCGCCCTCTTTTAGGTAAAATCTGGCAACCTGCTGGACCGATTTTTGCCAAATTCGGTATATGACACTCTATTGACATTCCTATTTTACTAGACGGAATCAGGCAATAACCACGCCTGTTTTCTATATAAAACAATTTAAGATTTCATTTTATTATTTCACTCTTCAGTATACAAATCAAGAAGTAATTAATACAACGATATAAACTTTGCACGAATATTGACTTCGAAGGTAATGTAGCTACAGGGAAGCTACCGAAAAAATTAACAACAAACAGAAAGTATACCCATTACGAACTGAAAATCTTGAAGAAGCAACAAATAAAATAATCGGAATACTCTATGAACTTGAATCAAATACTAATACCGGCCTCGACAGCATCAAACTCTTACTTACTGATCTTTCTCCCAACCAAATGAACACAGTCAATGATACTTCCCTAGCCACCCTTCTTTCCATGACTATAACAAACATTAACTCTTTCCAACAAATCAATTATACAACTAAATCCTCTCAACTAAATACACGCACTCTTTTAAATCTAATCTTGAATAATCGCTCAGAACAACAGAACTTTGATGACAGCTCAGCAATACAAAATGAACTTCTCGTATTCCCAAGCAGAAAAGCATAACGACCTAAAAATATAAAGTACTCCAACTGCCGTATTCACTGCAACTTTTATATTTTAACTTAAATACAAACTCCCTAACAATCGCCGCTACCATTATATCAAATATTACTTTTATCATAATTAACGCTTATATATCACCAACAGAAAATATAAATGAAATTGACCTACTAAATATTTTCAGTAATTCAAATCATCCTACTCTACTACTTGGGGATTTAAATGGATGGAGTACATTTTAACAAGAAGGGCAATATTATTACTGATTTTGTACAAAATAATAATTGTATTGTACTTGATAAAATGATAAATCCCCTAAATATATTTCAACTCGTTCCACACAAACACACATTTATTTAAGCATTTGTAATCCACCTTAATTCGTTTGCCATGGTCGTCATCATAAGGGGGGTAACTCATCCGAGGCTTGTTGTTTATTTTCATTGGGTGCGTGTTTTACGTGGCGGGTCCAAAAGCCAGCGCACAACTCTGCGGAAAGGATGTTTCACCTTCTCACTTTAGCTCGTCTTCAAACGGATGTTCTTATGATAACCAAAGGATACTTGGTCAAAAACCGGAAGTTGTAAGCGGCTTGAGTCATATGTAAAAGAATCGTTTCTGACTACTTGCAATTGAATAGCGATGAGAGAACTTTATCTTACTTACTCTTATTCTTATAGAACCCCCAAAGGTAATGTAGTGACTGATGGCCACAGCATACATTGCCGACCATGAAGAAGTTCGAATAGCAATTACCCATCTGAAGAACAACCACAACGGCGAAGAACTGATAAGGAGCATGCATCAGCTTCTCTGCAAAATATGGTCGGACGATAGCATGCCCAACGACTGGAATTTAAGTGTGCTCTGCCTAATTCACAAAAAGGGAGATCCCACAATCTGCGCCAACTACCGTGTGATAAGCATCCTTAATATCGCGTATAAGGTTCTATCGAGCGTATTGTGTAAAACATTAAAGCCCATCGTCAACAAACTGATTGGACCTTATTAGTGTGACTTTAGGACTGGCAAGTCAACACCTGGCCAGATATTCACCATGCGCCAAATCTTGGAAAAGACCCGTGAAATCGACACGCACCACCTCTTCGTCGATTTTAAAGCTGCTTTTGACAGTACGAAAAGAAATTGTCCTTATGCCGCGATTTCTGAATGAATACGGCTGCGTAAACTGACGTTGAGCAACACCAAAAGCTCCGTCAGGATCGGGGAGGACCTCTCCGAACCATTCGATGCCAAACCAGGTTTCAGACAAGGTGACTCCCTTTCGTGTGACTTTTTCAACCCACTTTTGGAGAAAATAATTCGAGGTGCAGAACTTAACAGATTTTCTATTAGAGTGTGCAGCTGCTGGCGTATGCCGATGATATTGATTTCATTGGCCTTACCAACCATGCCGTTAGTTCTGCTTTATCTAGAATAGAAAAACAGCGAAGCAAATGGGTCTGGTGGTGAACGAGGGCAAAGAAAAATATCTACTGTCATCAAACAAACAGTCGTCGCACTCGCGACAAGGCACTCAAGTCAGTGTTGACAGTCATTACTTCGAAGTTGTAGACAATTTCGTCTATCTTGAAACCAGCATCAATACTTACATCAACGTCAGCCTCGAAATCCAACAAAGAATATAAGAGCTATCAGAGTATCAACAGGGGCTACTTGGGACTAAGTAGGCAATTAAGAATAAATAAATATATTCTTTAGGACCACTTAGGTACTTACATAAATTGGAAAGTGTTGAGTGTCATCTAAAAGCACATAAAACACACACTAAGTAAATAAATAAATAGTTAATTTAGGCATTACGCAGCCTTGCTTATCTGTGTAGCAGGTTCACGCAAACTCTGCGCGACGTTTTCGCCAATAAACCATTCGAATGGCCATTTTTTGGATATCACTTTTGTCGAAACTAAAAAAATAAAAAAGAAAACAATAAAACTCCTTGTAACACCAGATACGCAAAGTCACAATCAACAATATTGGGACTGTCAATTTGCACACATTTCTCACTTACACTAAATGTTATAAAATAAATTTTCTAAAAACATGGAGTTCAAACACATTTTCTTATTGAGATCACCAGCTGCACTTTCAAATATGCGTTTCTGTCGACGCCTTTGTTCTTGCTTATCCATTAGGGATAAAGAGATGCCCAACTTATTCCAGTGTGAGAGCGCCTCAAAATAAGCGTTTTTTATATAATTTTCCATTGTAGCCAGATTGGTCAAAATAATGATTTTTTGGCATTAAAATGAATACACCCAACATTTATAACGATTGCAAATTAATAATGTATATAGCGAAACTACTTAGGTCTTTTTTTATGATTTTGGTTAAAACAACTGACTTTTGATCTTTCAATACCTAATAATGTGAATTATGCCTATTAGTTATCAACCAATAAATGTTTTTAATCATTGGTAATTGAAAATTAATACTACTACGCATCGCTTTGTAAAACGTTTCATGAAATATATTAAAATTTCGCTTTTTCTTTAATTTTCATTGTTTTAGATTTTTTTAGCGATCTTGAAATGCGGCAACAAATTCCTCCGATCACATATATTTTTGGTATGATTTTAATTTAGCCGTTCCAGTCATTCCAATTGCAGCAAGTCAAAACCTACCAGATCCCGTCAACTGTCAAAGTTTTTTAGATGAGCGGTTCTCACATTTCCAGTGACAGGAGAGTGGGGCATCTCTGTTATTCATATTTAGTATAGCGCGTTGTATTTCACACTGATATTCACCCAAATCTATCATCATATGTCGACTTGTTGTATTCGTAGGATCCACAATTTTTTAAAAACGCTATTAACTGCATCTTTAAGTTTTTTCTTAATGAACTAGGCTGTGAATCTGTTTTGTTGGCGCATTTGAATTGAGATTCGGCGCTATTTCGCAATTGTACAAAAACTGCATGTTTGAAGATTTTTCGAGGAAATGTGTGTGAATGCGTGAAATTTCAATAATATGTATATCGAATATATTTACTACTTATTCTTCCAATTATTCGATTGTTCTTATTATAAGAAATTTGCTAGAAGCTCTTCAAATTTTTCTTCGAATTGCAATCCAATTGCGGCAAATTCATTGTCAATATGTGTGTTTCATTCTTACACTTTCAAAAATTATTTATGATTAATGTTTCTACTCTTACAACAGAATTTTCCATTTCAAAACAAACACTTAGCTATGGATATGTAGTATAAGAGGTGACACTTTACAAATTTTATTGTGAATTGGTTCCCCCGTCTTCGTCACTCGAGTCTTTTAAGACTTCACCTTCTGAAATTATAAGAATCATAAAAAGAGATTTACCTAAAAAAGTTGCCAGGACATAAGGATAATATTACCCCCAAAATGCTAATTAAGTTACCAAATATTGCTGTAGAGGTGCTCTCTCTGCTCTTCAATGCAGTTCTGAGTTTCAGATACTATCCAATTTTATGGAAAAAGTCGCAGATTATCTTGATAGATAAACCTGGGAAAGACTTAACACAGCCGTCTTAATACAGACTAATCAGTCTTTTACCCTGTCTTTCTAAAAAATCAAACAAAGGGGCTTATAAATTTTTTATCTGATAATTCCAAACTTGAGGTATGTTTTTCGTTTAAATATAATATACGTATGTAAATTAATATATAATGTGGATATACATTAGGGTGTCCGCTATTTACCAAATTGATTATTTTTGACTTTTAGTTTTCCATCTAAAAAAAAATATCAGACCATAAAAAGCCCTTAATTTTAATAATAAACCTTGCCCCAAACACGATACTTTTCCCATTGAAATTACATGGGATTTTTCCACTTTTTACGAATATTTTTTTTTCTCTGGAACTTTCTCGTTTTGTAGGAATAAAAAAGTCATATTCTTGTACAGAATTGAATGCTCTACAAAATACGTCTAGACAATTTTTCGATATACTCACTCCTTTAAAAGTTATTCAAGGTTAAAGTTAACTTCTGGGTAATTTCTTGAATTTTCGAACTTGTTTATTCTAAAAAATATAATTTCTCTGATGTAACGGCAGAAAAACTCTGAAACGTGAAGAGTAAGGCTGTGTTCGTAAATGCATCATGACGCGCATCATGACGATTGCATAACAAACAGAACGTTCAGAAATGCAATATTGCAACACTGCAATAATCAAGCGTTCAAAAAAGCAACATTTCTTCAACTGTCATACATAATTTCTATCAAAAAATTGTTTACTGCATTTAACTACGATGTCTGACGAAAAGTGCAAAACGGTTTTATTTTAATTTTTGTATTGGAATTTAGTTAAATTATGTTAATAATAATTGTATAAATTATTATTTTTAAATTTTTAGTGAAAATCTCAGTAATGCGGAGACGCAGTTATTGCTGAGAGTACGGTTGAATATGTCCTCGGGAAACGACTTTATTGTTTTAATAAATGATTTGTTTTTAGGTATTTTTCTTTTTAAAGACAAACATTTGTACCTACAAATTTTTCTTTTTGACTTCAATACCCTTCTTTTTCTTAAATTTAAAGAAAATCTATCATTTCTTTGCTCACAAATTTCGTCTAGTGTTAGATTCAGCAAAATTTCCATTTTAGTACTATACGCGTTCAAAAATGCAAACAAATGTATCTGCAAATTGTTAAAAATTGTATAAGAAGTATCAAACGTCAAACTTGCAGTGTTGCTACTGTTGCTTATGCTGCAAGTCATGATGCATTTACGAACATAGCCTAATTAATCACATGTTGTTAACGATTAATAATAAGTTCATTTAATTTATATGAATTAAACTGTGCAATTTGGCATCAGCATTATCCAGGTACACGCTGCCCTATCTGGCATCACCATGATCAGGTGACTCATTTTCGTTTCGGCATTTCCACCGTTGTTTGGGTCAGACCATTGTGCAGTATACAAAAATAACTAGAAGCACAATTATCAGGTGATGCGTTTTAGCTTGGCACATCATACGATTATACAGTTTATTGGTCAGACCATTGTCCCGTTTGCAATAACAACATTATTATTTTCGCCAGTTCGCTTACATATTATTTTTATACTCTCGCAACAAAGTTGCTAAGGAGAGTATTATAGTTTTGTTCACATAACGGTTGTTTGTAAGTCCTAGAGCTAAAAGAGTCAGATATAGGGTTATATATACCAAAGTGATCAGGGTGACGAGTAGAGTTGAAATCCGAATGTCTGTCTGTCCGTCCGTCCGTCCGTGCAAGCTGTAACTTGAGTAAAAATTGAGATATCATGATGAAACTTGGTACACGTATTCCTTGGCTCCACAAGAAGGTTAAGTTCGAAGATGGGCAAAATCGGCCCACTGCCACGACCACAAAATGGCGGAAACCGAAAACCTATAAAGTGTCATAACTAAGCCATAAATAAAGATATTAAAGTGAAATTCGGCACAAAGGATCGCATTAGGGAGGGGCATATTTGGACGCAATTGTTTTGGAAAAGTGGGCGTGGCCACGCCCCCTACTAAGTTTTTTGTACATATCTCAGAAACTACTATAGCTATGTCAACCAAACTCTATAGAATCGTTTCCTTCAGGCATTTCCATATACAGTTCAAAAATGGAAGAAATCGGATAATAACCACACCCACCTCCCATACAAAGGTTATGTTGAAAATCACTAAAAGTGCGTTAACCGACTAACAAAAAACGTCAGAAACACTAAATTTTACGGAAGAAATGGCAGAAGGAAGCTGCACCCAGGCTTTTTTCTTTAATTGAAAATGGGCGTGGCGTCGCCCACTTATGGACCAAAAACCATATCTCAGGAACTCTTCACCGATTTCAATGAAATTCGGTATATAATATTTTCTTAACACCCTGATGACATGTACGAAATATGGGTGAAATCGGTTCACAACCACGCCTTCTTCCAATATAACGCTATTTTGAATTCCATCTGATGCGTTCTCTGTATAATATATACATTAGGAACCAATGCTGATAGCGGAATAAAACTTTACACAAATACGGTATTTGAAAAATATGTAAATGACGGATAATGAAATCACGATTATGACTTTATCATGCGAGAGTATAAAATGTTCGTTGACACCCGAAATTAGCCCTTCCTTACTTGTTCTATATAAGCTTGAGTTAAGCATAGAATTGTGCTTAGTTGTCCTTCAAATGAATTGGGGGGTCCCTGAGAGCACTCCATAAATAAAAACTTAATACCTTAATTCACATTAACCATCGAAATAAAGTAAAAATTTCAGCAGTGTTTTAACCATTATCAATTGTAATTTGCTTTATTTTTAAAAATGAGTGACAATCAATCGATGAATCTGAGGAGTAATCTATTTATGATTGAGAAAAGAATCAGTTCTCTCAATAAAAAAAATTACCAACGAATAAAGAGGTTTTGCAACTCTTATATCATCACTCAAAAAATCTCAAAGAATCAATCGATGACAGCGTTGCAAGTGTTATAAGTGAAGTTAGAGAGATTTGGAATATAGCGGAGATTCCAACGCAAATTATTTCACGTTGTAAATTAAAATTGAATACACTACATAAAGAGTATAGGAATGCTCGAAAACACGCCAACCGACCTAAAGAAACCAAAATTTTTTCCAGTACACTCAACTAATTATTTGATATAGCTCATGGTAACGTTTTTGAATTGATTGATGAGGAAAAGAAACAATTTTTGATTGATCAACGATCTCAACGTATTTTTCATCTCACTGCGTCAAAAGTTAATAAAACAACAAATGAAATTGGTAACTTGAATCACAATTAAGTAATTAGTTTTATTAATTGACTATTTTAAAGTTATTTATTCTAATGTATTAATTTTTGACTAAATATATAATTGTAGCTCATGCTCTTTTATCACCTAAAAATAACAATCAAGTTGGTGATGAAAAAAAAGTTGTAACTCAAGCTGACACTTTTACGATAGATCCTATTTTAAAATGCGGAAATGATCACACATCTGGTAAGCTAAAAATTTTATTTTATTCTCTTTAAATCACCATTTTGATTTTTGTTAGAATATAAAATTCTGAAGTGTTAACAAAATATAAAGCCATTGTAAGGTATTCAGAAAATGTAAAACCATGACACTAAAATCGTTTTACTTCTGCTTAGATATCGATGCACTGTGCTCGTCTGGAACTCCGAATTTCATGAAATCCAGTGGAGAAACTGTGAGCAACTCACAGTCAATATCAGTGTCAGAGTTTGAGGGAACTGGCAGATATTACGAGCCAAAAAATATCCGAGGAACTATCAGTATTTTTACTGATGATGTTGTTGCTGCCTTTGACAGCTGTAAAATTTCTTATCGAGGATCGGTTCGACTTGTTTCAGCTTTGGCACCGGCTCTAGGATTGAATCCTCATGTTATAATCTTGAATAAAAGTTCTTATCATGAGTTACGGTCAAAAATTAGAAAAAAAAAATGGCTGAAAATATTAAAATCCTGTTTGATGAAAGTGTAGTTGATAGCGGAGTGATTCATTGGGATGGGAAATTGATTCCTGATAGTAATGGGTTGTCAAAAAATTCTTGCGGTATTTTCGCTAGTCGGCGCTGAAAGCGCGTAGTTCTAGTTTTATTCGTCGCATCGGGTCATGCTATACCTTTTTGGAAAGCTCATTTCACGCGCTACCTCGTGTTTGATTGATTGTCGTTTCTTTTAAGTCGTTCGTGAGTTATAGCGTCGCAAACATGGAGCAAATAAAGCAAAAATGCATCTCAAGCCGCCAATAAAATTTGTGCAGTTTATGGACCCGATACAGTTTCCATTTCCACCGCACAACGATGGTTTCAAAGTTTTCGTTCTGGTGTAAAGGTGGTCGAAGATGCGCCACGCTCCGGAAGGCCTGTCGTCGAAAATTGCGATAAAATCGCTGAATTGGTCGAAAGAGACCGGCATAGTAGCAGTCGTAGCATCGGTCAAGAGCTGGGCATGAGTCATCAAACCGTTATAAATCATTTGAAGAAGCTGATTACCACCTGTTTCTGCACATGGCGAACGCGCTTGGTAGTCTGAAGTTGGCCACAAGAGAGCCCTGAGAAAATTGGCTCTCCCAGTTTTTTGCCAATAGGGAGGCGAGCTTCTATGAGAGGGGCATTATGAAGTTGGCATCTCGTTGGGAACGCGTCATCGAACAAAACGGCGCATATTTGACTTGAATCGCATTAATGCAACCAATTTTATGAACAATTGAAAATTCAATAAAAATACCGCAAGACTTTTTTGACAACCTAATATGACTTCAGAGCGCATTGAACGACTTCCTATTATAATTACTTTTTATGGGCAGGAAAAATTGCTCGGAGTGCCTGCATTGTCAGATGGACATGGTTTTACACAAGCTGAGGAAATATATAACACTATTTGCGAGTGGGGATTGAACAAGGCTGTCAAAGCACTCTGCTGTGATACCACAAATTCGAATTTCGGCTGCAGAAAAAGAGCTGCTGTGATTCTTGAAAGTAAAATGGAGATTGATTTATTATACCTTCCTTGCAGGCATCATATCTATGAATTGGTGTTATCTTGTGTTTACTCCACAAAAATGCCGGGTACAGCCGGACGTAATGTAGCACTGTTTAAGAATTTTCAAAGCCAGTGGGATTCTATTGACAAAAAAGATTATAAATCTCCACAAAAAAACAGATTAAAAAAATGTTAAAAGATAAAATACCGGAAACAAGTTCGAAAATCGAGGAATTGCTAAAAACTAGTTTACCTCGTGATGATTACAAAGAACTACTAGAATTAAGCAAAATATTTTTAGGCACTATGGAAGTTGAAAAAACGAAATTTTGCAAACCGGGGGCTTTTCATCATGCTCGATGGATGGCGAAAGCCATTTACAGTTTAAAAATATACATCTTTCGGAACAGTATTAAATTAAGCGCTGAAGATGAAAAAAGTTTGTACGAGATTTCATTATTTATTGTTTTTGTTTACGTCCCTTATTGGTTCTCTGCACCTTTAGCTGCAGCTGCACCAAATCAAGATATTGAATTCATAAAATCTGTTTACAATTATAGAATGATAGATAAAGATTTGTCTAATGCCGTTCTTCAAAAATTTCGAAACCATTTATGGTACTTGAGTCCTGAAGCAGCGGGCTTATCATTTTTCGATAAAAATATATCTCTCAGCGTCAAGAAAAAAATGGTTAAGGCTTTAAAAGTCAGTAATGACGAACAGTTCGAGATTCCTAAACGTTTCATCTTTAATGTGGAAGATTTTAAATGGTTTACAACTAAAAATATTGATTATTTTATAAATTCAAATTCTTTAAAATTTTTCGAAAGATTTAATATTGATACTAGATTTTTGCAGTTAAGTTGTACTGAGTGGTTAGAGGATCCAGAATATGTAAGGGGCTTGGAAATTGTAAAAAAGTTGCGAGTTGCTAATGATACAGCAGAGAGGGCTGTAAAATTAGCCGAAGAATATGTTAATATTTTAGCAAGAAGTGAAGAAGAAAAACAATATGTGATTCAAGTTGTATGCGAGTATAAAAAAAATATTCAAATGTAACTAAGGAATGTTTAACAAAGGAAATCTGATGTACTCAAATGGTTTAAATTTGATTTGATTTGCAAATTTTTCTTATTTTTTATCTTATCTTGTAGAACTTAATAAGACAAGACAATAAAACGGATTCGATTTTTTGAAACCTGTAAAGCCATGTGACCCCTTAACCGAGTTTTATGAAATTTCGAAAATTATTTTTTTTCACTCTGTTCTAGATAAGAATCAGAGTAGAGCCCGATTTATGACCAACAAAAGATTATATTTTTTAGAATGAACAATTGAATTTTACAAAAAAAAATCAATTTGCCGTAAAAGTTCGAAAATTCAAGAAATTACCCAGAAGTTAATTTTAACCTTGAATAACTTTTAAAGGAGTGAGTATATCGAAAAATTGTCTAGACGTATTTTGTAGAGCATTCAATTCTGTACAAGAATATGACTTTTTTATTCCTACAAACGAGAAAGTTCCAGAGATAAAAAAATATTCGTAAAAAGTGGAAAAATCCCATGTAATTTTAATGGGAAATGTATCGTGTTTGGGGCAAGGTTTATTATGAAAATTAAGGGCTTTTTATGGTCTGATATTTTTTTTAGATGGAAAACTAAAAGTTTAGGGGGCGTCTCGTCAAAAATAATCAATTTGGTAAATAACGGACACCTTAATACACATATACTTAAATGCAAATGCTTTACAGAAGCGGTCTGCTGAAGAATACAAAATTACAATGTAATGGAAGTTGGTCCGAGCAAGGGTTAGAAATCTGCGAATGAATTACAATAAGGCCAAAGCAAGGGATGGCTCGACGGGAACAGGCAGCATGGATGGCGATACCATTAAAGGTAAGTCTTATGAGGTTTTTAATAGTCAATTTACTTTAATAACTAATAATCCTAGATACTTTATTAAAAATGTGCATCCTGTATTACATATTTGGATGCCATATTTGGAAGGAGGGTAAGTGATTGCTTCATAATAGTAGATACGATGACAGAAACCGCTATTGTAGTTGAAGGAGAAGTACATTATAAACTCCAACTCCAGTAGTATATGAATTTGAGTAAACTGCACAAAATGCAGAGTACATTTTAAGTCCGACACTTAACGCCAATCCAGGTGATACAACCGAATTTATAATCGTTCTAAAACAAAAGTTGGAAGCAGATTATGGCAGCAGGGATTGGGAGCTGAGTTTAAGGGAATGGGAGTTAAATTTAAAAGAAAAAGAATTGCAGCTTAAGGAAACAATTGGACTGAGTCGATTTTTAAAAATTTATTGAACCAATCGTTGCAATTCTTTAAAAAAATTTAATCGCGTAACTCTGCTCTACCGAACGCTGCATTTTCGGCTTGCACCGTTCACAGAAACATGCCGCGCGAAAATGTTTGTCCTGATTCTTGAGGTGCTCGGAGACAACTGACGAGCCGCTTGTTTGTTAGGTAGGAATGGCCTATACCGATTCCAGTCGGTGCGCGTATGCTCTGAAGTACAGTAACTTTCCGGACAAATGTACAAACATTGAATAAAATTACTCCGTTTTGTTAAAAAAATTAAAAGTATATTTTTATTCAGGTGTCATATAAAAATAATTCAATATATTGTGTGTTTAGTATTCATGAAAATAATTCAAAAAGAAAGTTTGACTTCTATGAAAACGGTGCTCTGGTTCTCTGCAAATAGTATGTATTCTTAGGACATTAAATACTTGGTTGATTCTGAGTGAAGTTTAGCAGACTACGTTTAAGGTTTGTTGAAGTTAATAAATTGATACAGTGTTCAATTTTGCTTTCATGAATTTTGTTGTTCGAACTTATAAAAATGTTTTGCAAAATACAACAAACCATCATCCATTCATTGTACTTTTTTTTGTATTCCGTATTATGTAATCTAAACTTTAGTTCTTTTAAGCTAGAGAATTTTTTTTTTAATGTTCCGAACCAATTTTCTATGCGCACACGGTATTTAGAAAAGTATTCATTGAACTTTCTTCTCTAGTAACTATATTCTACACTATTTTTCCTGGATGGTGTTGCTAAAAATTCTTTCAGTGGATATGCACTAGCTCCAGCTATCCATTGCGAAGTTGACAAAAATCAATTCAGATATAATATATGTGACCTGGTCTACGAAAAGGGAGCTAACGTGCGAAAAACTAGTTTTCTGGGAAAGCTGTTAAAAATAATCGTAAGTTTCTCGTTATCTCATTAATTGTTCTCCTTTTTTTTGACACCTAAGCCCCCTTTCCGTAGACCAGGTCACATATGTATAAGGAAAAAATTTTCGCATCATGAACACTTCCCGGGTAACCGAATACAGTTTGTCTTATGCGTAACCGATGATCACAGATTACTAGTATTTTTACAGGATATTGGCGTTTACGGGGAAAAAGAATTTCATGACTCCTACTAGGTCAGTGTTTCCCAAAGTGGGCGATAACGCCCCCTTGTGGGCGCTGCAGGTATCAAGGGGGGCGGTAAGAGACCAAGAAAGAAAATGGGGGCGTTGTGTAGAGGCCTGGGGGTTATTTGTAATTTTATTTAGCTAGGAGGCCTCTTAGACAACGACTACATGAGCTCTCGACTCTCAACAACAACTTGTGAACATCAACTACTATGAATTAAAAGATTGCTCAAACTCGGTTCTATATTTCTCTCCGCGTAGTTCATATATCTGTCCTATTTTATTGAATATAGAAAAAATTAAAATCATGTCAATCGGTCGCTCCGTTTCATAACGGGGCATCTCGACAGGATAGAATTTATAGAATACTAACTGTCAAACGTATTAAAAAAGGATAAAGATCATTTTTTTTACAAATGTATTTCTGGGGAAAATAAGATAATAAGAAAAGGAGAAAGATCCTTTTTTACAAATGTATTTCTGGGAAAAATAAGGTAATACGAAATGGAGAAAGATCCTTTTTTTACTAATGTATTTCTAGGAAAAATAAGAATTCATATTTTTGGACTACTATATAATAATTGTGCTTAAGCATTCCTATATAAACAATGTAATATTTATTTTATATTCATTTGTGGTTTCGCGCGCAATATATGAGCATTACTTACGCCTCCATTACACTACTCGCGAAGTTAAACGTATTTCTCAAAGCAAAACAATGTCGGAAGTAAAAAAGAATGTCGGCAATAATGTGTGGAATACACTAAATTCGGATTCATTGAAAATCCCACAAACCCATCCTCGCCTTTGTGTCTTCTATGTCTAAAAACATTTTCGAATGAAGCAATGAAGCCTTCAAGACTGCAAGATCATTTGAATAAAATGCATCCAGATAAGAGAGACAAGAATGTAGCATATTTTCAAGACATAGAGAAGAAGCATAATACTCAGCCAAGTGTAGCAAAACTATTTTCGGCGGCTGCTAAGCAAGATGACGACGGACTTCGAGCTTCGTACAATATCTCTTTGTTAATTGCTCAAAAGGCAAACCACATAACATCGGAGAAGAGTTAATATTGCCAGCAATAAATGAAGTAATAACTACCGTGCTTCATAAACTAGCCGCAGATATTATCCGAAAAATTCCTTTGAGTAATAATTCTGTGCAAAGACGAATTGATGAAATGGCTGAAAACATTGAAGAATCATTGTACGATCACCTGAGGTCAAGTCAATTTTCAATTCAGCTGGATGAGTCCACTTTACCAACTAATGAAGCATTGTTGTTGTCTTACGTGAGCTTTATTAAAGATGAGAAAATATGTGAAGAACTATTATTTGATAGAAATTTAGAGACCGATACAAAAGGCGAAACCATATTCAATATATTGGAAAAGTTTTGCGATGAGAAAGAAATTCCTTTGAAAAATATTATTTCAGTTGCTACGGATGGCGCTCCGGCTATGACAGGGTGCCATAAAGGCTTCATAGCGTACTTAAAAATAAAATGCCAGATGTCCCTGGTGTACATTGCGTTATTCATAGACAACATTAAGTGGCTAGAAACTTAAGTGAAAAACTATTTCAATCACTGCTATATGTCATCAAAGCAGTCAATAAAATCCGCAACAGCTCTTTGAATGATAGATTATTTCATCAGCTTTGTGTTACTAATGACGAGGATTGCAATCGTTTGTTGTTTCATACTGAAGTTCGTTGGCTATCAAGAGGCAATTGTCTGACTCGATTTTACAACCTGTTTGACTCTGTTATAGAGTTCTTGGAAACTAAAGATACAGAATTTCAAGACAGGCTCATAACATCAAAGAATGATATAGCTTACATAACAGACCTGTTAAATTGTTCAACGACATGAGTCTCCAACTGCAAGGCGATAAACTAAATTTAATATAAACAAAAAACGTCGTTGCTGCTCTCGCAGCCAAACTGCTTCTACACAAAAGAATCTGGGCAGACGTGTGTTTCACAATTTTCCGAATTTATCAGTATCATGCAGTAACGACGAATTGTTTGCCTACTGCCAACATTTGGAAAACCTCCACATTGACTTCACCGAACGATACCAGGACATTTTGAACTTGGAAATACCAGACTGGGTGTTGGATCCGTTTTCAAATGTCAACACAGCAATGTCACCTCAGCTGGAAGAAGAACTTATAAAATTGACAACAAACGAGGAAATAAAAATCAAGTTCAAAAATGGTTACCAAGAATTTTGGCTACAAAACCGATCTCGCAATTGTACCCTGGATTGTGGTCAATCGTTCAACGATTCTTGATAGCATTCCCATCGTCATATTTGTGTGAACGTGGATTTAGTGCTGTGACAACACTGCTTACTAAAAATAGAAATCGTTTGCTTGTTACCGAACGTGGCGACTTGCGACTGTTCTTGAGTAAATTGGAACCTGATATTAACAAACTTATTAAACAGCATCAGATTCATCCTTCACATTAGTTTTTATATATGGATCGATTATTTTAGTTTTATTTTTAATAAAATATTCTCTGTTTTAATACTATAAAGTTGTGTTTCAATAATCATTCTTATTGGCAGGTGGAGCCTGTAAGAGTTAACTTGAGACCTAAGCGCCGTTGTATATTACCTACTGCGCTTAGGTTTCAAGTTGCTGGTTATAGTAAAAGTTTCGTTTAGAATTCTCCGTTAATATACATATTAATATAGGTCACAATAATTAATATGAAGTTATAGTGGTTTTTTAATAGGTGAAAAAATGGGGGCGCTAAAAAAATATTTATTCTCAAAGTGGGCGGTAGACAAAATAAGTTTGGGAACCACTGTACTAGGTGCTTCGGCCAATCTAATTTCGGAACAATCAATATAGCCAACACATCCAGTCATTTAATTTTTCGTTGCAGCGACTAACTGTAATCGTTCCCCTTCATCGGGTCAGTATAAAAACCTTATCTATTATCGTCAAAATGTTCGAGAACTTTTATTTCCTACTGGTTTTACGATTGTGCAATAATTTAAGAATATTAATTTTACAGTTCTTTTCGATTACCTTCTGCTCATCATCATCACCTTGTGACAATCCCAAATGCAACTCCACAAAATTTATAGATATGGCAACTCGAAAACTGGATAAGCTGTCAGCTTTACGGACTACCATCTTTCTTTCTTCTTGGCGCATCATCACGACTGCAAGCACGTCCTACCATTTTAGTCTATAAACCTATTGTATCAGTGTTTACATTAAAATAAATCAGTTATTATTGCGGCGGAAGAAGAAGCGATAAGCCAGGTAACACAAAATTTGCAGCATAAACACCAATGGACGGAAAATGAACAAACTCGCAACGTGGAAGTATCCAAAGTTTCCATTAAGATCCCACCATTCTGGCACGCAAAGCCAGAACTGTGGATGGCACAGGTGGAGTCACAATTCATTGCGGCAGGCATAACGAACAAAACGAAGTACCGCACCGTCGTGGCCGCAATCGAAAGATGCGTTCATCGCAGCTCTTGCGCGAAATGCGAAGTTTTGACGGCAGCGAGATTAACAATAACATATTAAAGTCCATTTGGATCAGTCGGTTACCTTCCAACATATGACTAATCATTTCCATCAGCAACGAACCGCTCGATAAAGTTGCCCTGCTCGCGAACAAAATATGTGAGGTTAGCGACACCCCACACGTACACGTGGTCAAAACTCCAAACACAGCAACGCGCAATCAATCCAGCATCGAGCAGCAGTTAGCCGCAATCACTAAAGAGATAGCTTCAATAAAGGCGAATATAAATCGTCTATCTAGAAGTCGCAGCAGAAACTGTCCTCCGTCACGTTTCAGTATGCTAAACAAAAACTGGAATGATTTGTGCTGTTACCACCACAAATTTGGTAACGATGCCTGAGCAAAAAAGTTAAACTAATTAGTCTCGTCTCGTCAATTGCGGTCGGCCATCATCGGAGCGGATTTTCTATCACATTTTAACCCAGCAGTCAACCTACGACAACGCAAACTCATCGACGACGTCACAAACACCAGCAGACTGTGTTTAATATCAACAAATAAAAAGGTGGTTTGCAATTTATCTTACACTAAAGATTATCAGCCGTGCAGGATTTATTGAGGGAATTCAAAGACATCACGGTGGAAAAGCTTTCAGTCAAAAAACCACAACACTTTGTCACGCATCATATCGTCATTAAAGGACCACCAGTTTTCACTAAACCGAGACGCTTATCTCCCGAGAAATTAATAGCCGCAAAAGCCGAGATACAACTCTTGCTGAACGCAGGCATCTGGCGTCCATCGCGTAGCCCATGGGCAAGCCCGCTGCACATGATAAAGAAGAAAAACGGCGAGTGGAGGCCATATGGGGATTTCAGGCGACTAAATGTCGTCAACGAGCCTGACAGGTACCCCCTGCCACACCTGTACGATTTCACTCATTCCCTGCACGTTTGCAAAATTTTTTCCACACTTGATCTGCGTCGGGCCTACAACCGGATTGGAGTCAAACGACAGACCAAAGACAGCAATCACAACGACGTTCGTGGATTCTCGTTAATGTGCTTTGGTTTAAGGAATGCCAGTCAAACGTTCCAAAGATTCATGGATCATATCTTCTTTGAATACGCCTGGCCGTATCTCGACGACATTTTGATATCATCGGAGGATATGACTCAACATCGTCATCATCTACAATTAGTATTTAAAAAGTTACGCGAGTACGGCCTTGTTATTAACCGTTCAAAATGTATACTAGGTCAGTAGCAAGTTAAATTTTTAGGATTTAAAATAAACAGCTGTGGAATCCTACCCCCCAGAAGAACGAGTACGGGCAATTCAAAATTTCATCCTACCGACGAGAGTATGTGATTTGCGACGTTTTCTCGGTACGGTAAACTTTTTTTTCGGTAAAGAAAAACAACAAATCGCCAGAGGTATTTCAACAATGCGAAAACGACTTACGTAAAGCAACTTTACTCACTTATTCAAAATCCAGCGCGCAACTCATTTTGACGGTGGATGCATCTGCAGCTGCGGATGGAGTCAGATATTTTCAACATATGCTAGAAGGAAGACAATTTTTCATCCTCACGGACCACAAGCCATTGCAGTATGTGTTCCAACAAAAGCTTGAAAAGGCATATCCGTGTCAAATGCGCCATTCTGAATTTATCGCAAAATTTACAACAGACATTCGATACATCGCCGGAAGAGAAAACATAGTAGCTGATGCAATGTCACGTATTGACGCCACATATACTTCAAACACCATCAACTTCACCAAACTGGCAGAGATTCGAATGTCTGACTCAGAGCTCAAAGACTTATAAGCTTCGAATTCCAGCCTATTAATTAAACCTTTTACGATTCCGACCATACTTAACTTCTTCGTTTCGTAAAACAGCTTTCGACTCCATACATAACATGGCACACACCGGCGCCTCTAAAACAACAAAATTAATCGCAGAGAAATTCGTCTGGCCTAATCTCCGAAAAGATTGCCGCTTATGGTCCAGGCAATGCATCCCGTGCCAAAGAGATAAAGTGCAGCGCCACAACAGAGCATCATTGTCAACATTTACGTAACTAGAGCAACGATTTGGCCACATAAATATGGATATCGTTGGACCATTATCACCTTGCAAGGTCTATCGATACGATTTGACAATAGTCGATCGTTATTCGCGATAGTTGGAGGCACTCCCGCTCGAAAACATGACGACAGAGACCATTGCTTTCAATTTCTACACACACTGGATCGCTAGATGTGGAGTACCGAGTAAAGTAACAACGGATCAAGGTAGGCAATTTCAATTTACACTATTCGGTGAACCTTCCAGACTTTTAGGCATGAAGCACTTACGTACCACTGCCTATCACCCCGCGTTAAGCGGGATTATCGACCGGTGGTCTAGATCATTAAAGCAGCCATAAAATGTTACATGACAAACAACTGGGTCGAAGTTCTCCCATTCATCCTTCTGGGTTTTCGTTCCTCATGGAGAGATGATTTATGACCGACACCCACAGAGATGGTTTATGGAAAAACTCTTCGATTATCTGGTCGGTTCTTTTCCGAAAAATATACGCACAATGCCACAGAATATGAGTTCGTCGAAAATTTACGCATTCGCATGCACTCACTAATGCCGTCACCAACTACAAACAACTCAGCGCACGTACCATTTGTGGAAAAGAATTTGCACTCAACACCATCAGTTTTCGTGCGCCATGACTCATTTCGTTCACCTCTTCAGCCACCATACGAGGGACCATATTCCGTAGTGGAACGCAGCTACAAATTCTTCAAAGACAAAATCCAAAAAAAACAGAATGCATCAAAACAACCTTGAGTTC
The DNA here is from genome assembly GCF_016617805.1 of Bactrocera tryoni. Classification (NCBI taxonomy): domain Eukaryota; kingdom Metazoa; phylum Arthropoda; class Insecta; order Diptera; family Tephritidae; genus Bactrocera; species Bactrocera tryoni. Next base: position 20,548,459 of record NW_024395977.1, read on the forward strand.
GAACAATTGAAATGCACTATCACTACAACAAACAATCCTAAACAAACAAGTATCAAAACAACCTTGAGTTTTAATACCACAACCACCTTATCTTAAAACAAAGTAATTTTTTTTTAAGTAAACAATATATATGTAAACAAACCTAAGGTTAGGTTAGGTAAGGCCGCGGCCACGCAGTAAACGACTGGGCGATGAGCGGCTGAGCGACGAATTTGAGCGACGTATGGCTTTTTACTGAGCGACTGTTGTTGAGCGATTAGTTGCTAAAATGCCGTTGTCAAGGGCTGTACAGCGTATATTACTGCTTGAAAATAGATATCATGTTTATAGAATCTTGCTACGTATAAAAAAAAGAAAGTATGGTATTCATCCTATAAACCAAACAAGATGGAGGTTCGGTGAATTTAATCATTTATATAAAAATCTACGTAAATTTCCAGATAGATTATTTCAATATCTACGTATGTCTATACAATCTTTTGATATATTGCTTGAAAAAGTTCGTCCTAAATTAACAAAACAAAGGAAAGCAATTCGGGCAGAGCAGAGGCTGATTTTGACCAAAAAGCCATTGAAACAACACCAAGAACAGCTATTATTTTAATTAAATGTGCTTGTGTACTGCACAATTTTGTGAGGGAGCACGATGGCGATAGTGATCTTGATTACTTACAAACAACAACAACTATAAACAATGCTAACGCTCAAACAAATACTGTTGATCGAGAACAACTGCAAAACTTCAACAGAAGCAGCCAAACAGCATTAAATATACGTAATGAATTAATACTTGTGGGAGTTTGGACATTAAATTCCACTTAACCCTTAGACGGGCAAAACAGAAATAAAAGGGTTCTTGTTTTGGTAATTTTAGTTTTAGGATGACTTTAGTGTAGAGAACTTATATTTGAAAACCATTTTCAAAAATTTTCATTGGGTAGGACGCCAGGTGCAAAAAATTAAAGATCGTCTGTATACGGTCTTGCCCGACAAAGGGTAAGAAATAACCAAGGCGTATTTTATAAACCAACGATGAAAGAAACTAGTTTTGTTCCAACAAAATGATTCATAAAGGCCGGTAAAAGTATTAAATTGTGTTGTTTTTAATTATTCATTCAAATGATAGTCTTTGAAACAGTTTTTAGTACTTGAAAAACATAAATGTATCTTACATTTTGTACAAAAAGTGTGTGTATCAGATTTCTTACAAAGTTTGCACGACTTCTTTGAGCCCCACTCTGGAAGATGGTTGAGCTGATCATACCTTATTTCTTCTACGAGGTGCACTGCTCGTTTACCAATAGTGTTATTGCTAAGAAATGACTGGGATCCGCTTGATGGACGTCCAACCGTTTGTTTGTCGGTGGAAGTACACAGCGATTTTGCTAATTGTAAACGAAACTGGTATAGTGTCAAATCTTTTTCTTTTCTTTCTTCCTCTGCAAGAGATGATTTATTTCGACGGTACAGAATGAAAGCATTGGTAACAGCCATGTCTAGTAGATGATAGAATATGCGAGTCATTGTATCCATGGTTTTAATATGCAAGCCGTTTCTGCCCTTATAAGAATCCATGAGATCTACACCTCCCATGTGAGAGTTGTACTCACGAATGATTTGTGGGCAATCTATTTCAATGTATTCTCTCTTTTTTCTATTATAACTGTGAATTTTCGATGGCTGGATAGCAGCATTCGCTTTTGTGAATGGTTCGACACCTACATAAGTTGAGCATAGCCAAACATTTTTGGTGTCTTTCGAGAGAACCGTAGTCAAGTCAACTCCATACGCAGTAGCAGAAAACTCAACTGCGAAACCTCTATCCACTTTTCTAAGCTCAGTATCTGAATCGGATGGTAGCTTACAGTTTGATATTCTGTTGGCTCGAAAGGTACCTAAAGCAAATATACCACGAGATCGTAAATAAACCATTAGGGGCAGTGATGAGTAAAAATTGTCAAAGTATAGAATATGATTCACGAAATCAGGAATTGTTTGCGATAGCCGAATGACGACACTGCTGGTGGCTCCAAGATCTGGTGTGCCTGGTAAAATAGTGTTATCCCCAGCACCATTATATACCTCAAACTGGTATGCATATCCATTGCTGTCGCACAACACGAACAGCTTTATACCCCATTTATTGGGCTTGTTTGGCATATATTGCCGTAAATGGTGCACTGCCTTTGTTTTACACATCTGTTCATCAATACATAAACAAGCTTGTTTAGGAACGGAATCGAAGCGTTCATTCAAAAAATCAATAACTTTCCTTATTCGAAATATTGGATCGTACCCTGGCTCACCTCTTTTGATGCGCTTACTCTTATCAGAAAAAGACAAATGCTTTTTAATTGCCACAAATTTCTTCCAAGGCAAAGCATTTGGGACATGTCTAAATCCAAATTCACTCCAGTGCGCATTTATATTTGGATAGCGAAAAATAGACATAAACATCAAAACGCCGAGATATTTTCGAATCTGTGAAGAATTAGTTATGAACTGGGTGTTTATGTCTATATGCGCTGCTCGGTTGGTTTCTTCAACAATTACACCTATGAGTTCATCAGTCAAAAAATAATTTAAAAACTCAATCGGGTTCTTAAGCTTTCTGAGGGCATAAGGTAACCTAGAATCTCCACGGAACGCAATTTCATTCACATGCATTTTCATAGATCTTTGTCGCCATAAGATATTTGAGAACTCGATCGAACTCTTGTCAATGGCATCCAAGCTTGAGCCTGTAAATACGCCTGATGATGGTATTACTTGTGGGCCAGTCGATTCAGTTGTCGGTAGCGGCGAATGTGGCCTCCTCCGTGGCTTATTCGCTTTTTTGGTAGTGGTTGCAGCCTCTGCATCTGTACTAGTTATGGATTTATACGGAATCGGTTCTACTGCTTCTGATGAGACACCACTAAGTGTGCTAAAATTCAACGACAACCCAACTTCGTTGCCTACAACGCTGTTGTTCATTTCACATAAAACGTCGTCTATGATTTGGTCTTCTTCAGGTGATATCTGATCAACAACATACTCCGGGTCAGCTATACTGTTGTCATCGTCTTCGTACTCAGATTCTTCATCAGACAAAAGAGTTGTGTTCATCAATTGCTCGATTTCTTCATCTGTCATTGCAGATAATTTAAGCTTTCTTTTATCTTCCTCTGTGAACTCATGTGGCTTTTTCGCATAATATTTTCTTTTTTTATGATGTCTGAACTCTTCCATTTTCTGAAAAAAAATTAAATAACATTTTTCAATTTAAAAAGCAATTAAAAAGTGAACACCCCACATTGGTTATACACTGACCGATTCAGCTACGGTAATATATTTTTTTCCTTACCCGGGCAAGACCGTCCAGAGACGGTTTTCACAATATTCTTAAAATCTTCGGAAATTTATATTTCGAGATTATATGTTAATTAAATTTTAGAAATGAGCAATATGACTACTTACCTGAAAAATTCCCAACTCGATTTGACCACCGGAAACCACTTTTTTTAATTTTTGTAATGGGATAAGTTTTCACGATAATTAAGATGCCACTTTTCACTTTCGGTGTTACTTAAATTCACCAAACTTTTAAACTATAGCGTTGAAATCATTTTCTGCTTAATATTTGTGTGTATTCAGTTAAAAACCAAAGAACTAGAGACCAATATCACACGACACCTATGCTGTTTGAACTTAAATTCAGATAATGTAAAGACCGTCTGCAGACGGTCTTGCCCGGCAAAGGGTTAAAATTTTAATTTTATCATGTTAATATGTTAACAATCAATTTTTTTTATGAATTAAAAAAACACTCACCAGAAAAACCACATATTTCTCCCAGTTTTTTCCATATGTTGTCAGTGATATTTTTATTTTTGAAGTCTTTGTGGCTATCCTGCCACAAAACCGGGTAGCTTTGCACCTCAGAAATAAGCATTTCAATGTTAAATTTGTCCATTCTTTCTGTTCGTCGCTCAGCAGTCAACTCAAAATTAGAACATGTTTTAATTGTTAAGCGAAGTCGCTCAGTCGCAGAGAAATCGCTCAGTCGCTCATCGCTTACTGCGTGGCCACTTCAATGGCATTTCATATGTTTTAATTTCGTCGCTCAGCCGCTCATCGCTCAGTGCGTGGTCGCGCTCTAAGACGGCTGATCAGAGATCGCACATGGACTAGAAGTAGTCCTTTGTGAAGCCATTGAAAATCGAACTCCCGTGTTCGAACTTAGAGATCGGCAAACCGTTTAGTATGCAATACAAATTTGCAGAGGCGCTTAATTTCAATGCCCGCCAGATCGGTGAGATGTCTGAAGGTATGTGCCCCCAAGTGCCTAAGTCTTGATCTCCCAAAAGCAGCGCAGTCAAGAAGGAAGTGCTGGCTAGTTACTTCTGCATCTTCTTCCAAGCAACTTCTGCATGTGGCGTCCGGTAAGATTCCCAGTCTTACAGCGTGTATACCAATAGGGCAGTTGCCCGTCAAGAGCCCTATCATTAATGAGAGGCTAGCCTTGTTGAGGGCAAAGAGATCAGTAGATCTCCTTCGATCTATCTTTGGCCAAAAGGCTTTTGCGACCGCGCAGGTACCAATGCTGGCCTATCGCTGACCGAGCAGCCGCGAGGCCCAGCTATCTAGTAGTAGAACACAAGAGGATGCCGGAGCATCTACCCGTTCCCTTTCAACCGATGGCGATTCTAGGATGCTTTCCTTGCTAGCTGATCAGCTTTCCAGTTACCTGCAATTCCGCTGTGGCCCGGCACCCATACAAGTTTTATAATAAAAGCTCTCGCCGCCAGAGACAGTGACTCCAGACACTCTTCGACCAACCCTGAACGTACTGTGAATGAGTTCAAGGCTGGTATCGCCGCTCTGCTATCCGAGTGATTGGTCACCTGTCTGAAGTCAGACGCTCTATTGAGCAGCATATTTGCTGCTATCTTGATGCCTGCAACCTCAGCCTGGAAAACACTGCAATAGTCGGGAAGTCTGAAGCTGGATTTTATGAAGAGTTCCCGACAGTAGACCCCTCCACTAACCTTCCCCCAAGCTTTGACCCATCCGTAAAGAAGCTTACTGCCCGTCTCCTCCAACGGCTTCTTCCCTGCCAAACCTCCCACGTCGGTATATGTGCAGAGAAGGAGCCACCGGAGTTCGATATGGTGACTCCATGATCCAGATGATCCGGTATGCAGTCGAAGCTTGTGAGGATATCCGAGTGTTCAGATAACCGCTCCTTTTAGGAATCCATACTCCCTGGGCCTAATGCCCACCTTTGCGGCCATACGCCTTTCGGCAATATCCACCGGCGTTATGTTCAGAATTTCATTAAGTGCAATGGTTGGGGTGGACCTTAATGCACCACACATGCTGATGAGCGCTGCTCATTGAACGCTCTCAAGTTTCTTTGTAAGTGTAGACTTCTGTAAAGCCCTCCACCACATGAAGACCACATAGAACATTATGGGCTTGACTATGGTGTCATAGAGCCAGAGTACCATTTTCGGATTAGGATGAGCCCTAAATACTTCACTGTATCCGCCGGTTGCAAGCGAATACCTCCCAATAGCGGCAATGGCGTCTCAGGGATCTTGTATCTCCTACTAAATAAAACCATTTCTGTTTTACTTGGATTTATGGCGAGTACACTTTCGACCGCCCATTTTGTTACAACGTTGAGATATCCCTGCGTCAACTCATGCACGGTGCTTAGAAACTTTCCTTTCACCATAAGTGCTACATCGTCTGCATAGGCAATAACCTTACAGCCAAAATCCTCTAGCCTTTTGAGAAGTTCGTTAACGACTAGAATCCATAGAAGAGGGGAAAAACCCCTCCTTGATTGGTTCCCCTGCTCACACTTCGCCGCACAGAAGGCTGAGAATGAGGTGCTTGAGGTTCGATTCAACCCCAAGACCGTCTAGAGCAGTTACGACCGCCTCTGGCAGGACATTGTTGAAAGCTCCCTCAATATCAAGGAAGGTCCCAACTGCGAAGTCCTTAGTCTCAATTGCTTCCTCAATCCACGACACGATAGTGTGCAAAGCAGTGTCCACTGACCTTCCTTTACGATACGCATGTTGCGCTCCTGATAGATAGTCCCTCGGAGTGCGCCTTCTCAAATACCAGTCCAGCAGTCTCTCCAAAGTTTTTAATAAAAAAGAGGAGAGACTGATGGGCCAGAAATCCTTGGCCGTAACGTGGGAGCCCCTGCCAGCCTTCGGGATGAACGTAACTCTGACTCGTTTCCAGGCCCCCGGAATGTCACCTAATCTGATGCAGTTCGCATAGATCGGTGCCAACCAGCCGCATGATACCTTAACAGCTTGCTGCAGCTGCGCTGGTATGATGACGTCCGGTCCCCGGGACTTAAACGGTTTGAACGATTTAATCGCCCAAGTCAAGTGACGCTCATCTAGAAGGTCGACAAAGGCTGTGTAGTCAGCATGCAATGCTCCGAGAGATGCCTACATAAAGGCCGTGTTACTAGGGAAGTGAGTATCAAGGAGCATCTGTAGTGTTTCTTCAATGCTCAGCGCCCACTTCCCATTTACATCCTTAAGATACCCCAGGGACACAGGGTTTTTCGCGAGGATTCGCCTGAATCTAGAGGACTCGTGACAGCCTTCCACTTTTTCACAGAAGCTCTTCCACGAGATCCTCTTAGCCCTTCTTAGCTCGGACTTGTATATTGAAAGTCCTACTTTATATAGGACCCAATCATCAGGTAGCCCACTCCTACGGGCCTTGTTAAATAAGCGCCAACAGGACGCCCTAATTTCCGAGAGCTCCAAAGTCCACCATTGAGGTTTCCCTCTGCCCTTCGGTGTTTTCAATGGACAGGAGCTCTCCAGTGCAGTGTTGCACGCCGAGCTGAAAGCTTCGACCCACCCATCCACCACATCGGCGGTGGCCAGCGTGCCCACCCCCGGTGCGCGTGGGAGAGTTCGCCGAAGCCTTCTGCGGTAACCTTCCCAGTCCGTGTTCCTGGGATTTCTGAAAAATTTTCTAGGCGGACCTTCTCCATCAAGACTAAACCCGATATACCTATGATCAGAAAAGGAGTGGTCATCGAGAACCCTCCAGTTCGGGATCAGCTAAGCAATCCCGTGTGAGGCTAGGGTGAGATCGAGGACCTCCTCCCTACCTGCGGTCACGAAGATAGGAGAATTTCCCCTATTACAGATGCGAAGATTTTCGCTAACAATAAAATCAAAAAGCGACTCACCTCTAGTGTTGGTATCCGAGCTCCCCCGATGATAACACCGGCACCATTCCGGGACGCTTCAGCCAAACCTAAATAAGTAATACAATCTGTATTTAAACAAACTGTCAACTAGTAATAAGTAAACATACTAGTTAGTATAAATAGAAGTAAGAAACATGTATACGTAATAAGTTAGCCTTAAGAGTATAAATAAAGAGTACATATTTCGGTGCGGCTCAAAATATATTCTTTGGACTCATTTTTACTTATGGTAAAAATTAACTCGCACACATCAAATTAGTATGCAAGCTGCACAGATTGAAATAAATATTAATTCAGTTGAAGTATAGAACTAAGCAAGGAAGCTCGTTTCTTTTATTTTTATTGTGGGCATCCGACAACCTAAAATGAACTTTCTTTCATTATGAATATTTCCTCAGCGTATCTTTCACAAGTTGCAGCTATTCAGGAGTGTTTTCGAATCCAAGACATATCTGTTTCCCACTGGTGTCGCAGAAACTGTGTGGATTTTCGTCTTTTCAAACATACGCAATCATAATCTGTTATACATTTTGTAATGAGTTCGGCAATTTTAACTTTCTTTTTATAAGAAGAGGAAAGAAACGAAAAAACTAAAAGGAAAATATTAATAAGTAGATTACAGTAATCCACTTGATGCCCCAGGAGAATCGTTACTGGAATTTAGCTTGTAAGGACTGCGTCGAATAAAATTGTCCGTTACAATAATGAAAAAAATTTATAACCAGTAGTCCGATGTGTATATATTTTATTAAAAAAATTATTTTAAAAATTGAAAAACTGGAAAAGAAACCAAGAATTATTCCCATTACTGCTTTTATGAGAGTCCTCGCTACTCTCATAGCTGTTGAAAACCACTTTCTTTTAAAGTCTGTCTTTGGTCACTGTTTTGTTGCCTTCATCTCCCTTTTTACTAAAGATCAGTATCTCTCAATTGGTCTGAGGACAATTAGGTGGATTCGCCTCTCTAGGTACTAAAATCACTCCATTCCGTTGGAACCACTCTAAGGGTGTTTTGGTATAGTGACATGAAGCGAGGTCTTGCAAACATTCCTTCACATATATTTCGCTGTTTATTATACCCGTTGTAACGAATGAGCTGCTTCTTTTGCCTCAACTGTAAATTGCTTTCCATACAAGAAATTTCTTTGGAAACGTTGTCACATTTTTTTACTTTAAATTTTTCAGCAACATTTCATTGAAAATCGGGAGGATAAAATTCCTGGTCACAACGTTCTTCGCCTTCTCAAGATCATGTAGCCCTTCTTTTTAAAACTTTTAATAATTTATTCGCGCACTTCCCATCCGCTTGTTATTTTCGCGGAAAATTAAATTTTTATTGGCTCTAACGGACATTTATGCTGATATTGTCACTGGCGAAGCGAATGACATTTTAGGCGAACTTCGCTATTTCGAATTGCGAGTAGCAAGCGCATAGCAAATTCGCCATTAAGTGGCGAAAGAACTAGCGAAAATGAATATTTGGTATTGCCACTTGCGAACTTAAGAAATGCGCTTTGCTTCAACTGTCAGAATAAAAAGAACCAGCCAGAATTTGAGGTGATGGTGAGGTTGATGGAGAAAAATCCTGACCTAGCCAGAGGAATGGTCCCGTTTGGCTCCACAAACAAAAAATTTGATGGAGTTGTGCGAAGATATTGCCGCTGAATTTAATACGGATAATATCGGCCCTTCAATACTTAGTGGCAGCGAAAAGAATAGGGAAAGGTATTAATTTTTGTATTACATAGATTTGGTTGGACTACTAACTAAAATTTCAAAAACTAGAAAAGATATTGTCACAGGTGGGGGATCTTACACCCAACGCAGCTTAACGCCTTTGGAGTTGCTCAGCTTACAGCAGACAGTGAATCCAAGCGGTGCCGCATTTGCCACTGCATCTGCACCAACATATCTAGAAGAAAGCAGCAGACATGTGGAAGGTGACGAGGTGCATCTGCCTAGAACAAGAAAGTAGAGGAGCGCGAAAATTTGCGAATGAAGGCTTTGCAGAAGTCGGTATATTCTTCTTCCCGTCGACTCATCAGTTGTTGATGCGCATCGGCATCATCGGCATGCACCAGCAGCTGTACACTCTTATAAAAGAACGGACCTTCTCGATTAAGTTCTGCAGCTCGAATTATTTTCTCCAGCAGCAGATTGAAGAAGTCGCACGATAGGGAGTCGCCTTGTCTGAAACGTTCGTTTGTTATCGAACGGATCGTAGAAGTCCTTGCCGATCCTGGCGGAGCTTTTCGTGTTGCTCAACGTTAGTTTACACAGCCGTATTAGTTTTGCGGGGATAACAAATTCAGACATCGCGGCATAAAGGCAACTCCTTTTCCTGCTGTCAAAAGCAGCTTTGAAATCGATGAAGAGGTGGTGTGTGTCGATTCTACTTTCACGGGTCTTTTCCAAGATTTGGCGCATGGTGAATATCTGGTCGGTTGTTGATTTGCCAGGTCTAAAGCCACACTGATAAGGTCCAATCAGTTCGTTGACGGTGGGCTTTAATCTTTCACATGTTGAGAAGGCTTATCCCACGGTAGTTGGCGCACATTGTGGGTCTGCCTTTTTATGGATTGGGCATAGCACACTTAAATTCCATTCGTTGGGCATCCTGTCGTCCGACCATATTTTACAAAGAAGCTGATGCATGTTTGAATAGCTCGGCCGGCAATCCATAGGCCCCCGCCGCTATGTTGTTCTTCAGGCGGGTATTTGCCATTCTAACTTCTTCATGGTCGGGCAATGGAACGTCTGCTCCATCGTCATTGATTGAGGAATCGGGTTCGCATTCTCTGGTGTTGTACTTTCACTGCCATTCAGTAGGCTGGAGAAGTATTTCCTCCATAATTTAAGTATGCTCTGAACATCGGTGACTAGATCCCCATTGGGGGTTGTACAAGTGTATACTACGGCCTGGAAGCTTTGTGTAAGCCGCAGCATTTTTTCGTGGAATTTTCGAGCATTACCCCTGTCGGCCAGCTTATCAAGCTTTTGGAACTCACGCATTTCGGCCTCATTCTTTTTCTGTCTGCAAATGCGTCTCGCTTCCCTCTTAAACTCGCGGTATCTAACCCATCACGCACGTGTTGTGGTCGATCGTAACGTTGCGAGGTAGGCAGTCTGTTTTCTCTCCGCTGCGACATGGCAGGAAGCAGCTGTATGTAAGGAGTTTGAAATGCCGTCCCACAGTTTCCTTATACCGAGTTGTTGACGAGTGCTCTCAGAGTGCAGGAGTGCAAGCCGAGTAGAAAATCGTTCGGCTGTCTGTTCTGATTGCAGCAGCTCGACGTCGAACCTTCCTTGTGTTTGTTGACGTGTGCTTTTCGCTGCACAGAGGCGGGTCCGAATCTTGGCTGCATCAAGATAGTGGTCCGAGTCGATGTTAGGACCTCGGAACGTACGCACGTCTAGAACACAGGAGACGTGCCTTCCGTTTGTCACAACATGATCGATTTGGTTTTTGGCTTTTCGATCCGGAGACAGCCAGTTAGCTTGATGTATTTTCTTGTGCTGGAATCTAGTACCACAGATAACCATATTTCGGGCCCCGGCGAAGTCAATCAGCCTCAACCCATTTGAGGATGCTTCGTCGTGGAGGCTGAATTTACCGACCGTAGTGCCAAAGATACCTTCTTTGTCCACCCTGGCGTTAAAGTCGCCAAGCACGATTTTGATATCGTGGCGGGGGCAGCTCTCATAAGCGTGCTCCAAGCGCTCATAAAAGGCGTCTTTGGTCACATCGTCCTTCTCTTCCGTCGGAGCGTGGGCGAAAATCAGCGATATGTTGAAGAACCTCGCTTTGATGCGGATTGTGGCTAGACGTTCATTCACCGGAGTGAATAATAGTACTCGGCGACGGAGTCTCTCTCCCACCACGAATCCCACACCAAACTTGCGCTCCTTTATATGGCCACTGTAGTAAGAGCCACAAGGACCTACTCGTCTCTGTCCTTGTCCCGTCCATCGCATTTCTTGGACGGCGGTGAGGTCAGCCTTTATTTTCACGAGGACATAAACCAGCTGGGCAGCGGCACCTTCCCAATTAAGGGACCGGACATTCCAGGTGCATGCCCTCAATTCGTAGTCCTTATTTCGTTTGCCATGGTCTTCATCAAAAAGGGGGTCTCTCATCCGAGGCTGGTTGCTACTTTTCATTGGTTGAGTTTTTTACGTGGCGGGTCCCAAACCCAGCGCACAACCCTATGTAGGGGATGTTAAAAAAGGTGAAATAATAAAAAAGATCAATCAAAATTAAAGGAATTGTAATTAAAAAAACATAAATATCCTAAATAAAAAACGTTTTCCAGCATTTCAAAATTAATTTCAATTATTTTATTGTATGTATGTATGTACATATATTTTATTGATGCAACTACGCTATGACAATGCATTCGCAATTTGTTTTCGACGACATTCTGTAGCTGTTTCTTTGAAGTTTCCTTCAACTGCTTCCAGTGCTACAACTATATCAAGAAAAGTTTCTTGTTTAGGATTATCTACATTATAATTTTTACAAGTATTGTGTAAAGCACAACATACAGTTGCTTTACTATGAGGATATGGTAGTTTACGCGGACCTAGTATACAACGAATATGGCATTTTATCGTTCCAATTGTCCTTTCAACTACGTTCCTTGCCTTTGCACGTTTTTCTTTAAATTTGATTCCGCTATTTCTGGTAAAGCACCCATAGAAACTCTTGCAGTGGACAACCAGAATCACCTAAAAGATATTTAATTTTAGTAGTTATGTATGTATATACACATATAAATTGTAGTTACCTAAGTAAACCGAATTGTGATCGCCTCTTTGGCATGTTTGCTCCAAATATGTTTTTTCTAAACTATTATTCCACACAAATGAGTCGTGGCTAGCTCCTTATTATATAGGTTATCACCATATCCTGATCGCACGCCTGATTAAATAATTATTTGTTAATACGAAATAATAATAAGTTTTGATTTATGTATATGTTTAGTTGCTACTTACAATCACCGCATTTATGCTGTAAACTCCTTTTCTATTTGGATACAGAAATTTGCTTTCGCACGGAGCAATAATCGAAACATTTGCAAACCACATTTGGAATTCGCGATCAAGTGAAAAATTGTCTTCTTGTTATTTGTTTTTCTTCTTCCATTATGTCCGTTTTGATTTGCAAAGAGTGGATTCCAAAATTGAGAGCATTTCCTTTAAAACAAGGAGACAGTGGGCTGCACAATTCCTGTTTAAAAATCCACTGTTGTTGATAGCTCCAAGAGCCAAAATTTAAGGAGGGAACACAATTTTAACATCGGCGATATTGATGACGATAAGCGAATCGAAAATTTTTCTTTTATGCTGTATAATACATATGTACATACATAAATGCATCCTTGCTTAATCGAAAGTTTTCCTTAAATTTGATTATAAAAACTTATGTGATATATGTGTACGCAGTATAGATACATATGTAGCGATTAGCATCTCTCCAAATTGTAATAGATCCACTTATCAACTATTTCTAATATTGTAACTTTTTAACTACTTTCATCTGGTAACACTGTATAAGGGTTGGGCATAGTGCACTAAAAAAATAAATGCAATAAGGTTTCACTAGCACTACTTCTTCAGTGGTAGTTAAACAGCAAAATCCACTATAGAATATCAACTTGTATGAGCAGTCAGTTGAAGCTGAGTGTCATCAATTGAGTACTAGTTCAAAAGAGAGTAAAGGCTAAAAGTGTAAACACAATGACTGCGACAGACTGCAGCAGCACGACAGTGAGCTGAAAACATCGTTGTTCATATGTATTACTACATGTACATTTTGAGAAGCAACAACAACACAATGGCCGGCATGTACACAAAACAACGCAGTTGTCCATTTTGTATGTACACAATTTCGTTGTGGCCATACTAATTCCTTTCACTTCAATGAAATTTTAATATTTTGTTCAAAGTGAAATTTTTATTCAAAAAATAAGTAAATAGGTCAATATTTTTGCTTTAAATTATCAATTGTTATTACAAATGATATAATAGAGCTATAATATAGCTATTTTATGCTTTTATTTATAAAATAACGTCAAGTTTGTTAGAGCTGTGAATAATTTTACATTTTACATATTAGTGTCATCACCACTCTACCTCCTCTTTCTATCTTCCATTCTACTGTCAACTCTGCTGTCGTCGTACTGTCGTTGGCAAAAATAGGAGGATATTGAATATATAACACAACAAAATAACACTGCCCATAAGAACGTGTGTATTTTAATATTTGACAGATGTAGTTTGCAGTCTGTCATAGCCATTGTGTTTACACTTTAAGCGCATTTATTCAGAGTCAATTTCTATTTGTTCAGTATGTTGAGTAGAGTATTGATTATCGTTGGAATTGCTTGTTGTTGAAAAGAGATTTTCGTGATTAGGTGGATTAGACTGCATGGTAGTGTTGTTGAAGTCAGTATATTTATTAAGCGAGTTTAAGGAGTTGTTTAAGTTAGAAATGAGAGAGGCTGTTGTTGGACTGAAAAGTTTGGGATTTAAGAAAGAGGCTTGTTGGGTACAGTTGTCGCTGATATTTTTAGCTGAATGTGAGACGTTGTTGTAGTCTGAACTGATCGATGCAGGCTTGTTGATGGAAATATGTTTGTTGTTGGCGTTTGATGAGTGATTTTTTCTAGTTAAAGAGTTTATTGATGAGTTGGGAGCAGAGGTGACCTCTGCGTTTTGTTTTGATGTACTAGGCAAGTCATTGTCGGCAATTCTATGAGTATTTTTAGATTTTGTGAAATTGTTGATGGCAGAAATTTTTGTTGGTGTGTTGGATACAGAGGATACCTCTTTTGTAGGTTGAAGCACATGTGCAAAGCTAGCAGTGAGGAAAGGGAGGGAAGTATTTTCTCTATACTTTTTAAGGGCTTCGTGCATACTGCACTTTTCTAGTGTCTTTATTTTTAAAATTTCTTTGGTTTGCATATACTTTGGACACGTATAGTCCGAAGAACGATGCTCGCCAGAACAATTCGCACACATAACTCGGATGCAGTCATTATCGTGTGGAGAAGGGAAATTGCAAATTTCGCATGTTGGGGAACCCTTACAATGTTTTTGCGTATGACCCAATTTTTGGCATGACCTGCAGCGCATTGGATTAGGCACGTATGGTCGCACAGAGGTCATCCTCCATACGATGTTTATTTTGTTTGGAAGGGAATAACTGTTGAATGATATTAGCATAACACCAGTAGGCTTTATAACACCTTCAACTTTGCGAGTGAACTTATAAACCGCGGAAACTTCGTAGGAACTCAGTCCTTCTATTATTTCGCTTTCAGGCACATCGTTTAAAAACGGTGCATAAATCGTGCCTTTGTTACAATTAAGATGTTGATGATAGCTAGCGCTAACAGCGCAAATGTTGAAAACACATTTCGTTTTTATAAACTTTTCTGCTACTTGCTTATTTTTCACTAGCAGTAATAGGCTGCCGTCGCGTAATTCACTAATTTGGTTTATATCTTTGCTCACGGTAAGTAAGGCATTGTAAACACGAAAACAAGAAACCTTCGAAAGGGGTGTAGAATTCTCGTCGGATTTAATCACAATATACTTTGGATCATCACTTTTTATTGGCGGTAAGTCAGGAAAAGCATCTTGCAGTTTTTGATATGATTTTTTACGTTTTGGTTGGGGACCTTGGGCCAGCGCAGCAAACCTGTTGTCCCCGAACTGGGCATAGTGGAAAAATTATAATACAGTGATATAAGTATTGGATTATATTTCTCACTTAAAATAAGTATTAATCGCATTACTTAAATAAGCAGACCGTAGTGCAAAAAAAAAAAGAACACCAAAGGAGAGCTATATGAATAGCTATAAACTCAGAGAAAGACGCTAACTCAACTGCTCAGTACGAGGTTTAGTCGGTGACTGGTTTGGCATTTTATTTTTAATAATTAATCTGAATCTGAACTGAAATTCGATGTAGTATGTATGTATTCGCTGGTAATAGCCGCCTTGACTTTTGGAAGAAAACTGAACTGACTCAAAGCTTACCTAACGCAATAACACTTCTAATCAAAATAACGCCGACAACAATATTTCTGTTAGGTTTTGCACTTGCGTCTTCGCCCATACATATGTATATACATTAGAGTGATTCAAAAAAAAAATTTTTTTTTTTCGTTTGGTACTCGGAAAAATAGGTTCCTAGACACCTCTAAGAAAGCCTCTCCAAACATGAGTTTTTAATTGTAACGGGAAGGTCCTCCTACATACAGTTTTCTATTTTTTCTTATTATCAGATAGAAAAATTTATATCTCGCTTCCAACTACTTAAAAAAATATGTTGCTCCTTAGATTTTGTTGGAAATTGAATGCTCTACAAAAAAGGTTTACTAAGATTTTTTCGTAAACCCAAACGTTTAAAAGATATTAACAGTTAAAGCTTGATTATTTTTTGGAAAATTTTTTATTTCTTAAGAATTTTATAACTCAATGAAAAAAAAATTATTATGAATAGATTTTTGGAGAGGCTTTCTTAGAGGTGTCTAGGAACCTATTTTTCAGAGTACCAAACGAAAAAAAAAATTTTTTTTGATCCACCCTAATATGCATTGATGTTTGACGATGCATATCTCGTAAACGCTTAATTTAATCGAAAAATCATATAAGACCATTTATGTATATTCAGCAGTAAATTTCCTACAAAACTGTGAGTTTCATCGTTCATAATAATAATTTTTCATTGAGATATAAAATTAATAAGAAATAAAAAATTTTCCCAAAAATAATCAAACTTAAACTGTTAACATCTTTTAAACGTTTGGGTTTACGAAAAAATCATTATAGACCTTTTTTGTAGAGCATTAAATTTCCTACAAAATCTAAGGAACAATATATTTTTTTAAGTAGTGATAATAAGAAAAAATAGAAAACTGTATGTAGGAGGACCTTCCCGTTACAATTAAAAACTCATGTTTGGAGAGGCTTCCTTAGAGGTGTCTAGGAACCTATTTTTCCGAGTACCAAACGAATTTTTTTTTTTTTTTTAATCACTCTAATATACATATGTACATATGTTTGTAAGTATGTGTGTGTGAATATAAAACAAAGCAGAGTGGGCATGTCAAAGCGCAGTGTTCCTTAGCTCGTACATACATATTCGTGCAACATAGAAGAGAGCGCATGTCAAATCGTAGATAGCGCCTTAGCGCATGCATATGTATGTATGTACCAGTGCACATGCCAAAGCAAACATTTGTAATTTGTAATATTCGTCATTCTCTTATTGTCATAGATAACTTGATTAGAATCTCTTTTCTTGCTCTCTCGCTTGCAGCTGATCTGTTTTCTGAGCTGGCAACAAAACACAATCAGGGTGCCGTCAACCAGCAGTTAGTGAAAAAGGCGGAATGCCAGAAAAACAGCTTATTGCAGTGGTCGGCATTTCATAGCAAAATTTTGCAAACCAACTTCACACGTACGCTTACGCTCTATCGTTCAGTCGTTGTCGAGCCATCAACGAATTAACATCACGCAAAGCTATAGCGCAAAATCAAATATGCCCCGCGAGAAATATTTTATGATTCGAAATGCCTTTGGTGCCATGCAATGCCTTTTATGTTCCAAGTCTTAAAAAGATAATAGGGAATATATCCTTGAAACACATTTTGTTAATTTTCATTATGCTATTAATTATTTATAAAATTTGCTTAATTTTAATTCCAATTTCTCACTGGGCTACTTTTTTTTCGTGCTCACCAACACAGTGACAGATCCTCTCATGCCGACCACTGGCTTATTGTCATTTTGCTACCGAGCAGACAACATTGTTGTTGATAGATTTCGCACTTGCGCCTTCGCATATGTGGGTATGTGTGTAACGAAAGCAAATGACAGAAACATTTGTATTATTCATTCTCCTACATATATGCTCTTTTCTGTAGAAGCGCTGCTTATAGTAGCTTAATGTAAAAATTGAAGAACTTTAAACGCAAATATATCAAAAGTGGTTCAATGAATTTAAAATCTATAAAATTTGTGCAAAGTTTCAGATCGCACACTTTAATTTGATGTATTATTTGTCTCTGTACGTTTTGTAGATCTCTGGAAATAAGCGCCTTGTCTTAGAATAATATATAGATTACGGTCATAAGTTTAACAAAAAAATAAAATACAAAACAACAAGAACAGGCACGAGACTGAGAAAAACAACGACGCTATATGTATGTATGTATTATATGTATATACTTGTATGTACAAGGAGCGTCCCAAAGTAAACAGGACTTTTTGAATCTAGCGCCCCCTGGCGGCGCCATCTATATGACGACTGGTGCGTTAGAATCTGCTGTCTTTATCGATTATCCAGTGAGAATTTCATGACATTTCATAGAAATAACTTAAGCGAAGTTATTGCGTTTAAAGTGCCAGTATTTTGTCAGTATTTTGTCAATATTAAATATTATTTTAAAATTGGTAAAACTTTTACCGAAACCTTTCAATTGATGAAACAAGTTTATGGCGATGATTGCTTATCCCGTAGCAGAGTGCACTAGTGGTTTCAACATTTTCAAAGTGGTCGTGAGGACATACATGACGATCAACTTGTGACCCCATTAAAATCCGTGATCACCGGAAATTCCATCGAAACTGTGCGTGAATTCATCAAAAATCAGCCGAAATCATCATTGGAATTCATGCAAATGGAACATCTCCAAAACAAGGATTTATTGCATTTTGACCAAACATTTGGTCTTACGAAAGGTGTGTGCACGGTTTGTTCCGCACAAATGGACTGACGACCAAAAATTGCTCAGAATCCAACATTCGAAGGACGATTATTTGACCAAAAATCACATTTTAACCATTAACCCCCGTATTCACCTCATATGGCACGGTGCGACTTCTTCCTTTTCTGAAAAATGTATTTGCTCCTGAAAGGAAAGCGTTATGCAGACCATTCAAAAAGCTTGCACCGGCATACTGGCACTCATTCGACATGCTTCTAGACCGTGCAAAAAGCTGTATTGAAACAGAAGGAGACTATTTTCGTCGTTTCCACCTAAGTCTAATAGTTCAAATTAGACATATTTGCTGTACCAAACGCTGCAAGCCATTCCACATGAACCAGAGAACATAAAAACATAGAGACGGTGCAAATCGAATTTTGTATGATGCTCGATTGGACGGCTGACAAAGCCGAAAAACTTCAACCGAAGAATTCACCATATTCGCTGCTATTTAGCAAAAATAAGTAACGGGGCATCTCGACAGGATAAAATTTATAGCATACTAACTGTCAAACGTATTGCTATTGCCATTGCCAAATCTGTATGTGCTTTTTGCTATCATAATATACAGCCCTATTCTCATGCCCTCACAAAAGTCACCAACCTCACTAAACTGATGTTTCTCACTTTAGTGAGGTTTACCTTATTCTGGCGAAAATTCTAAAGCTCAAATGCTCACTATTATCACAAATATCTGTGACGTATGAAAGCAGCCATCATAATACAAAACATCTGTGTTTGTTTTGTTTTACATCAATATTTAACATTTTTTAAAAAATATTTGAGTGTTATAACTAGCATGGAGGAACTGTTCTTATGTATGCGGCAATTGTTGAGGAGGAGCAATCGGGGGTAGGAGGAAAATTTTGAAGGGTTTACGAGACAATAGCGATCCTTTTACTATGCAAGACACAACATTTATAAATACATTGCGATTCCCAAAATCGCCATGTAAAGTACTTCTAGGTGAATTGGTGCCGCATGATGTGCAGAAGTCGAGTATATCTTTTGATCTGCGTTTCCTGGCGTGTTTGTATTTTTACGGGCATGGCTCTTACCAAAAATGCGTTGGTAATAGTTATATGCCTTCTATGAGCCAGTCCTCTGTGTCAAGAGCTCTGCACTTTATTTCGAAATTAATTATGGATGTTAAGGGCAGTGAAATTTATTTCCCTTCAAGCGCGCAGGATGTTTCAGATACAAAGAAGGGGTAAGATAAATAAATAAAAATAAATATAAATAAATAAAAATAAATATAAATAAATAAATAAATTTTCTCTTAAAGATTTTACACGAAATTTGGGATCAAGGGCACAATCGGCGCAATCCATTGTACCCATATTGGGATTGTTTCACCCTCAAGCACAGACGCATACATACATATCTGTATTATCCATTTGTGTTTTTGTTTGTTTATTTTTATTAAAACAGCTGTTTGACAGCAAAAAGCTTTTTACCTCACGTGGTGACTTTTTTAAGCTTTTTTCTTATGAGGTTTGAGCAAGAATAGCCTCACAAGAAATCTCTCAAATTTTTCCTCTCAACTCAGTTGAGAGGTTTTTTCAGAATAGGGCTGATAATCATTTGCGCAAAGGCGTAGGGTAGGTAGGTTCGAGCTCATGTAGGGCATGCTTTGAGCTCTTGAAAAATTTATTTTATCTTTTGTGAAATGCCGTCGAGTAGGTAGCTGATGTAGCGCACGTTTTGAGCTCTAGAACTCCTTAAATCTTTTATGTGGAAAATAAAAAAGGATAAAGATGCTTTTTTCACAAAGGTATTTCTGGGAAAAATAAGAAGTCATATTTTTGGACTACTATATAATAATTGTGGCATAAATTTTATATACCAATTAAAATAATAAATTTAAAATGAGCAATAATATATTGATTTATGCTTGTATAAGTTTATTAAATTTAAGACTTCGCTATTCCCAAACCAATTTGCATAATTTTTCTGCAAATTAACAATATTAAACTAAATATTAATTTTTTTTTTAATTTGAAAATGCACTTTATTTTTACAATATAACTCAACCGTCTTAATACTCACTCTTCTAAATTTCATATTACCGAAATGCAAATGCCGTCGGCAAATGTGCAAATGGGATACGTTGCCTCTTCGAAATTTTCAGAGAAATGAAAACTGCGCTGTCAAACTGCTGAAGTGACAGCTTATAGCTTACAATATATGGCAAACTAATTAGTATTCCATACATATATTGTAAACAATAAGCAATGTGGAGTCTCCAGGCAATAGGCACGGCAATACAGTTAGTATGCTATGAATTTTATCCTGTCGAGATGCCCCGTAAAAGACGACTGCTTACAAACAGAGGAACATACATGAAACGAGAAAAATGGAAAAAGTTAAGCAGAAAATAAAAATGTTATGATACATAAGCATGATCGTGACACTTATTGGATCATTCCTTTAATTTTTTAATTTTATAGGTAATTTATAAAAGTCCAAATTGACTATAAATATTACTTTACATGCATTCATAAAAATCAGCAAAATAATAATATTTTCCTCTTAAATTTTTTTGTATTATTTTACTTGCTAATATAAATTAAATTTATCACAACAATATATACAACTTCTATCATATTATTTCTATATACTCATGTATTTGCACATGCACGCATGTGCGCATTCAGAAATTCTACATGCGCTAGTTAATCACAATTCATTCACTTTATTATGTACTTTGCACCGGCAGGGCAAGTTCTTTTATTTTATTACTACAAAACTAAGACTAACATCCCTATTCTGTGCACTTGACAAATTCAACATATTTCTAATTTGTCAAAGTTTTAAATTTATCAAGCATTTGGTATTCTGTGTCTGAAATGAAAATCTCTTTTCTCTATAAGTTGTTAAGATGTCAAATGCTCTTGACAGCAGTGCTCGTTATATCTGATTGTGCATCTTGTTGTGAAAATGGAAGATATTTTACTTTTGTTATTATTGTTAAACGAAGATGAAAATTGTGAGAATAGGAATCGCGCGCGGCATTTAAAAAGTTTACGCGACGATAGCAATCCATTTTCTTTGAGCGAGAATACCTTTGTGCAAAATTTTAGATTAACTGCCGCCGCCTAATTGATGAACTGGCCCCACATGATAATCAGAAAACGTCACTAAATTTAACTGTAAGGGTTCTAGCAGCTTTGAACTTCTTTGGACACGGCTCATATCAGAAATGTATAGGTAACAACGTCAACTTGCCCATGAGTCAGTCATCCCTTTCGAGAAGTGTGCGAGCTGTAGCAAAACTTATTGTGAAGGTGAAGGGAGGAGAAATAAAGTTTCCCAGTTCAATAGAGGAAGAAACTTTTATAAAAACGGGGCAAGTAATATTGTAATACAAATAATAATATGCTAATATATTTGAAATATATTCCAGATTTTTTTAGAAAATTTGGAATAAAAAGCACCATAGGAGCAATCGACTGCACGTATATTGCTATCATTGCTCCACCATCAAATAATGTCGAACGTCCTCTTAATTTATATTTAAATAGAAAAGGATTCTACAGTATCAATGTTGAAGCAGTAAGTTTTGTTTTTGCGTGCACATACATACATATATGGCAATGCAATTTTTGAATGTATCGTTTTCTAGGTTTGCGATCACCGATTATGTTTTACATTTGTAAATGCTAAATTTCCGGGTGCAACACATTACTCTGGAATTTGGGCAACTTCTGAATTAATACGTCTGAGCAACAACGGAGAGAATCTTGGCTTCTTGGCGATCAAGGTTATCCTCTAGAACCATGCGGGCTTTTAACACCAGTGGGAACACCTAATACCCATAAAGAGCAAAAATACAACAAATTACATGGTTCTGCAAGAAACTGCATAGAGAGAGCATTTGGTGTTTTAAAATCTCGCTTCAGATGTTTGTTGAAGCACCGAGTTCTACATTATTCACACGAAACTTCCGCTAATATAATGACGAAAGCAGGCATTACGTTCAACGAAATAGATGACGGGGTTGCAGAAGACTTTGATTCTCCAATTAATGATTATAACTCTTCACAGTACATGCGCGAAGGTGAAAGAACAAGATCAAGATATATATCAACTCTTTAGTTATATACATATATACAGAGTCTAATCCATATACTTATGTACATATATAAATGTTCTCACAATTCGACCTTCGAAATACACTACTTACTTCCATTATTTGTTTATTTATTTGTCCTTTTTGTTAAAAGAAAACAAATTGAAATTTACATTCCATTTTTTTATTCTATTATAAAACAAAAAAACCAAACTTAATTAATTCAATAAATATTAATTAAATAAAAATATTACACATATTTACATACACAATTATTGCAATTTTAATTAAACTTTAGATATTATTTTACGTTATTAGTAAACGATTTTATTAGTTCTGTTATAGAACTAGTTAGGCCTTGAATGGCCTGCATCATTTCACGATGCTCCCGTCGCCTCTCTTCCTCAGTAGCATTCCTTTTTAATATATCAGCTATCAAAGTGCTGATAAGCTTATTTCGTGCCTTTCGTGATAGCATCGAAGTTGAAGCATCCTTAAAAGAAAAAAACGTAATAAGAAATTGCAAACAAATTTTATATTTTGTAATTATATCATAATGAAAACTTACCTGGTTTTCCAAGCTAAGATACGTAGGTGGTGTCGAGGGACTTGCTGTATGGTGTTCGGTATTTGGGCTTGCATCTACCTGACTGCACAATTGTAGAGGACTACTCGTGCGTGATGAAATTGCGCATTCATCCGTTTCCTCAATTGGCGTTAAACCTAGGCTTTGTACATTTTGCATCCCATCTACAGCGGCCGAGCCAAATGTAGACAAAGCCATTTCTTCGAAGTCCGTCATCGGCTTGGAACTTGGACCTCCACCTGTGAGCCTTTGGTTCATTTTCAACCGCCTTGCTCTAGTGCGCAGTTGGTTTTTCCAAACGCCTAACGTCTATAAATTAACACAATATAATAAATAAACGAAAAATAATCTAAAATGTTACCTCTTTCCATTTTGCAGCACTTCGTATTGGTCCTCTGCACAAATTAAGTTGATCTGCCAGCTGTTGCCACAACTCCTTCATCCGTTGAGGCGTTTTTGGGCAATTTTTCCCCGTACCTATTTATGGGTGTGCTTGGCAAAACAACACATATGCCTCCAGCTGCTCGTGCGTAGCTCTATCGTGCTTGGATTTACTATAAAATAAAAGTTAAATTATACATTTTGTTAATAATTAAAATTTTGAAACTTACGTTGCAGAACAGTCCATTTTAACGAATAATTTGAATAGAAATCAGCTGTTTTCTATTGACATTATTTTTTTCACCATACGTGTGGGGAAAGCTTTACGATTTGAAGCTTTTACTTTTATCAAGATTGCCACAGAATACCAAAATATTTCTCGCTTGTTAAATATTTGAGTTAATTGTCAATATTTTATTAATTTGTCAAAAGCACAGAATAGGGGTGTAAGTTCATTTTGATAATTTAGTGCTATTTATACTACTTTATGGTACTAGTTTCTATTTGCTGTCTGCTATGTTATTTGTAGTTTCTATTTGCTGTCTGCTATATTATTTGAAGGTAGACACACTATCTACAGTCGATTGTTTGTCGTTACAAACAGTCCCGAGAGAATAGCCTGTAGGAGATAACACTCGTTACGAGTATGTGTGATACCATTTCTATTTCACACCATATATTGGAATTGCTTATCACTATTTGTTTATGCGTGGTTCGACATAAACAAGAGATGTTTGTTTTTTTGTGAAATGAAACGTTCCTTAACTCTCCCCTGTGTTAAGATGAACTGTCCTAATTTCAAGTCATCTGGGCTTGAAGTCGACGAAGTTCGATCTCGTATGTTTCGCGGAATAATCGTTCCTTTTTATATTCTAAATGTACTCGATAGCATTCGCATAATTTTACAGCAGCATAGATTAATAAAGCTAAAGGTATTACAATAAGTATTAGGTACAATATGAACTTTTCTGGTTGTTCTTCAATCGGAATCATGTATTTATACATTTTTTGAATATTTGAAAATGTATAATCTGAATTGGAGGTCAATATTTTTAGAACTTCTAATTGTTCATCTGGTGGGCATGAATCACATCTTTCATTTCCTGATCGTGATTAAAATATACCTTATTATCTAAATTAGTACTGTGATTAAATTGTAACAGGTTTTAACCGTTAACACGTTGTCCGTTCCACAGATGTTCTCCATCAATAATTATATTTCCATGATCTAACACAATAAGTGGTCTATTATTTTCTTGAATAACATTACATTTTGCCTTATTATTTTCACGCAATGGGATGGTACAGTTGTCGGGAGACTCCTGTTTACAAATATTTAATCCCAATTAATCCAATTTCTTGAATGTCTTTGAGGTTTAGAGTACCAGAATAAAAGTTTCCTGTTTTAGCAAAATTAATGGTATTCGTGATTGTTTTTAACTCCTTGTAAACTTCTGTAATAATTAATTCTTCAGTAATTGACTTTGGGTCTAGTGCTTCTAGTATTTTTTCAAATTGACTGTTAATCTTCCGTTGTTGATTATTGTTTTCTATCAACTGATTGAGTCCTGTCTTGATCTCTATAAGGTCGTCATGGTCAGGAGTACCGGTGACAAACTTGAGAATAGAACCTAAAAAGTTTAATGAGCTGTGTCTTAAGTGCCTCTATTTTATTAATAAGAATTATTTCTTCTTTGTTTTTTTCTGCAACGTATTTAGATTTCATGATATTCTCGTATGGACCTAGGATAATTGACAAGTTTGCTACGTGATAGAATGAATGAGTTATTGGTGGTCCGTATAAATGGTTAAATCAGTGATGCCGTATAAAAAATTGCGGAGCTTCTGTAGCGCCCACACGATTGCAAGAAGTTCTTTTTCATTTGTGCTGTAATTTTTTTCAGTTTCGGTTAACGTTCGAGAAATAAAAGCAATAGGTTGGCGAAATTGGGAGAAAACTGCTCCAATTTCTTGGTTATTGGCATCGGTAATTAGTTCAAATGGTTTGGTAAAGTCAGGCTGATAAAGTTCTACCTGTTCTTGCAGAGCATCTTTTATTTTTCCTATGGCAGTAATTGCCGCTTCATCGAGCTTTACTTCTACTCACGCACTTTGATTTTTTGTAATCATTCCTGAGTCACCTCGTAGGTGTATAGTTAGTGGTTTAGTGATTTGTGCGAAGTTTTTTACAAATTTCCTATAGTAGCTAGCCAAACCTAAAAATGATCTGAGTTCTTTTAAGGTTTTTGGCATTGGATACTCTTTTACAACTTGAATCTTTCTTGGATCAACCGTTACTCTGTTATGTTTAATTATGTGGCCAAGGTACTCAACAGAGTCCTGGAAAAAATGCGACTTTTCGTCCGAAATTTTCATATTAGCTTTATGCAGTGCATTGACTATAGTTCGAATATGTTCTATGTGTTCTTCAGGCGTAGAAGAAAATATATTATTAAAACATCGTCTATATAAACGTAAGCAAATTTACCGATGTATTGCCGCAAAATGCCGTCTATGCATCGTTGAAAGATTGAGGGTGCGTTCTTAAGTCCAAACGGCATCCTAACAAACTCATACTTTGCGCCATTCCCTGCAAATGCGGTTTTTTCGCGATCGGATTCCTTTATTAAAATTTGATGGAATCCTTATTCTAAATCGATGGTCGAGAAAACTTTAGCTTTACCTAAATTTTGAACTGTCATATTAATATCAGGTATAGGGTAGCGGTCGTTTATAGTATGCGCGTTAAGTTTTTGGTAGACGACCACCATTCTCCGTTTAGGTCTATCATTTTCGTCTAATCCTTTCTTTGGAACAGTCTAAATAGGGGAATTGTACGGACTTTTACTCGGCTGAATTATTCCATTTTCTAAAAGCCTATCTATTTCTTTATTGACGAAGTCATGGTCTGCCACGGGATAAGGGTATTGCTTTGTCCAAAAAGGATCTTCTGTTTGCGTCCTAATTGTAGCTTGGATAGTAGTTGTGAAGGGTAGCGTCACTAAAATTTTCATTTGCTTTCATTATTTCCTTAATTTCCTCCTCATACTTGGCATTATCTACAGTATAATTAATGAAAGGTTCCTTTTTTCCTGCTACTTTCTTCTGGTACTTTAAACTATAATCAAAGAGGTTAATCTCTCCCTTAATTAATCTGAGACCTTGTTCACCTAAGATTATGTCGAATTCTTTTAATTCGCTTATTTCAAAGAATACTAAGTGATGCCCGTACATTGTGATCACTTTTTGGATGTATAACCGTATAGCCATGTAGAGTTTTTGTTCTAAATGGTTTTATTGATACTGACTTACCTATGTTACAGTTCTTACTAATGTAGTTATTTGTGGATCCAGTGTCCACTAGTAAAGTGGCAGGTGTGCCTGTTAGTCCGCATTTCGTTTGGATGCATGGCAACCCGTTTATTCGCCTAAAAAAGTACTGCCAGATTCAAAATTTTCCTTGTAGTTAGAGATGTTCACATATTCTATGTCAGTTTGTTCGGTTTGGTTGATACGCTGTACTTTGTTGTGATTTAAGTTTTGGGATTGATACGTTTCTCTCCCTTTTAAATGGATTTTGTTGATGAGGCGGATTTCTTGGTGAGTTTTGATGCGTTTGCTTCACGTATTGGTGTGAAAAGTACACTTCCATTGGTATAGGTTTTGGATGTTGTTGGCCATTTCGCTGGATGTAGCTACCAGAATTCTGTTTCCTTCTCTCTTCATACGTTGGTTGCCGTTGAGGATTAACGCGATATGCTGGTCTCAGTTGATGATTATTCCTTTGGTGATAAAAGGTGGTCTGATCTTCATGTCTCGAATCATGTCGACGGGGAACAGTGCTCTCGAAAAGTAGATCCTGATTATCATGGTAGATATGCAGGTATGCTTCACCAAGGCTCTTTGGTTTATATGAATAGGGTAGCGGTCGTTTATAGTATGCGCGTTAAGTTTTTGGTAGACGACCACCATTCTCCGTTTAGGTCTATCATTTTCGTCTAATCCTTTCTTTGGAACAGTCTAAATAGGGGAATTGTACGGACTTTTACTCGGCTGAATTATTCCATTTTCTAAAAGCCTATCTATTTCTTTATTGACGAAGTCATGGTCTGCCACGGGATAAGGGTATTGCTTTGTCCAAAAAGGATCTTCTGTTTGCGTCCTAATTGTAGCTTGGATAGTAGTTGTGAAGGGTAGCGTCACTAAAATTTTCATTTGCTTTCATTATTTCCTTAATTTCCTTCTCATACTTGGCATTATCTATAGTATAATTAATGAAAGGTTCCTTTTTTCCTGCTACTTTCTTCTGGTACTTTAAACTATAATCGAAGAGGTTAATCTCTCCCTTAATTAATCTGAGACCTTGTTCACCTAAGATTATGTCGAATTCTTTTAATTCGCTTATTTCAAAGAATACTAAGTGATGCCCGTACATTGTGATCACTTTTTTGGATGTATAACCGTATAGCCATGTAGAGTTTTTGTTCTAAATGGTTTTATTGATACTGACTTACCTATGTTACAGTTCTTACTAATGTAGTTATTTGTGGATCCAGTGTCCACTAGTAAAGTGGCAGGTGTGCCTGTTAGTCCGCATTTCGTTTGGATGCATGGCAACCCGTTTATTCGCCTAAAAAAGTACTGCCAGATTCAAAATTTTCCTTGTAGTTAGAGATGTTCACATATTCTATGTCAGTTTGTTCGGTTTGGTTGATACGCTGTACTTTGTTGTGATTTAAGTTTTGGAATTGATACGTTTCTCTCCCTTTTAAATGGATTTTGTTGATGAGGCGGATTTCTTGGTGAGTTTTGATGCGTTTGCTTCACGTATTGGTGTGAAAAGTACACTTCCATTGGTATAGGTTTTGGATGTTGTTGGCCATTTCGCTGGATGTAGCTACCAGAATTCTGTTTCCTTCTGTCTTCATACGTTGGTTGCCGTTGAGGATTAACGCGATATGCTGGTCTCAGTTGATGATTATTCCTTTGGTGATAAAAGGTGGTCTGATCTTCATGTCTCGAATCATGTCGACGGGGAACAGTGCTCTCGAAAAGTAGATCCTGATTATCATGGTAGATGGTGCAAGCAATCGCATATGCTTCACCAAGGCTCTTTGGTTTATATGAATATATATCCTCTTGTTTTTGCTCTGATTATGCATACGCAATTGTATTACTCAGCGCTGTATATAAAATCTTTTATATTCTCCATCTGTGTCCACACCTGGGTGCGCCAAGGGTTATATTCGCCCTCTGCTCCGTCAAATGTTGGTAGGCATTTAAAAATTTCTGTACTTATTGGGCTTGCTTGTGCGATTTGTGGTTTTAGAGCAGGCATGGTTGGTACCGTGGTCATCGAAAACTGTGACTGTGTCCTTAATGCATCGAAGTCGGTTTTTAACGAATTGAGTTGAGTCGTAAGGACATCAATGTGTGCTTTGAGTGCTGCTGCTTCAGTCATCTTAATAGCTATTGCTTCTAGTTGGAATATATTTTTGTTATCGTCTGCTTTCTTGCTGTCTGATCGAAGTGTAAACATGAAATCTTCTTTCTTAGATTGCTGTTGTTTCGTTTTTGTTGGATTCGGCGCTGTCCGCTTTTTCAGGATGTGCTTTGAATCGTATGCTACTTTTTCAAGCACTTTGTATTGGAAGTCCCACTTCCCGTGGTATTTTAATAATAATAATTAATTTCTCATTCTTTAGGATAGCGGAGTTGCTGTCTTTTGAAGGATGTCTCTTGGCCTTTTTTGATAGCAAGTAAAAATTTACTATCCCGAGCCCCCAGTTAATTAAAATTGATTCATTTTATTATGTGCTTTGCACCATCAGGGCAAGTTCTTTTATTAAGACTAAGTACATTTTGATAATTTAGTGCCATTATACTACTTTATGGTACTAGTTTCTGTTTGCTGTCTGCTATATTATTTGAAGATAGACACACTATCTACAATCGACTGTTTGTCGTTACAAACAGTCTCGAGAGAATAGCGTGTAGGAGATAACATTCGTTATATGTGATACCATTTCTATTTCACACCATATATTGGAATTGCGTATCACTATTTGTTTATGCGTGGTTCGACATAAACAAGAGATGTTTTGGGTTTTTTGTGAAATGAAACGTTCTTTAACTCGCGCATTGATCTATATAGACTGTATGTACATATGTACATATGGAGTCATGTGTAGAAGTTCAAGCATGTGAGGAAAGTTCCCCTACATAGGGTTGTGCGTTGGGTTTGGGGCCCACCCCCCCAATGAAAAATTACCAACTGCCTCGGATGAGAGACCCCCCTTTTGCTGACGACCATGGCAAACGAAATAAGGACTACGATATTAGGGCATGCACCTGGAATGTCCGGACCCTTAATTGGGAAGGTGCCGCAGCCCAGCTGGTTGATGTCCTCGTGAAAATAAAGGCTGACATCACCGCCGTCCAAGAAATTTGATGGACGGGACAAGGACAGAGACGAGTAAGTCCTTGTGACATTTATTACTGTGGCCATATAAAGGAGCGCAAGTTTGGTGTTGGCTTCGTGGTGGGAGAGAGACTCCGTCGCCGGTGAATGAACGTCTAGGCACGATCCGCATCAAAGCGAGGTTCTTCAACATATCGCTGATTTGCGTCCACGCCCCGACAGAAGAGAAGGACAATGCGACCAAAGATGCCTTCTGTGAGTGCTTAGAGCGCGCTTATGAGAGCTGCCCCCGCCACGATGTCAAAATCGTGCTTGGCGACTTTAACGCCAGGGTGGGCAGAGAAGGTATATTTGGCACTACGGTCGGTAAATTCAAACTCCTCGACGAAACACCCCCAAATGAGGTGAGGCTGATTGACTTCGCCGGGGCCCGAAATATGGTTATCTGTGGTACTAGATTCCAGCACAAGAAGATACATCAAGCTACCTGGCTGTCACCGGATCGACAAGCCACCAACCAGATCGATCATGTTGTGATACACGGAAGACACGTCTCCAGTGTTCTAGACGTGCGTACGCTCCGAGGTCCTAATATCGACTCGGACCAGTATCTTGTTGCAGCCAAGATTCGCACCCGCTCTTTGCAGCGAAAAACGCACGTCAACAAACACAAGGAACGATTTGCTACACGGCTTGCACTCCTGCTCTCTGAGAGCACTCGTCAACAACTCGGTATAAGGGAACTGTGGGACGGCATATAATACTCCTTACGTACAGCTGCAACCGAAACCATTGGTTTACGGAAAGTGCAAAAGAACAGCTGGTACGACAAGGAGTGCCGTGTCGCAGCGGAGAGAAAACAGACTGCCTACCTCGCAACGTTACGATCGACCACAACACGTGCGAGATGGGATAGATACCGAGAGTTGAAGAGGGAAGCGAGACGCATTTGCAGACAGAAAAATAATGCGTGAGTGTGAAGAGATTGATAAGCTGGCCGACAGGGGTAATGCTCGAAAATTCTACAAGAAAATGCGGCGCCTTACAGAAGTCACCGACAGAAGTCACCGATGCCCAGAGCATACTTAACTTTTGGAGGGAACACTTCTCCAGCCTGCTGAATAACAGTGAACCTACAACGCCAGGAGGAGGCGAACCCGATTCCTCAATCGATGACGATGGAGCAGACGTTCCATTGCCCGACCATGAAGAAGTTCAAATAGCAATTACCCGTCTGAAGAACAACAAAGCGGCGGGGGCCGATGGATTGCCGGCCGAGCTATTCAAACATGCATCAGATTCTTTGTAAAATATGTTTGGACGAAAGCATGCCCAATGATTGGAATTTAAGTGTGCTATGCCCAATCCATAAAATGGGAGACCCCACAAACTGCGCCAACTACCGTGGGATAAGCCTTCTCAACATGTGAAAGATTAAAGCCCACCGTCAACAAATTGTTTGGACCTTATCAGTGTGGCTTTAGACCTGGCAAATCAACAACCGACCAGATAGTCACCATGCGCCAAATGTTGGGAAAGACCCGTTAAAGGAGAATCGACACACCTCTTCGTCGATTTCAAAGCTGCTTTCGTCAGCACGAAAAGGAGCTGCCTTTATGCCGCGACGTCTGAATTTGGTATCACCGCAAAACTATTACGGCTGTGTAAACTGACGTTGAGCAGCACGAAAAGCTCCGTCAGGATCGGGAAGGATCTCTCCGAGCCGTTCGATACCAAACGAGGTTTCAGACAAGGCGACTACCTATCGTGCGACTTCTTCAATCTGCTGCTGGAGAAAAGTGTTCAAGCTGCAGAACTTAATCGAGCAGGTACAATCTTTTATAAGAGTGTACAGCTGCTGGCGTATGCTTATGATATTGATATTATTGGCCCCAACACCCGCGCCGTTAGTTCTACTTTCTCCAGGCTGGACAAGGAAGCACAGAAAATGGGTCTGGCAGTGTACGAGGGCAAGACGAAATATCTCCTGTCATCAAACAAACAGTCGTCGCACTCGCGACTTGGCTCTCTCGTCACTGCTGACAGTCATAACTGTGAAGTTGTAGATACTTTCGTCTATTTAGGAACCAGTATTAACACCACCAACAATGTCAGCCTGGAAATCCTACGCAGGATTGCTCATGCCAACAGGTGCTACTTCGGACTGAGTAGGCAATTGAAAAGTAAAGTCCTCTCTCGACGAACAAAAGCCAAACTCTATAAGTCGGTCATAATTGCCGTCCTGCTATATGGTGCGTAGGTCTGGACGATGACAGCAACCGATAAGTCGACGTTACTATTTTTCGAGAGAAAGGTTCTGCGAAAGATTTATGGTCCTTTGCCCATTGGCCACGGCGAATATTGCATTCGATGGAACGATGAGCTGTATGAGATATACGACGGCGTTGACATAGTTCAGCGAATTAAGAGAAACCGGCTATAGTCGCGTAAGCGGTGTCTACGCCAATTAAGAAGAAAAATATATGTACATACGCACAAGTACATATACATTTATATACATTGCCAAACAAACAATGCACAAGCGTACAATCGTACATATGCGTACACATGTTAATAACATAGACACTTTTCGAATAGTGTATAATACATGCATCCAGGAAGGCCGCTTTCCCACAATTTGGAAAAGGCAAAACCTGATATTATTACCGAAACCTAACAAACCAATGACAGAACTGTCCCACCTCAGGCTTTGCTTTGCATGCTAGACTCCGCTGGTAAGGTTCTGGAGCGGCTCATATACCAGCGGCCAAATAAGGCAATCGACGATGCCAATTCGGATTCAAAAAGGCAAGGTCCACAATCGCAGCTGTAAACCTAGTAAAGACATTGGCTGAACGGGCTATAGGTGAGAAAATATGGAAAGGAGGCACAATACAGTACTGTATCGTTGTAACACTGGATGTAAAGAATGCCTTTAACTCGGCATCCTGGCACAGTATATTGAGTGCACTAAAAAGCTTATCCGTGCCTCTATACCTTTGCAACATCATAGTAAGCTATTTCGAGGAAAGAACTTTGAGCTACAAC
This sequence comes from Bactrocera tryoni, assembly GCF_016617805.1. Taxonomy (NCBI): domain Eukaryota; kingdom Metazoa; phylum Arthropoda; class Insecta; order Diptera; family Tephritidae; genus Bactrocera; species Bactrocera tryoni. Next base: position 20,580,988 of record NW_024395977.1, read on the forward strand.
ACAAGCGAAGGCTCTAAAAAATATAAAGTCTCTCCGCTACTATTGAACGACATGTACGATGGAGTACTGCGACTGAAAGTACCCAAAAACGTTCATATTATTAGGTTGGTAGACGATATAGCTGTTCTGGTTATAGCAAAACACATACACGATATAGTTTCGATAACTAACAGAACAATTATAAGCGATTGGCTCGGAACTAACGGACTGAACCCAGCGGAGAGCAAGACCGAAGCGGTACTCATTACTGGCAGAAAAGTCAGTGAAGTTGCCACGTTCAATACAAAGGGTGTAAGCATCACTACCCAACCGGCAATTAAGTACTTGGGAATTATACTCGATGCAAGGATGTCATTTAAGGAACATTTACAGATACAAAAGTGTGCAGAGGCGACTATTAGCTGGTTTACTAAAGTCAGTCCCGCTGTTCGGCGTCCAGATATGGGGAAAAGCCCTGGAAGTAAAATCATATCGCCGTGGCCTTTTCCGATATATGCCACTTGCGCGCTAAAAGAATGTTCTGCGTTCCGCACAGTATCGGAAGATACTGTCCTAGTTATTACGGGCTTACAACCTTTAGACCTCCCGGCCAAGGAGATTCAATGTTATACAAATAACAGGTTACCGCACAACACACTAAAAGAAATAGCAAGGGCAGAGACAGTGAATCAATGGCAAAAACGCTGGGAGGAAAGTGGAAACGGGCGGTGGACATTCCGACTGATCCGCAATGTCGAACCATGATTAAATAGACCGCACGGTAAGGTAGATTTCCATATAACTCAAATTCTCACAGGACATAGCTGCTTCAAAACATATTTGAAACGATTCGGGCACGAAAATAACGACATATGTGATTATTGCGGATACCATCGAAAATGTGGAGCACATATTCTTTTATTATAAAATACAACCATTAGAGGCAACACATAAAAAAATGCGTTCGGTGTAGATCCAACTCCCGATAACTTGATAAGCCAAATGATCGAATAGGTAGAAAAGTGGAAAGCTGCTTGCGAAGCTGCAGAGAGAGTTATGAAATCCCAACATGCCAGAGAACGCGGCGGAGAAGAGAGCTGCTAAATGTAATGGAGAACCACTACTCAAACACACAAACATTGACATGACGGGAAAACTGACAACCCCGCAAACTTACAAATCACTGAAAGAGTGATAAAAGTGGCAACATAGTTCTCGTCGATTTAAAATATATATCAAATCTAAAATATTTTTCCTTGGCTCTCAAAAATCTTCGTCGTTATGTATGCTCATATTTAAACATACATTTTAACGATGGTTTGTGGGCAAAGCTGTTAAAGCGGCAAGGAAAGCGGTGACAATCGGCGATCATTTGTTAGTTTTTTTGGCACAGCTCGGATTTTCTACCAACAATACAATGTTGTGACGCTTTGTCGTCGCGTCAGTGCTTCGACACATTGACTCTTTGACAAAACTTGAGCGTCGGCCATTGGTTGCCCATGACAACGGAGAAGCGGAGAGATGTGCGCGGCACTTATTCTTCCCTTATGAATGTTTGTACATATGTACATATGAGGCTCGTACTTGCTTTCGTAAACATACACACAAATGTGGCACAGACACAATATATGTATGTACATTTGTACGTCCTGTGTAAGCATTTGCTTATTTTGCTTGTCAGTGGGTCTATGCGCAAGAAGTAAATTTGAAGAATTTTATTGAAAATAAGATGAATGTGAAGATATACTCATGTACATATGTATTTTTAAATAATTAGTAAATTTATTAAATTATTATTTAAAAAAATTAAAAATAGAAAGAATTTTTATTTGTTAGGTATAATATTAACCCTTTCATGCCCGATGTTGTCTATAGGCAACATTGTACATATGTATGAATATGCTTCTAAGTCCAGTTATTTAAATTTTTTGACGCGCAGTTATTTGCATTATGTAGTGTGGTGTATTGTGTAAGCTTACAGTGAATTGTTCCGCTGTAAGCTATGCAAGGGTTCATTAAGTAGACGTTTTCCTTAGAGTGAAATTGTCAGGATCCAGAAAAAAACGATTTAAATAGCTATTTCTTTGTAAAACCAAGGGAACAACATAAATAAATAAATGTTAGATAGTTATTAAAAAAAAAATAAGTAATTGGAAAAGTGTTTAGCTGGTTTACAATAATTTTGTAAAAGTGAGAGGATAAGAATATTTTTTGATATTTTCGTAATTTTTGAAACTGGTTAATTGGGCCAAAAATGTCAAAAAAATCAAAATATGTTGGCTTGTAAACATATCTACACATATTCGTACTTCCAAACAATTCCCTGGTTGACAAAAATGTTGATTGCGCATAGATATGCCAATGACGACGGCAAAACAAAATTCTATTCTTGTTTGTTTGTCCCTCATGAAGTCATTGCAAAGTATTTTTCAACTGCTACTTTTCTAACTCACAATGAAGATAAATGTATAAAAAATACAAAAACAAAAAAATACAAAAATATAAAAAAAAGTTTTGAAATATCGAAAGGTGTATATACCGCATGGCATAAATAGAATTCATTCTTCGGTTGATCAAGAATATTTCCTGGTTGATAATGTTAACAAAGCTGTAGTTCTGCAGATTCCCTTCTTTCGATTTCGTCCGACCACATTTTGCAAGGAAACTGATACATGCTCCTTATCAGTTCTTCGCCGCCGTGTTTAAATAGCTAATATATCGGCCGCGCGCTTTGTTATTCTTCTTGGAACTTCTTCATGGTAAGGAAGTTGAACGTCTGCTACATCGTAATCAATTGGGGAATCGGGTTCGCCTTCTCCTGGCTTTATGCTTTCACTGTGATTCAGCAGGCTGGATAAGTTTATTCTCCATAATGTGGTGGCCAGGTAGCTTAGTGAATTTTTCTATGCTGAAATCTAGTACTACATATAACCATTTTTTGGGTCCCATAATTTCGAAGGCTGCGTTTACCGACTTTTGTGCTACAAAATACCTTCCTTGCCCAACATAGCGTTAAAGTCACCAAGCACGATTTGAATATTGTGGCGGGGGCGACTCTCATAGGTGCCCTTCAAGCGCTCTTAGAAGTCATCTTTGGTTACATTGTCCTTCTCTTCCGTCAGGGTGTGAGCGCAAATTAGCGGTATGTTGAAGAGTTTTGCTTTGATGCATTTCTTGGACGGCGGGCGATGACGTCAGCCTTCACTTCAACGAGGACATCAACCAGCTGGGCAGCGGCACCTTACCAATTAAGGGACCGGACGTTCCATGTGCATGCCCTTAAATCGTTATCCCTAGTACGTTTAGCATGAGGATCTGTCATCCGAGACTGTTTGTATTTTTTATTGGGGGCGTGTTTTACGTGGCGGGTCCCAAACCTAGGGCTCAACACTGCGGAGTGGATGTTTCGCTTTCTCATTTTAGCTTGCTTTTAAACGAATATTTTCTTGTTGTCAGAGGATATTTGACCTAGGCCCGGAAATCGTGAGCTGCTTGAGTGAATGACAATCAGAGAACTTTCCTCATTTCCGTGAACTTCTACACATGACTCTATCCTCCTATCTCCTCTTGGCACTGTGTTAATATAGCTCCTCTGGAAAGTTTATTGGTAACATGAACTCATTAAGTACTTTTATAGGAACACATTTATCTTGTCCTGTCCTAGCCAAGGTTTTGATTATGTATAAGCAAGTTTGGTGTAGATTATTTTATGTCCTCAATAACGCACAGGTTGTTTGTCCCATAGTCTCCATATATTTCTGCCCAAATAACTGCTTCTGAATTTGGTGACGCTAACGCAGAGAAGCGTATGAAAATTAATCAAAAGTTTCGTGTTCGCGATAAACTTCACGGATGTATGCGCATAAGCTAAGTGAGCTAACCTCTCAATCTCTTTAAAAAAAAAACTACTGTAGAGTCTCGTGCTCAATAACATACCATTCTAATGCAGCCTTCAACGATTCATAGCTACTTGACTCGCAGTCGTGTTATTTCTATTGTAAATCCTGCAAAAACGCAACGAACAATGCAGCTATTCGACCTTCCGTATTTAAATTATTTGCAGATCTCGTTTTCCGAATTGAAGCTAAAGCCACGGAACGGAACTGTGCCATCAAATTATATGGAATATACTTCGGCAATATTTCGTCAAAATTAATTTTTTTTTAGAAAAATTGGTAAAATGCTAAAATTATTTTCTCATAAACTACTGAAGATAAAGCGATGAAATTTCGTGAACCTAAAGAAAAATGTTCGTACTATATTGTAAATATTTTTTCACAGTCAATTTGTTTAAATAATAGTATTAACCATAATTTTTTGTCAAACAATTGAAATTTTTAATGTGTTCTTCTCGCTAAAAAAGCTGAAAAGTATGTATCACAACGCGGAAAATATTCACTTTTGATAATCCGAAAAAAAAATTTTGTTCATTCATACCATTCCAAAGATATTGAATTTGTTCCCCTACCTCTCTTAAAACGTATGGCACAACCATCGTTGCGCAGCTCGCTCGTAAGTTCCCGACATCTGTTGCGCAAGAAAAGCATAAGCGCAACGATCGCATATTGCGCAACAATCGATGTGCCATACGTTTTGTAGGTGTTAGGGAATGCAATAAACACACGTATTCACTAAAACTATTTATTTATTTAAAAATTGTTCAGAAATATTGTACATTATTTTTGCAATCGTTATACCAGAGATAAAGAGATGTTTAACTCCCCTCTCACTGGAAGTGAGAGAACAATTGCTAAACGTCAAAACCACCTAAACTTTGACAGTTGATCGAGTTCAGGAGGTTTTGACGTTTAGCAATTGGAAACGAGCGATGGCCAGATTGAAATCTTACCAAAAAATATGTAAACGGAGGGATTTGTTGCATCGTTCAAGACCACTTATAAAAAATGTAAAACAATGAAAATTAAATAAATTTGTGAAATTTAAAGGTATTTGATGAAGCGTTTTGTAATTTGAAGCATCCTCATTTTATTTTCAATGGAAAATGATTAAAAACATTTAATGATTGAGAGCTAACAAGCTTAAATCCTATTTTTTGGTATTGAAAGGACAAAAATCAGTTGTTTTAATATACTTCAATAAGATTTAAATAGTTTCTCCATATAATAAATAACCACTATATTATAATTTTTATTCGTACTAAATGTTGGGTATTGGGTTGATAAATGCCCAAAACTTGTAATTTTGTTCAATCTGGCCAGAATGGATAATGTTATAAAAAACACTAATTTTGAGGCGCTCTCACACTGGAATAAGTTTAACATCCCTTTATTCCTGGTTATACCACGATATCATCATGGATAATATGATACGAGGCTCTTTGATTCCAGTGAGAGCTGTCAAAACTCGCATTTTTTATAACATTTGTCAATGATGCCACTGCTGAAAAACATTATATTGAGTATGTAATAAATTATACAAAACACTAAATAAAACACTTTGAAAATGCATACATATATAAAAGCTAAAATGCAAAATCATTAATAAATTTACATAAACATTTATTTTGCCAAAATATGTTCATTTCATTTCACACTAATATCGTCAAGTAATTATAGCGCTTTACTTCTGGCATCCCGCCTTTTCTGAAATCAACTGACAAAAATTCCCTGATCTCCTTGGCTGTCAAATAATCAGGGAACGCGTTTGAGGGAAAAATAAGAGCCAATGTGAGAGTCTCGTATCATATTATCCATGATACCATTATGGCTTCTGATGATAATTCTACTCTTAGAGAAGGGATATCAAAAACGAAAAAGAAAAAATAAGCAATAATCAGAATCTATGACGCTGGCTACACGTTATATTTTTATATTAACTGCTATCCCGAATGGCAATTTGAACTTTTATTATGCAATATTGGCGTATTGTGGGTTTTCGATATTGTCGCGAATTCTAATACTGAAAATGAAATGAAACTAAAATTGCAAAATAAATTTAAATTAAATCTAACTGTCACCGTGGTGGTCGAACCTCATCATATCTCAAGAAAACGTCTGTGCAAGTTTGCAAATTCTTTTCAACGAAGATCCTGTTGTGAGCGTGATTCGACGCTGGAACGGATTGAATTTTCCACATCAATTCGTGGAAAAAATGCTGTTTTGAATCTATCTGTGCTAACGCCAACTTTGCGACATTTGAAGAGAATTTCAAATGTCTTGTTGTTTCGGCTCAACACATTGTTGGACCGTCGTATGATGTTTTATGCGGTGGTCGAACCTCATCATATCTCAAGAAAACGTCTGTGCAAGTTTGCAAATTCTTTTGAACGAAGATCCTTTTGTGAGCGTGATTCGACGCTGAAACGGATTGAATTTTCCACATCAATTCGCGTAGTTGTTGAAATGTTTTCGAAGAAATCGCTTGGGAGTTTGAGTGTCTCGCCATAAACCATCTCTGATGGTGTTGCTTTGATATCTTCTTTGAACACACAGCGAAGGGCAAGCATTATCATTGGCAGTGTTTCGGTTCAGCTTTCATTGCTTTGACATTTGAAAGCCGAATTCATAGTTCTATGAAAATGTTCATTCATGCATTGTTGACGAAAATCCTTAGTGATGAATGGTCGTACGTGCTTCGGTGAAATGTCAGAAACAATGGCTTTGGTTGCGTTCGGGATATTAACCAATTTTAGTTGTAAACTTGACGTGTTGCTTTTCAAAAAATCAATAAATTCTTGGTCGATTTTCTGACTCTCAGCTAACTCTTCAAAATTAATTGCTTCGCGGGTTGACAAACTTTCGATGCGTGGGAAAAAATCAGCTACGATGTTGTCTTTCCCGGAAATGTAACAGATATCAGTGGTGTACTGACCGATAAAATCCTAATGATGTAATTGTCCTGACGATGCCTTCTCGGGATTTTGTAAAAATGCAAATGTTATTGGTTTATGATCGGTCATAATTTTGCAGCGCCTACCTTCAACAATGGGTTTAAAATGTTTGACTGATTGGTAAATTGCTATTAAGTCGCGATCATATGTGCTGTAGCGCTTCTGGTGGTCAGTCATTCGTTTTGAATAAAATCCAAATGGCTCAAATTTCTCTTCGCTGACTTGATGAAGAGCTGCTCTAACCGAAAAATTGCTAGCGTCGACGTGAAGTGCCAGTTTAGCTTTTGGCAATGGATGTTTTAACGTAATTGCGTCAATCAATGCCTGCTTATATTCTTCGAAAGCCCTTTCGGCATTTTCGGTCGAAATAACTGACGGATTATCGTTTTTCTTGTTGCCTTTGATTAGAACGCGTAGTCGGCTTTGAGTTTGAGCTGCATTAGGAATAAAATCGCGATAAAAGTTAATGATTTCTAGGAACTTACGAAGTTTCTTGGATAATTTGCGATAGCGTCTATTTTGTCGGTTGATGGTCGAATGCCGGCTTTACTGACTCGATGACCCAAACATAACACCTTCCTGCGCGAATTCGCATTTAGCGACGTTGATATTTAAGCCGTGTTCGCGTAACCGTTCCAAAACGAATATGTTGAAAATGCTCTTATTTGTTCTTCGATGCAATGCAAATGTCGTCGATGTAGCAGAATACAAAGTCCAAATCGAATAATACCTGATCCATGAATAGTTAAAATGTTTGCGCTGCGTTCCAAAGGTCATAACGTCTTATTCAAACAGCCCAAACGGTTTGATTATGGCTGTCTTCTTTCGATCTTCGTCGGCGATTAGAATGTTCAAATAAGCTTTCTCCAAATCAAGAACAGAAAACATTCCTTTTCCGTTTACATTATGCGTGAAATCGCGAATGTGTTTGACTGGGGAGCGATCACAAGCTGTTTGAGCGTTTAAACGTCGATAATCTCCACACGGTTGCCAAAGTCCATCCTTTTTTTGGAACCATGTTTAATGGACTGGTCCATTCACTTTGTGACGGTTGACAAATTCCTATGTTGATCATGTACTCGAATTCTTTCTTAGCGTTGACGAGTTTATCTTGATTTAAACAACGTGCGCGTGAATAAACTGGTTGTCCAATGGTGATGATTTGATGACGAACAGCTGTTTTCGTTGCTTTCGTCGTGTCATAGCAAGTCGGTGTCGTAAGATCTTTAAATTCAGTTAGCAGCTTTTTACATACGTTGTCGCTGTTAATTGAAAATACCGGCTCATTTATGACGAAATTAGAAACGCATTTTGCTTCGAGTTTGGTTTCTCTGTCAAAGAAAATCTGCGCCCAAAATTGGTTTTGTGACGTCAGCAATTATGAAACTTAATGTGAATTCTCTTCGTAGTCCTATGTCGATTCAAATTTGTTTGTTACCGTATGTGTTGATGATTGATCCGTTGGCCTCGAATAGCGAATAATTCAATATTTTGAGTTTGCTCCTCTGTCCACTAAAAATTTGAGATGAGTCTTACGATCGGTGATAAAGAGCCGGCGTGATTTTTGACTGCCTGCTAGCTGACCGTCGGAGGCGAAGCGGTCTTTAGTTTCCCTCCTTCTTGTATGCACTCGGTTGTAAACACTTCTTGGCATCAGCGCCGAATCCATGATGATAATAACAATTCGGGAACTTGCTAACCTGGCTTTGTGAACGAGTACGAGAACGTTGTTTGTTCCAGCGTTGATTGCTGGAAGAATTTACTTTAATTTCGTTGATTTCTCGCCGGAAGGCGTCAATTGTCTGCTTTAAAGCATCCATAATTTTGTCGGCTTTTTGAGCATATCGTTCTAAATCGCTGCGCGCACACTTTCAGGCAATTTATCGAGCCAAAATGTTTAAATTGCATTGTCATGTAATGCACCGCCGGACAAAACGCGTATTTGTCGAAGTAAGTGAGATGATTTTTGATCGCCCATGTCGCACTCTTTGACCATTCGATTCAGCTTCTTATTTTCCGAATCGGTGAAATCTTTGATCAGTCGACATTTAATTGAGTCGTATCTTTGTAGTTAGAGTTGCCGTTTTTGAAGTGAATCGTTGTTTCGGCATGCCGAGTTACTGAAAAATTTCCACGGCACGATGTATTTTTCGAGAATGTTCGTCGTCGTTCGCTCTATGACCGCGTGTTCGGATTTTATTTTATAACACTTTGCCGCACACTATGTTCGTTGAGCGAGTTCGTAGAATCACTTGATTGTTTTAAAACGGGGATTGAAAAAGAACGGACAATTTCTTTGATTTTTAATTAAAAATGTCGGAGGTCACCAATTTATGGGTGTTAGTGAATGAAATAAAGAAACGTAGCAACTAAAACTATTTATTTATTTAAAAATTGTTGAGAAATATTGTACATTATAGATTATCCATACAGCTATATTTTGCAATCGTTATACCGCGAGTATTCTGAGAAAGTGTTCTGTAAACATCATTATGCCTTTGTGGCGGTATTAATACACCCCATCTAATATTTTAACGATTATTTGTTATGATAATTCAAAAGATTTCTTCACTTGTTGGCGTTTGTACAAGAAGTGACGCGTCTTTAAACTAAAAACTTAGAATTTAGTTGAAACTGTAAATTTCCAAGAAGAATATAAAGAGAATGAAATAATATAATAACTGACAAACAGTGCTGCCAGATGTGATAATTCTCGTCTATGTGCCCACAGTACTCCCCCTCAAATAAAGTCCTGCTGGACTTTTTTAAGGTTGAGTTCCATTACTAGATCCTAGTGCGGATGCTTGGTGTAGTTAGGCTGGTTGATGTATGTAGCGAATTCATTTGCTCGGTGAGAGTACGGCTGTGCGGCGTACTGTTGTCCCTGGCCAATTGGTATGGTTAAGTGGTTGTTGCGAATTTATTTGCTTGGTGAGAGTACGGCTGTGCGGCGTACTGTTGACACTGGCCTCCCCCTGCGGGTAGGGGGGGCCCCCTTTAGGTAGGGGGGGAAACCGAATATGCCCGCGGCAAGGCATGCCTGTCGTAAGAGGCGACTAAAAGCCAAATGCACTATGTCCGACATTCACATGTCTGGTTTATTGAATGTCGGCATGGTCAGAGATGTCAGAAAAGTGCTATATTGAAATACTATCATATTCTTTGAATGGGTTTGCGATTATATAACAAACACTAAATAGATTTGACGGATAACACATCATACAGTCGGGTTCTTAGGAATTCCTTGGAATTCTTGGGGGCTCGACTGGCAGTAGCTTAAGCGCAAGCTTGGGCTACAGGTCACACCAAAGACTAAAACATGGTACCACGGGGAGCAGCCGCCCCTGGAGTTCGCTCCAGTCTGCTCATTGGGTCTTGGCCTTTTGGGGAGATTCGTGGTGGCTGTGGTTTAAACCTAAATGCAGGAAGGACTTAGTCCAATGTGGAGTCGCACTGCGGCCGAGTGCCGGACCCAGAGTACGGCAGAGGTTTTAGATGGGCCTCGCACCCGACCAAGGTGGAAAGGGAGTCCCACCCTTTCAATTTGGAACCAAAGTGTATGTGTGTGTGGCAGGCATTCATACCTTGGTTTTTCCAGAGTGTAGTGTGGGTGCACACACTTACACTTTGGGGCGCTGATCAACGCATTGTTTTGATCTGTGTGTTTCTAGTAATAGAAAACACCGTGGATTTGAGCCTCCTTAAGCAGATACCCACGTTAAACCACATTGGATTCTGTTGACACTGGCCAAATGGGCTGGTTAAGTGGTTGTTGTGCAGTTCTCGGTTAGGGTATGACGGTTGCATAGGAGCCTACACGAGCGAGACTGAGTTGAGCGTCTTATCTCCGTAAGTTCCGACTTTACTACCGTTTACAGCTTGCAGTCGAAAAGGAGTTACTATTTTTAGTTTACGAGAAAGCGAAGTTGCCGAAATATCCGTGCCTGTGTCGACGAGTAATTTCGTACTCGATGTGCGATCGTAAATGAATAGTTGGCGATGTGTTACCGTTGTTGGCGATGCTGCTGCTACAAAGTTTGCGGCAGTGGTGATGGTGGTGCTTGCTGTTGCTGCTGGTAGATAAGCGGTGCTATACTTATGTGCGCTGCTCCAGCGACAGGTCCTGTTGAAAAGATATTGTTTAAAATTTATGTTTAATATAGCTGGTGTTGAAGTGGCAACTGCAGTTGTAGCGTCCGTTGTTGCTGTTACTGCGCTGTTGCAGTTGCATCTGCGATTGCAGTTGCATTTGTACGTGCTGATTTTGCTGTTGTTGTTGTTGAAGGTTGTGGCCCTGTTGTTGCGCTGTACCAGCCAAATTGGGCTGATACAAATCGCTGGCGCTAATGTAGTAGGTCGTGGCATCATCGAGGCTGGCGAGAGGCCCTTGAGATCGATGCTGGACGCCCATTGGATTTCTTGTTCGCTGCCGAGGCCGTGGGCGTACAGGTGGTGTATTGCGTTGGCCGTTTCCGCCAGTTGCAGTTGCGCGGCTTCGTAAGCGCAACTGGGCAGCAAGGTGATGTAGTGTTGTTAAACTGTAGGTGTACCAATTATGGTGTGCTGTGCAGTCGTCGGGTCACCAATTATGTGGCGGCAATGAAGCCACCATTTAACGTGTGCTGTTTAATCACGTCGAGGTCAGCAATTATGTGGCGGTATTAATACACTACATTTAATATTTAAACGATTATTTATTAAGATAATTCTAAAGACTTCTTGACTTGTTGGCGTTTGTGACGCTTTTTAAAACTAAAAACTTAGAATTCAGTTGAAACTGTAAATTTCCAAGAAGAATATAAAGAGAATGAAATAATAGAATAACTGACAAACAGTGCTGCCAGATGTGATAATTCTTGTCTGTGTGCCCACACCTTCTTCTCTTAGATATGAGATATCAAAAACGAAAAAGGTAAAAATAAGCCATCATCAGATTCTATGACGCTGGCTACACGTTCAATATTTTTATATTAATCGCGATCCCTAATGGCAATATTTATTGAACGTTTATTATGCAATATTGTCGTATTGTGTGTTTTAATTTGTCGCGAATTTTAAAATTGAAAATGAAATGAAATTAAAATTGCAAAATAAATTTTAATTTTATCTAACCACAGTTTTAAGAGAGGTAGGGGAACGAAAAATTTAATATATCTGGAATGGTATAAATGAACAAAAATTTTTTTCCACATTATGAAAGGTGAATATTTTCTGCGTTGTGTCACATACTTTTCAGTTTTTTAGAGTGAAGAACACATAAAAAATTTGAATTGCTTAACAAAAAATTATGGGTAATACTATTATTAAAAAAAATTGACCATGAAAAACTATTTAGAAATTAGTACGGACATTTTTCTTTGGGTTCAAAAAATTTCATCGATTTCTCTTCAGTAGTTTATGAGAAAATAATTATACAATTTTACCATTTTACCATTTTTTCTAAATTTCAACCTTCAGTAACTTTAACAAAAAAATTAATTTGACGAAATATTTATATCACGGGGTATGCTTCTGGTCGCCTTCCTAATGAACTGCTAATTTTCAAAATCGGAGATTTTTTGAATTTTACATGGCCCACTTGACGTTGTTTGACCTACTACAAATTGTGCTGCGAATGGGGCTTCAAACCGTTAACCTTTGTCACTTTCGAAAAATTATCTCCTTGGGAATTTTCCACTTCTGACACCGATTGTAACGCACTTCACTACAATACGTTCAAAAATTCCACGAAAACGTTGACAACCGGTTGAATTTTGCGAAAAAAAATAAATCTCCACTACTAAGTAAAACAGTTTAATTAGATATACACACACTCGTTACCATTCAAAATTTTCCAGTGTTGTGCATAATTGACAACACTTAATAGCGGCACTTTTTGCGGTATACAAATTTTTTATTTAGAAATAAATTAATGACATGTTATTTACCAAAAATTTAAAAATTAAAAACAAAACACATTCAGCTATAGCCAAAATCATTTAAAAGCTAGTAAGTGACTTATAGAGATTTGTTTTTGTTCGCAGAGAGAGGAATTTACTTCTCCATTACCTACTTAGTCCGAAGTAGCATCTGTTGGTAAGAGATATTCTGCGTTGGAGTTCAAAGCTGACGTTGTTGTTGGTGTTATACTGGTTCCAAAATAGACGAAATTATCTAAGACTTCGAAGTTATAAAGTTCAAAAGTGACGTGGGAGCCTAGTCGCGAGTACGACGACTGTTTGTTTGATGACAGGAGATATTTCGCCTAGCCCTCGTTCACTGGAGAAAGCAAAACTAACAGCGCGGTTGTTAATGCAAATGATATCAATATCATTAGCACACGCCAGCAGCTGTACACTTTTATAGAAGATGGTGCTTCTCTGTTTAGTTCTGCAGGTCGAATTATTTTCTCCAAGAACAGATTGAAGAAGTCGCCTTATCTGAAACCTCGTTTGGAATCGAACGGCTCGGAGGGGTCCTTCCCGATCTTGACAGAGCTCTTGCTGATGCTCAACATCAGTTTATCCAGACAACGCAGCATAAAGACAGCTCTTTTTCGTGCTGTCAAAAACAGCTTTGAAATCTATGAGAAGGTGGTGCGTGTCGATTCTCTTTTCAATTGGCGCATGGTGAATATCTGCTAGGTTGTTGATTTGCCAGGTCTAAAGCAACATAGATAAGGTTCAATCAGTTTGTCGACGGTGGGCTTTAATCTTTCACACAATATGCTCGATAGAACCTTATACGTGATGTTTAGGACTTGTTTTAGACTTACTCCACGGTAATTGGCGTAGATTGTAAGATCTCCATTTTTGTGGATTGGGCAGAGCACATTTAAACTCCAATTGTTGGGCATGGTTTCGTCCGACCATATTTTACAAAGAAGCTGATGCATACTCCTTATCAGTCCTTCGCCGCCGTGTTTGAATAGCTCGACCGGCAATCCATCGGCCCCGCCGCTTTGTTATTCTTCAGACGGGTAACTGCTATTCGAACTTCTTTATGGTAGGGCAATGGAACGTCTGCTCCATCTTCGTCGATTGGAGAATTGGGTTCGCCTTCTCCTGGCGTTGTAGATTCACTGTCATTCAGCAGGCTGGAGAAGGTTTCCTTCTAAAATCTAAGTATGTGGTCGATCGTAACGCTGCCAGGTAGGCAGTCTGTTTTCTCTCCGCTAGGACACGGCACTTCGTACCAGCTGTTACTTCGCATTTTCCAAAAACCAATGGTTTCTTTCAGCTGTACGTATGGAAATGCCGTCCCAAAGTTCCTTATACCGAGTTTTTGACGAGTGCTTTCAGAGAGCAGGAGTGCAAGTCGAGTAGGAAATCGTTCGGCTGTTTGTTGTGATTGCAACTTCTCAACGTCGAACCTTCCTTGTGATTTACTTTCATTGTTCACCCTAACGTTAAAGTCGCCAAGCACGATTTTGATATCGTGTCGGAGGCAGCTGTAATAGGTGCGCTCCAAGCCCTCATTGAAGGCATCTTTTGAATGATATCTTGAAGAACTTCGCTGTGATGGCTTATTTGGACAGCGGTGATGTCATCCTTCACTCTAACGAGAAAATCAACCAGCCGGGCAGCGGCACCTTCCCAATTAAGGGACCGGACATTCCAGGTGCATGCCCTTAAATCTTTAACCTCAATGTGTTTGCCATGGTCGTCATCAAAAGAGGGGTCTTTCCACCGAGGATGGTTGCTATTTGTCGTTGAGTGCGTTTATTTACGTGACGGGTCCCAAACCCACTTAAGGAGGGGATATTCGCCGTCTTTAATTTTTAATATTGATATATTTAATACATTATACGTTAGTAGTATCATTTTAAAAAACTACCAAATTCTTTAATTTAAACTTAAGCCTTTTTCGAAAGTGTTCGCAGATATAGCCATCATTTAATGATTAAAAAATTTCAATGCCTCGCCGGAGTTAGTTTTTACCAGAAATAAAAATAAGTCATAGGAATATATTTTGAGCTGCACTAACTAAGACTAACTAATTACACGGTTCTTACTTCGATTTATACTAACTAGTATGTTTACTTATTACTATTTTGTTTAGATACCGATGTATGTACATTATTTTATTCGTTTAAGTTTGTTTCTTCTTCTTCTTTACTGGCGTAGACACCGCTTACGCGATTATAGCCGAGTTAACAACAGCGCGCCAGTCGTTTCTTCTCTTCGCCAGGTCTTTCTGCACTTGGTCCTTCCAACGAAGTGGAGGTCTTCCTCTTCCTCTGCGTCCCATTCGCTGAACTATGCCAATGTCGTCATATGTAGTTAGGGATGCGCAACTTTAAATCACTCCAATTACCTGTCAAGAAAGACGTATAAATTGTTCCGGTAAAGAAAAAGCGTGCGTTCGGTTTCACGGTTCAATTACAATAGGAGGTTTTATTTCATTTTATGCAGTCGCTTAGCCTAAATCTTAAACTAACGGCTTAATCTAGTCGTAATATAAGTATATGTTACAAAGTGGGTAAGTACTTATCTTTCGTTAAACATTGTACTAGCTTATGTTAAGATAAGTATTAAGGTAAGTAATAGATTAATATTAAGAATGCATCATTAAGGTAAGTATTTTACCTAATAGAATTTCATAATTTAATTTTTATAATTCAATATTCAGTATTTCAAAATTCATTTGATTATTATTGTTTTAGGTATAAATCTGTCGCTTGACGCAACACCGGCCACATTGACAGGATCAGATTCCTTCAATTTCCAGTGGAAGCACGGCCAGTTTGTGGATGGGACGCTTAATAGTTCCCGCCTTGGTTGCAACGTCTGTGACTCGCACCTTGCCGTCTTGCCCTTCGACGGTTGCGACGACACGCCCAAGTACCCACTGCTGCGGTGCCACGTTGTCCTCGTGGACGAGAACGGGGTCGTTGAGCTGAATTCTGCGTTTGGGGTGCAGCCACTTGTTGCGTTCCTGAAGGCCCGTCAGGTAAACTTTGGACCACTGTCGCCAGAACTGTTGCTTGAGACAGCAAACAAGTCGCCATCTCTCGTAAGAACGAACTGGGTCCACTGGCACCTTCTCCGGGGGTAATGCCTGCAGGGAGCATCCTATTAGTAGATGCGCTGCTGTTAACGCCTCGCCATTTCGCCGCTGTCTTTTAATTCGCTGAACTATGTCAATGTAGTCGTATATCTCGTACAGCTCATCGTTCCATCGAATTCGATATTCGCCGTGGCCAACGCGCAAAGGACCATAAATCTTTCGCAGAACTTTTCTCTCGAAAACTCGCAACGTCGACTCATCAGTTGTTGACATCGTCCAAGCCTCTGCACCATGTAGCAGGACGGGAATTATGAGCGACTTATAGAGTTTGGGTTTTGTTCGTCGAGAGAGGACTTTACTTCTCAATTGCCTACTCAGTCCGAAGTAGCACCTGTTGGCAAGAGCAATCCTGCGTTGGATTTCCAGGCTGACATTATTGGTGGTGTTAATACTGGTTCCTAAACAGCCGAAATTATCTACAACTTGAAAGTAATGACTGCCAACAGTGACGTGAGTGCCAAGTCGCGAGTGAGACGACTGTTTGTTTGATGACAGGAGATATTTCGTTTTGCCCTCGTTCACTGCCAGACCCATTTGTTTTGCTTCCTTGTCTAGTCTGGAGAAAGCAGAACTAACGGCGCGGGTGTTAAGGCCGATGATATCAATATCATCAGCATACGTCAGCAGCTGTACACACTTATAAAAGATGGTGCCTTCTCTACTAAGTTCTGCAGCTCGAACTATTTGCTCCAGAAGCAGGTTGAAAAAGTCACACAATAGGGAATCGCCTTGTCTGAAACCTCGTTTGGTATCGAACGGCTCGGAGAGGTCCTTCCCGATTCTAACGGAGCTCTTCGTGTTGCTCAACGTCAGTTTACACAGCCTTATTAGTTTTGCGGGGATACCAAATTCAGACATCGCGGCTTAGAGGCAGTTCCTTTTCGTGCTGTCGAAAGCAGCTTTGAAATCGAAGAAGAGGTGGTGTGTTTCGATTCTCCTTTCACGGGTCTTTTCCAAGATTTGGCGCATGGTGAATATCTGGTCGGTTGTTGATTTTCCAGGTCTAAAGCCACACTCATAAGGTCCAATCAGTTTGTCGACGGTGGGCTTTAATCTTTCACACAATACGCTCGATAGAACCTTATATGCGATGTTGAGAAGGCTAATCCCACGGTAGTTGGCGCAGATTGTGGGGTCTCCTTTTTTATGGATTGGGCATAGCACACTTAAATTCCAATCGTTGGGCATGCTTTCGTCCGACCATATTTTACAAAGAAGCTGATGTATACTCCTTATCAGTTCTTCGCCGCCGTGTTTGAATAGCTCGGCCGGCAATCCATCGGCCCCCGCCGCTTTGTTGTTCTTCAGGCGGGTAATTGCTATTCCAACTTCTTCATGGTCGGGCAATGGAACGTTTGCTCCATCGTCATCGATTGGGGAGTCGGGTTCGCCTTCTCTGGTGTTGTACGTTCACTGCCATTCAGCAGGCTGGAGAAGTGTTCCCTCCATAATTTAAGTATGCTCTGGGCATCGGTGACTAGATCAGCATTGGGGGTTCCATACTACGATCTTGAAACCTTCTGTAAGCCGCCGCATTTTATCGTAGAATTTTCGAGCATTACCCCTGTCGGCCAGCTTATCAAGCTCTTCATACTCACCCATTTCGGCCTCTTTCTGTTTCTGTCTGCAAATGCGCCTCGCTTCCCTCTTCAACTCTTGGTATCTATACCATCTCGCACGTGTTGTGGTCGATCGTAACGTTGCGAGGTAGGCAGTCTGTTTTCTCTCCGCTGCGACACGGCACTCCTCGTCGTACCAGCTGTTCGTTTGCATTTTCTGAAAACCAATGGTTTCAATTTAAGCTGAACGTAAGGAGTTTGAAATGCCGTCCCACAATTCCCTTATGCCGAGTTGTTGACGTGTGCGCTCATAGAACAGGAGTGCAAGCCGAGTAGAAAATCGTTCGGCTGCCTGTTGTGATTGCAGTTTCTCGACGTCGAACCTTCCTTGTGTTTGTTGACGTGCGCTTTTGCTTTTCGATCCGGAGATTTTCTTCTGCTGGAATGTGGTACTACAGATAACCACATTTCGGTCCCGTGCGAGGTCGATCAGCCTCAACCCATTTGGGGATGTTTCGTCGGGAAGGCTGAATTTACCGACCGTAGTGCCAAATATACCTTCTTTGCCCACCCTGGCGTTAAAGTCGCCAGGAACAATTTTGCCATCGTGGCAGGGGCATCTCTCATAAGTGCGCTCCAAGCGCTCATAGAAGGCATCTTTGGTCACATCGTCCTTCTCTTCCGTTGGGGCGTGGGTGCAAATCAGCGAAATGTTGAAGAACCTGGCTTTGATGCAGATTGTGGCTAGACGTTCATTCACCGGAGTGAATGATAGTACTCGGCGACGGAGTCTCTCTCCCATCACGAATCCCACACCAAACTTGCGCTCCTTTATATGCCCACTGTAGTAAATGCCACAAGGACCTACGCGTCTCAGTCCTTGTCCCGTCCATCGCACTTCTAGGACGGCGGTGAAGTCAGCCTTTATTTTCACGAGGACATCAACCAGCTGGGCAGCGGCACCTTCCTAATTAAGGGACCGAACATTCCAGGTGCATGCCCTCAATTCGTAGTCCTTATTTCGTTTCCCTTGGTTGTGATCAAAAGGGGGTCTCTCAGCCGAGGCTGATTGCTAATTTTCATTGGTAAGATTTTTTACGTGGCGGGTCCCAAACCCAGCGCACAACCCTGCGGAGGGGATGTTTCGCCTTCTCACTTTATCTCGCCTTCAAACGGATGTTCTTAGGCTACCCAGAGGATACTTGGTCAAAGACCCGAAGTAGTGAGCTGCTTGAGTCATATGTAAAAGAATCGTTTCAGGCCACTCCCAAGTGAATGGCGATGAGAGAACTTTCCGCACTTGCGTGAACTTCTACACATGACTACATCCTCCCTACACATGACTCCATCCTCCAAGTTTAAGGTGCTTTACATATATATAATTTGCTTAGATACATTTCCTTTGTTCTAATTTAAGGTTGTTGTGGTATTCAAACTCAAGATTGTTTTGATGTTTGTTTGTTTAGGATTGTTTGTTGTAGGGATAGTGCATTTCTATTGTTCCAACTCAAGGTTGTTTTGATGCATTTTCTTTAATTTATTTTGATACATTCTGTGTCTGGTGCTCCAAAATTTTGATAATTTTTGAAGCATCATAAAGTGCTTCATTGAATCATCAAAGTGATTTAATAAAAATGGTATTTTTATTGCTAATCTATTAGTACAATCAAACTCACATGATTACTTTGGTATTATCGGTGGCACACCATGATGGCTCAGGCACAAATCACAATCAATTTCGCTTAGCGGGTTTGAAAGTATATGCAGCTCCGCAAGAATTGCTCAAATACCTGAGTCCTTCCAAGTAAATCTTCAATATAAAGTCATTTTGTTGAACTTTTATTGCAGGGCACTGGTGAGGGCATTAACTGCCCTACAATTGGATAAATCAATTACTTTATTTCAACTAAAAAGTATTATAATAAATTAAATTATATATTTATGAAATTAAACATAATTTCCTCAACTTACATTCATTGTGTGTTTTACAAACGGAAATGACTTGAATTTGTTATTCGAATTATTATTTTCCAGTGTGGGGTTTTTCGGTAAACACTAATGACAAATATATTTTGACATAATACCAGGAAATTAGATGACAAGTTCTATTTGTTTTGGAAATTCGAAATTGGGTAAGTGTGCATTGGTGTTCGTGCTTAAAGAAAAATGTGTAATTGGGTTGACATTTCTAGAGATGGATTCATGGTGACTGGGAAACGATTCTTTCCACATTAAAATAATGAATTTTTTAAGGAAATAATGTAATCAGTATTGAATCTAGTATGTAAGGGAAATTGTATGAAACGTCTACCGTTTACTCTAATAAGAATCCACAGTTTAGATTAATATAAAACTTATATGTCATTAACGTGGCATGACACAAACTTTTTTTGGCCGCATAATTAGTTTATTACTTTTCTTCTTCTCTATTGGCGTAGACACCACTTACGCGGTCATAGCAGAGTTTACAACAGAGCGCCAGCCGTTCTTCGTTTTCGCTGTTTGGCGCCAATTAAAGATTCCAAGTGTAGCCATGTCCTTCTCCACTTGGCTTTTCGAACGTAGTGGAGCTCTTACCCCGCGGGTACTGCGTCGAATACTATCAGAGCTGGAAAATTTTCGTCCATTCAGACGGTATGACCTAGCATGCGTAGCCGCTGTCTCTTAATTCACTGAACTTCATCAATATCGTCGTATATCTCGTACAGCTCATCATTCCCTCGAATGCCAATGTGAATTGGACAGAGCAGCATAAATCTTCCTCACAACCTTTCTCTCGAAAGCTCGTAACGTCGACTTATCAGATGTTCTTATCACCCAAGCCTCTGCACCATATAGCAGGTCGGGAATGATGAGTGACTTATAGAGTTTGGTCTTTGTTCGTCAAGAGAGGACTTTACTTCTCGATTGTCTACTTAGTACAAGAGTTACCCTGTGGTGGATTTCGAGGCTGACATTGTTGTTGGTGTTAATATTAGTTTCAAGATAGATGAAATTATCCACGACTTCGAAGTTATGATAGTCAACAGTGACGTGGGAGCCAAGCCAAAGGTGCGGTCCAGTTAGTTTTTACATAATACGCTCGACAGAACCTTATATAAGATGATGAGGAGACCAATACCGCGGTAGTGGGCGCAGATTGCGGAGTCCCCCTTTTTGTGAATTGGACAGAGCGCACTTAAATTTCAACGTCGGCCCTGCTTTTATTCCACCATATTCTATAACGAAGCAGATGCATGCTCCTTTTCGATGTGAAACATCTATAGGCGCGGGTAAACATGATTGTCGCGGTGGCGATACAGGCCGTGAATAATGGAATTTGTGAGACTATATTTGGGAGTATAATTGTTAATTTTTAATCATTTGGAATCTATTTTAAAATATCTGTTGTAAGAATGGATCCTCAATGGAGGATTGCCATATTTTAATAAATTACGGATATGTGAAATTTTTGTGTATTTTTATTGAATTGATTGTTTCCATTTTCCAACAAATTCAGGTGTATTTTTTACTCTTGCAATATGTTGGTACAGAATATAATAGTTTTGCTCATCTGTCGGCTGTAAGTATAACCTAAAACTAATCGAGATAGAATAAAATTAAATATATATAAATGATCAGGATGACCAGACGAGTAGAAAGCCGGATAACCGTCTGTCTGTCTGTCCGTCCGTCCGTGTAAGGTGTAATATAAGTCAAAATTAAGATATCCTTGGCAAACAAATGAAAGAGTTCATAGATGGGCGTAATAGGACCACTGTCACACCCACAAAACGTCATTAATCTAAAACCCATAAAGTGCCATAACTAAGCCTTGAATTTAGACAAAAAATTATTACAAACGCGTATCACTGCAGCTGCCCCCTAAAGACGAACATCAAGGGACGTAACTGCCCCTGGTGGTCTAGTAAACTCTCTGAACTCAGGTCAAAAGTACGCAAGCTCTTCAATAAAGCCAAGCGTACTGGGAACTGGGAGGATTGCAAAAGCAACCTAACTTATAATAAGGAGATTAGGTCTGCAAAGCAGGAGAATTATAGAAATTCCTGTGAGAACGTCTCCTCAAAACCAGAAGCAGCTAGACTGCACAAAACTCTGGCCAAGGGAAAGACGAACACAGAATTAGCGATTAAAAAATGTGATCTTACTTATACGACCAATGCGGAGGAGAGAGCTACGGGACTCCAACGAGCACATTTTCCGGACACAGTTGAGGGAGACCAGTGCCTACCTGTTATAGAGCACAAACCGTCTCGCCTGGACTGGGTAGTTGCAAGGAAACTATTTACTGCGGACTTAGTCAGGTGGGCCACGGCCTCGTTCGCCAAATTCAAGTCTCCGGGAGCGGAAGGCATCTTTCCGGCGCTTCTGTAACAGGGTGAGCAGATTTTACTGCCACACCTTGTACAGCTGATGAAAGATAGCCTGGCGCTGGCGTATATCCCTGAACCATGGAGGACAGCAAAGGTGGGAAAGAAAGACTACTCACTGGCTAAATCCTTCAGACCGATCAGTCTAACTTCCTTCTTACTAAAGAGTATGAAAAAGATCATAGACCAGGAAATAAGGTCGAAGGCTCTTATAACTACACCCCTGCATGCGAATCAGCATGCGTACAGAGCAGGCAGATCGACCAACACTGCCCTGTACCAGCTAACCTCGGATATACAGAGTTCCGTGGATACCGGGGAGGTGACGTTATGCGCTTTCCTAGACATCGAAGGTGCCTTTGACAACACGTCTCACGGGAGCGTGGCAAGGGCACTGAAGAAAAGGAATGTGGCACCTACAGTGCACAGGTGTATAGAGGCTGTACTGCGCACCAGAATAGCTGAAACCACATTAGGAAGCACCAGTATCCGTCTCGGTACTACAAGGGGCTGCCGACAGGGAGGTGTGCTATCCCCCTTGTTGTGGAGCCTAGTCGTAGACGAACTACTTGTGCTTCTAACAAACAATAGAATCCACTGCCAAGGATATGGGGACGACATTGTTATCATAGCCAGAGGCAAATTTGAGAGTATTCTCTGCGATGGGCTAGGCCTAGCCAAGAGTTGGTGCAACAGCGTTGGATTAAACATCAACCCCTTGAAGACGACCATCATCCCGTTTACGAAGCGCAGGTCTCTGCCTGGCCTGAGAAACCTAACACTCGGAGGCAGAGAGATAGAGATGACAAATTTGGTCAAATACCTGGGTCTCACGCTGGATTCCACGTTGAATGTGGAAGCAGCATGTCGACCTGACCATGGTCAAAGCCACAAAGGCACTGATGGTGTGCAATCGGCTGGCTGGTAAATCCTGGGGGTGTAAACCAAGGATTATCAGATGGTTGTACACTATGATAGTGCGACCAATTCACTGTGGAACATTTTTGGGATTATTGTCTGGGGGGTGAGAAATTCCAAGTCAGGGTGATGGTACTAGGTCAGTATAGTAAAACCCTCAAAGGGTTTGGCGTTCGTATGTGTCATTTTTTTATTACCTTTTAAATCCCCATATCCCAATATGCTCCCAATCATATGGAGCAAGGTCAAGTGGATGTGAGAAAATCGTGGTAATAGTTAATAGAGGGAGGTTTTCAAGTTTTCGCGCATTTCCATTTTAGGCGCAAAGAAACACTGTTATGAATAAAACATGTTCTGCAATTTTCATTGAGTTGGCCCAAATAATAACGGATATATCCAGCATAAAGTCACCTGTAAGCTCTAAAATATTTATATTAGGTATATGAGGACTCAGGAAAGTATTGACCCGATTCAACCCATTTTTGACAGAATGAATACTATTGCCATAAAAGGATTCTGTGCGAATTTCATTTTCATATCTCACACAATGAACGATATTTTCGGTCAAAAGTTAACAATTGCTATCGGGTCCACATGTCCGGTACCTAGGGGCTTGAACAGTTTTGGTTGGATTTGGACAATTATTGGTCAAAAGGTAGCTTACTTTAAGCGAATTATTGCCGCAAACTTTTATTCCGTTATATTAATTAATTCTTTATTTGTGTTCTGGAAATTGAAAGAATCAAATGGAATTTTAAATTGTTTTATATGGGAAGTAGGCGTGGTTGTAGTTCGATGTCGCTCATTTTCGCAGAGTAGCATAGGAATAGGAAAAGAATGTTATGTTCCAAATTTTGTCGAAATCGGTCAGTCCGGTCCCGAGATATGGGATTTCACCAGAAAGTTGGCGGTGCCACGCCCATTGTCCAATTTTCACACCGGCTCCGATAGGGCCCCCATATACCATCTATATACCACACGTATATAATAATTTAGCACGATTTATGGTATATAGTATCGATTTCAGTATTTAATTAAAAAAAAAATAAAGCAGTACTCATTTTATACAAGTAACCAACCTTATTCAACGCGCTTTTTTTAAAGGGGGGAAAGACGGGGAAAATGTTTAAGCTTATATGTTAAGTAGAAACCCTGTAGTTTACTAATAAACATATTTCAAAGCTCAACCTCGCCCGACACTATAACAAAAACACTAATTTCTAAAAAATTAAAAAAAAAAACTTTTATGTTTTTTAATGATTCATTGTTTTGCCGAAAAAAACATAATAATACATTAACTAAATTAGTTTTTACCATGTTGTCCTGAATCAATAAAAAATATTTCACACAATAAAAAAAAACCACTTGCAATTTCGAGAACAATGGAAAGTTTCGCGAATAAGCACGTGCGTCCTTAACGAAGTCTAGGTTCCGACTACTTGTGTGGCAATATAGCGGCCTGAAGGTCATTCATTTAATCGGTTCATTGTATAACGGTTATTTAGGTACCAAAAAAATAAATTTTGTGTAGCATCGCTAAAGTTTGTAATTTTCATGACAGCAGAGGAGACTGGCAAAGGTAAAGTAATCTCGTCCCAACGTATGGAAGAGCTAAGTGGCGTCATACCACTGGCTCTTCTTCCTAGGGACAGCATTACCAAAAAGGTGAACTTCACTAAGAAGTTTAAGATCACCCTCAGCAGCAAGGCCGAATGGAGCGACTCCGCTCTCGAGCTACTACTCAGGGATAGTACAATCAGGTGGTACACCGACGGCTCTAAAACGTCGGAGGGAATTGGCGCAGGGGTCGCAGGACCACGTGCAAAACTCTCCATACCTTTGGGTAGGTGTCCGAGCATATTCCAAGCAGAGGTATTTGCTATAAGTCGGTGCGTAGAGTTAAACCTTCAACGCGGCTATCGCAACGAACGTATAGCTATACTAAGCGATATCCAAGCGGCAATCAAAGCGATCTCGTCATACGAGATAAAATCACTATTGGTGCAGGAGTGTATAGAACGGCTGAATAGTCTGGCAGAATATAACCAAGTGCACTTTATTTGGGTGCCAGGTCACAAAGGCATCGCCGGAAACAAACTGGCCGATGAGCTTGCCCGCTCTGCAGCATCTACCAACATGGTAGGACCGGAACCTTTCGTAGCGGTAGGTCCCCACACCATAAAGGAACAGCTCCGCAAGGATGAAGCGGTGGGTAGGGAGAGACATTGGCTCCAGCTTCCATGCTTGCGCCACGCAAAGTTGCTAATGAATGGTTACAACCTCAAAAGGTTTAAATACATTATCAATCTCCCAAGATATAAAGTCAGACTACTGGTCGCCTTCTACACTGGCCCTTGCAAACTCAAGAAGCAGTTATTCAACATGGGCCTAGCTTCTTATGCAAATTGCCGGTTCTGCGACTTGGAGTATGAAACTCCAGAACACCTGCTAATGGATTGTACAGCAATCTGTAGACGCAGGACTAAGACCCTTGGATCCATGTTTCCAATTAGGGATCATACCGCCTCATTAGCACCTAGCAGCATATTGGAATTCATCAATTTGCTGGAGCTAGTTGAGACGTTGTGAGATAGGATAGGGCACAATAGACCCTAGGTCGCGGTGCAATCCTCATTCATTTATCTTATCTTTGACAGAGAACTGTATTCCCCACAGCGGATGGCAGTAGCAAGGGGCAACTGTGGGAATTTTTTTTTTAAATTGGGCGTGGTCCCCTAAAGCTACAATAATTAAATTTGCCTAGCACAAATCGGATTATAGCCCCACTCACTCACATATAACGGTACTGCTAAAAACTACTAAAAGCGCAATACATCAAATAATTAATTAATGAAGCCAAGTTCGATATTGGAAGGCAGGCGTGGCACTTTTAGGAGTAATTACTTAAATCATAATTTGTCATTGTTTTTATAAGTATATTTCAATATCCTATCCAATGCCTCAAGCGAATGTTTGTGTGCCATAATGCATTCATCCGAAATTATAAGATAACGCTGTTTCGTCATCATACATGAACCCTTTTACCTTCATCTAATAAAGTTGCTTCAATGCCAGATAATGCAACGGGCAATGCGATGTAATTTTTTGATTATACCTCAACAAGAAATGACAAGATAAGATTTCATATCACGATGTATATCTGTGTTGAATAACTCAGATGCCCTTCGATTTGGTGAACTCATACCGAAATTTCTGATAGATAAATTCCCAATGACAATGGAAATCAGAGATAATGGGATGCACAACTTATTCCAGTGTGAGAGCGCCTCAAAATAAGCGTTTTTTTTATATAATTTTCCATTGTAGCCAGATCGGTCAAAATAATGATTTTTGGTCATTTAAACAGAAGCACCCAACATTTATTACAATTAAAAATTATTTTATATTGGACTTGTAATATACTGTGAAACTATTTAAATATTTTTTTATGATTTTATTGTATATTAAAACAACTGACTTTTGATCTTTCAATACTTAATAAAGTGAATTAAGCCTTTTAGTTCTCAATTAACAAATGTTTTTAATCATTGGTAAATGAAAATTAATACTACTATGCATCACATTGCAAAACGTTATATGAAATATAATTAAATTTCGCATTTTCTTTAATTTTCGTTGTTTTAAATTTTTTATTAGCGATCTTGAACGGCGGCAGCAAATCCTTCCATTAGTAGTACTATATGTTTATTTAAATACTTAGTGCATTATTGAATTAGCATAGTAGCATTTGAGCTTCCCATACGATTTTCGGTTCTATAGTATGCACTATTTCGGCCAGGAATAAAGGGTTGTTAAACTTATTCCAGTGTGAGAGCGCCTCAAAATTAGCGTTTTTTATAACATTTTCCATTATGGCCAGATTGAACAAAATTACAATTTTTGGGCATTTAAATTAAAACACCCAACATTTAGTATGAATAAAAATTACTATATAGTGGTTATTTATGTATTATATGGAGAAACTATTTAAATCTTTTTAAAGAATATTATAACAACTGACTTTTGTCCTTTTAATGCCCAATAATAGGATTTAAGCTTGTTAGCTCTCAATCATTAAATGTTTTTAATAATTTTCCATATAAAATATTACCATGATGCTTCAAATTACAAAACTTTTCATCAAATACCTTTAAATTTCACAAATTTATTTAATTTTCATTGTTTTACATTTTTTACAAGTAGTCTTGAACGATGCAACAAATCCCTCTGTTTACATATTTTTTTGGTAAGATTTCAATCTGGCCATCGCTCCTTTCCAATTGCTAAACGTCAAAACCTCCTGAACTCGATCAACTGTCAAAGTTTAGGTGGTTTTGACGTTTAGCAATTGCTCTCTCACTTCCAGTGAGAGAGGAGTTAAACATCTCTTTATCTCTGATTTCGGCAATAAGTCAACTGGAGAGACATAGAACTATATATATATTTTTAAAATACTAGAAATGAAAAAGAAAATGTTAATCGTCAGTTGTCGGAATCAGAATTGAAACCGATAAAAAGTTGTAAGTGTTATGAATTCAGAAAGTATTGGTTTGATGTTCGATACAGAATTTGTATCGGTTTTGAGTGTCTTACGGGGCATCTCGACAGGATAAAATCTATGTCTTGTGAACTGTATTGCCGTGCCTATTGCATGTGGAGACTCCACATTGCTTATAGCTTACAATATATGGCAAACTAATTGGTATGCCATATATCGTAAGCTATAAGCTGTCACTTCAGCAGTTTGACAGCGCAGTTTTCATTTCTATGAAAATTTCGAAGATGCAACATATCCCACTTGCACATTTGCCCACGGCATTTTCATTTCGGTAATATGAAAATTAGAAGAGCGAGTATTGAGACGGTTGTGTTATATTATAAAAATAAAGTACATTTTTAAAATAATATTTTTTAAAAAAATCATTATTTAGTTTAATATTGTTAATTTACAGAAAAATTATGCAAATTGGTTTGGGAATAAGCGAAATCTTAAATTTAATAAACTTATACTAGCGAAAATCAAAATATCATTGCTCATTTTAAATTTATTGTTTTAATTGGTATATAAAATGTATGCCAGATTTTTCCCAGAAATACGTTTGTAAAAAAAGGATCTTTTTCTTATTATCTTATTTTTCCCAGAAATATACATTTGTAAAAAAAAGGATCTTTATCCTTTGTTATTATTTCATTTTTCCCAGAAATACATTTGTAAACAAAAGGATCTTTATCCTTTTTTATTTTCCACATAAAAGATTTAAACAGTTAAAGGGCTCAAAACATGGGCTACATCAGCTACCTACCCAAATGCTACCTTCGCAAATGATAAAATAAATTTTTCAAGAGCTCAAAGCATGCGCTACATCAGCTCGAACCTACCTACCCTACGCCTTTGCGCAAATGATTATCTTATGATAACAAATGCCCACATACAGATTTGGCAATGGCAATAGCAAGAGATTTGACAGTTCGCAAGACATAGATTTTACAAATTTGAATATGGCGTCATTATTTCTGTGTGCTGTTAGACGGTTAAAGAAAATGTAAGTTAAGATTATTTTTATTTTATTGTTACGAATTAATTAACTTTGTTTTTATAGCGGAAAACATCAGAACAGGAGACAAAAAACCCCAATGATAGAATGTATAGAAAGAAATCCAGACATCATAACAGGATTTACAAAACGCTGATAGGGCTGATGCTCCAGATTAAGAAAATATATACATAATTATAGCCGCCGCAAACTTTTAACTTTTCTTTTTAAGTTGAAAATTTCGCTAATTTCAATTTGCAATTTCTCAATTTATACTAACTTTTCCTTTCATATTATGTACTTTTTATACACTTACACTTCACTACAATATTTCCACATGTTTATTTTTTATTAGTATTTTAGATATTTGCTTAAAATAAGCATTTTATATTTTACATAAATATTATTACACACACAATAACAATAAGTATTCCGTGTTGTCAAATAATAAGTGTTACCATATCCCAAACGATTGAAAACAATAAAAATAAATAAAAAAAACTCAAATGCAGGAGAAAAATTACCCTGGGCGATCCAACACCGCGGTGTGTCAGGTTTTTTTTTCGAGTAAAACTTCCTTTTGCGTTGGCGGCCTTCGGCCGCACTTCAAAAAAATAACCCTGGCCGATACAACACCGGGGTGTGCCAACACCAGGGTGTGTCAGGTTTTTTTCGAGTAAAACTCCTTTTTTGCTTTTTACTCATGAAATAGCAAGAAAAGGGATAATGATTTATTTATTTTGTGTATAAACCTATTTTTTATTCTTTTGATAAATGTGTAGATATGGCAATACTTATTATTTGACAACACCGAACACTTATTGTTATTGTGCGTGTAATAATATTTATGTATATTATATATAAAATGCTTATTTTAAACAAATATCTAAAATACTAATAAAAAATAAACATGTGGAAATATTGTAGTGAAGTGTAAGTGTATAAAAAGTGCATAATATGAAAGGAAAAAATACTATAAATAAAGAAATTGCAAAATTAAATTTGCGAAATTTTAAACTTTAAATGCATATATCTCGAAAACTATAAATTTGTGGCGGCTTTAATGATATATTTTCTTAATCTGGAGCATCAGCCCTATCCAACCATACCACTTTTAACCCTGAAGTCGTGGGATGGTATACTAAAGCCGACCCGAAATTAGCTCACAACAAAATTGAGAGTTGAGCAATAGGAGGTGGCCCCTTTTCTCAATATCAGCCAACTCAAAATAATGAAACTATTGTTTGTCTTTGCGGGGCATTATTATGGTTTTTTTGGCGCCGCGATTTGAGGGTTAATCTGAAAGAGGATGATCTCTGGATATATGTATACACATTTACCCTTCTCGGACTTATAGTTTACGAGATATTTGTATTTAAGGTTCCACAATTTTATATGCAATTCACTCTCATTTTATTTTTGTTTACATGACATGATAAACACCAGTGTTGCCACATATTGTGTTTTGAAAAAATTATCAAAAAATTTTCTGCTTAACATATTAAGAGAAAACAGTACAAATGGTTTTTGTATCTTATGTTATTTGATAAATAAAGTCGGTCCAACACTGGGGTGTTCATAGTTCTTTTATGTCGAACTACTTTCTGCACTGGCGGTCCTCGGCCGCGCTTCAAAAAAATAACCCTGGTCGGTCAAACACCGGGGTGTTCATAAATATTTTGTGTAGAACTACCTTCTGCAATGGCGGCCTTCGGCCGCGCTTAAAAAAAAATAACCCTGGTCGGTCCAACACCGGGGTGTTCATAGTTCCTTTGTGTCGAACTACTTTCTGCACTGGGGCCTAACAGTGCACTGTGTTTCTAGTAACAGAAAACACCGTGGATTTGAGCCTCCTTAGGCAGATACCCACGTTAAACCACATTGGATTCTGCACTGGGGCCTTCGGCCTTCGTCAATGCTAAATAAAATTTAAATTAACAAAAATCGTTAAAATGTTAAGTTAATTTTTGATTATTTTACCAGGACACAAAGTATGGCAACACTGCTATTTGTCATAAATGTAAACATACAAATCTCTTGAAACTTTGAATGTGCAAAATAGTTTTTAAAGTATATTTGTTTTCTTAAAAAATACACAATTAGTATAAATTTTGGATATATTTGAATATGTACAGTGTAAATAAATATGTATATATTAATTGAAAAATGTGTGAAAAGTGGGTTCAACATAGTGAAATAACGAGCATTACTTTAACAAACTTTTGAACTTTAAATAGAAATATCTCGAAAACTATGAGTCTGAGAAGGGTATATGTGAATAAATTTTTTAATCCTGAGAACCTCCTCCATCCATCCGTACCATCAAATCGCGGCGGCAAAAGAATCGTAATATTGCCCTTTGCGGCATTTCGTAAACTGTAGAAGGCCTCACAATTGGCGTGATGAATGTAGATTTGCCTTCCTCATCAAGTAAAACAAGTAGAAAAGGTGTGTTCTAATTCATTAAACCGGCAAAAAGATATCGGCGATGTACCCTCCACGTCACTAGGGCAACCAGCAGGAAATGCCAGTTTACCTGATCATTTATAAATATTTTTAGATGAGAAAATAAACAAAAATAGGGATGTATTAAAGAAATGTGATAAAATAATAGAACTTCAGACTAAAAACGCTAGTACCTCGAAGTGTATATATTAAACAATAGAAAATAATAATAAAACTGTTGAAAGAGCTATCACCGAAATGAAAAATGAGTTTGTTAGTATAAGTTATAGAAAATAATGAGACTTAAAAATAGCAACTAAATATCGACATTCTTTAGTTCGAACAAAAAAGACAACATAACGAAAAAGAGAGTGTTCACGCGTGACACTAGTATACTTACCTGATATCGATACTTATGCCAAAGCACTGATCTTTCTATTACACTGTATACAATATTTATTAAGTTTATTTAAAAAACTGAATATATGTAGTTTTTTTTTTGGTTTTCTGCGAAACCCACTGAGGGACACTACTGGCGAAATCGGGGATTGAGTTCACTCCGTCACTTAGCGGTTTATTAAAAGGAAAAGTGCGATCGTAGCCAGGATATTAGTCGCCTCTTACGACAGGCATGCCTTACCACGGGTATATTCGGTTTCCCCCCCGAACCCAAGGGGTTCTCCCCTACCCGCAGGGGGAGTCACTGCTGACAGGCATAACTTTGAAGTTGTAGATAATTTCGTCTATTTAGGAACCAGTATTAACACCACCAACAATGTCAGCCTGGAAATCAAGATTGCTCTTGCCAACAGGTGCTACTTCGGACTGAGTAGGCAATTCAAAAGTAAAGTCCTCTCTCGACGAACAAAAGCCAAACTCTATAAGTCGCTCATAATTCCCGTCCTGCTATATGGTGCAGAGGCTTGGACGATGACAGCAACCGATGAGTCGACGTTACGATTTTTCGAGAGAAAGGTTCTGCGAAAGATTTATGGTCCTTTGCGCCTTGGCCACGGCGAATATCGAATCCGATGGAACGATGAGCTGTATGAGATATATGACGACATTGACATAGTTCAGCGAATTAAAAGACAGCGGCTACGCTGGCTAGGTCATGTTGTCCGAATGGACGAAAACACTCCAGCTGTGGAAGTTTTCAACGCTGTACCCGCCGGGGGAAACAGAGGAAGAGAAAGACCTACACTCCGTTGGAAGGACCAAGTAGAGAAGGACCTGGCTACACTTGGAATATCCAATTGGCGCCACGTATCGAAAAGAAGAAACGACTGGCGCGCTGTTGTTAACTCGGCTATAATCGCGTAAGCGGTGTCTACGCCAATTAAGAAGAAGAAGAGTCTCCTTCTGTCTCAGGTATGGCGAGAAGAGGATCTTCTCTGAG
The DNA here is from genome assembly GCF_016617805.1 of Bactrocera tryoni. Classification (NCBI taxonomy): domain Eukaryota; kingdom Metazoa; phylum Arthropoda; class Insecta; order Diptera; family Tephritidae; genus Bactrocera; species Bactrocera tryoni. The sequence continues at coordinate 20,613,090 of NW_024395977.1, forward strand.
GAAATGACCTGGTTTACACCAGGTCTTACGAGCTGTGAAATCGGAGTGATCTTGCGAGAGGGGTGATATGAGTAGTATAGTAAACTCCTCATAATTGAATTTATGATTACCAGCCGTTTTCTTTAAATGGGACTTAAAGCTTTTCACTGCTGAGACCCAAAGTCCGCCCACGTGTGGAGAACATGGAGGTATAAGCTGCCAATCGATCCCTTGGGGTGCATATTCGTTAACAATTTCAGGGGAGACTTCTTTCATGAAGTTTATAAACTCATTCTCTGTTGCTCTTTGGGCTCCGACAAAATTTTTTCCATTGTCGCTCATTATTTTTGAAGGAAATCCGCGTCGTCCGACAAAGCGTGTAAATGCTGCAAGAAAAGCCACTCTGTCCTTTTGATTTGTGGCTTTAGTCGCGGTATATAAAATTCTTGACGGACCATTGGTTGCATTAAGCGATGCTCACCATGCAGTGTAAGCTGATGGAGATATGCTAGAAATAGGTAAGTAAAACGGGAGTTCTCTGGAATAATGATGGGATGTCGTTCGTTATAACTAAGGCTGGAGTTTGCTAATTTTCCATTTGCCCTTATTAGCATTTAACAAGAGAAGTGAGCTTCCCCTTTCCAGAGGTCACTTTTCAAGCAACTTTGATTTCTCTTTACTGAAATAGCTGTATAGTTTGTGTATAGTTTGTATAGTTTGTGTATATAATATTAGACTGACCTTGGTCCTCTTCTGGAATTCTGGTGATTCTGTTAGCCATGTGGGACCGTTCCACCAGAGTGTATTGCTGGTGAGGTGCCGTGGCTTGCAACCTCTTGTCCCAAGATCCGCTGGGTTATCTGCATTTGCAACATGTTGCCATTTTTCTGGGCCAACTAAGTCTAAGGTTAGCGATATTCAGTTAGATACATAGGTCTTCCGGGTATAGGATTATTTTTCTAACCATGCTAAAACTATCTCTGAGTCTTACCAAATATACATTTTATGATCGTTTAATTTGAAATGGGTTTGAACTATTGAAATTCCAAAGAAGACTGAGTGTCTTCAAAGGTGCAGCTTTGGCTTTGGCTACCAAGAGGTGTGAAGATATTTTGCTATCGTACTGAGAGCGTACGTAAACTGTTGCGGAATAAGCCTTTTCAGAGGCATTAGGGGTGAAATTTACCCATCGAGGGATTGGAATTACAGATGTAGTATGTAAGTTGTTAGCAAGTTGAACCCATTTTGCTAAAAGTAAAGGTATTACCTGTTCACCCCATTCAGTGCCATTTTGCCACAATTCTTGAATGAGGATTTTAGTTTGAATCATTATTGGCGAAAGCCATACTGCGGGGTCGAAAAGTTTTGCCACCGAGGAAAGTATTTGGCATTTTGTAATGGCGGACATAGCAGATATTGACTCAATTGTATATGAGAATTGATCGGTTATCGCTTTCCATTGAATCCCTAGAGTTTTGGTTGTATTAGCCTTTTCAAATTTAAGGAAGTCTGTATCTAATTAGTCTTCCTTTTTAATGTCTTTTATTATTTCAGAGTGAATCTTCTTTAGGGGGAAACCTACTGAATTTAATGTTTTGATCACTTGCGATAGTGATTCGCATGCTAATGCGATACTGTGGCTACCTGATAGTATGTCGTTCACGTATGTTTGTGTTTGCAACACATAAGATGCCAAAGGTGACGGTTTTAAGTTTGTAGTCGCTGATTGGACTATTACTTGATTTGCGGAAGACTATACGCTGGAAATCTTGGTTGGAAGATAAAAAGACAAATATCTACCTTATGATTGAGGTCAAGATATTCGTCCATCACGTTATCGTATGCCGATTTAAGCTCAAGAAAGAAAGAATTGATTTTTTCAGGAACTTGGCCACTTATAGTCCACCCAAAGATTGTATTTTGTGCTAACAATTTATTGGAGATTTTCTCTATACCTTCAAGAATTATTTGAGGTATTAAGTCACCGCCTAATAAAAGTCGATTTGTGATGGGGTAGACAATTGGGATCTGCTTATTTGAGATGTGAGCATTTTTCCCAGTGTATTTTATTTACTTCATAGCTTGAAAGCAAATTTGTAAGTTGCGGTAGAACAATGGCTTGTGCATCTATTCTAATATCCGCATTTGGAGATACTATGGTAATTGGGAATATTTTGTGTGAATTTTTTATAATTCTGCAGCCCATTCCCGAAATTTGAATTTTTGACTGGCAACTTAAGCCGATTTTGAGCTTTAGATGAGATAAAGGATCTTTGAGAATCTTGATCTATTAATGCTCTTAATTTGGATAATTCTCCTCTTTGTTCAATAGCTATTAGCGTGCCAATTATATTGTATATTATTGCTGGCTTTCTACTTGCTCAGCTATTTCGTACTGAGTCGTTAAGAATTCTTTCAATGATGCCATTTTGGCGATTTCTTTTTTGCCACTAGTGATTGCTCCCATCGTAGCATAGCAGCATCAGGCAGTGTGGCTGCACAAATAGTTACTATCATAGGGTCCCATGATTCTGAGGATATATTTTGTGTTTTTAACACTGATATGCAATTAGTCGCTGTATGTAATAAAGTTTTTATTGGATTTTCTATCATTACCCTTCCGTTTTCGTAACTTTCGACAAGTACTTCCCAAGCCAGTTTAAAATTTTCGTCATTTAAAGCGGATCGCTTGACGATACTGCCTACTTCCCCTTTTGCTTTGTACCTTAGATGGTATAACTTTTGTGCCTGTCAGAGTTTAGGATACTTTATATAAATGGCAGTGAACATATCCCGGAAGGACGGCCATTGATCATAACATTCATTAAAAACTTCAGTATCACAAGCTAGTACTTTTAGATTTAGATCTAGGTCTTCTTTTGGTAATGTAGCTACTCTGGGTGGGGAAGTATTGGCTCTGCTTGGCCTTCCAAAATTATTTTTTCAGTTATTATTCCTTTTGTTAACTCACTCGCCGAAGCTTTTGTGTTTTCTGGAAGTTCTGCGTCGTCAGTATCTAGTACTGTATCGTACGCTGCCAGAAGGTGTACCCAGAGATTATTAACACTTTCTAGTTTTATATTCAAAACTGATTCTCTGATGTCAGTAATAGGGGAAGCTTGAAATCTTGTACAATATCTTATAAAACTATCACCTTCAGTGATAAATCTACATATTGTCTGATCTTTTGATCTTTTTTGTTTTTTACTCTGCTTTGAGCGTGTAGCTTCTGCAGGTGTGCCTTGCGGTTTATCTTCATCAGCAATTTTCGGAAATTCTAATGATAGAGGTGTTTTTCGCTTAAGCTCTCTTCATTTGTGAAATTGCATAAATTTGAATAGAGTTTGAATCTTTCAGCTTAAAGTTTTGTCTAATAAATATGTGATTCAAAATTAATATTGCAATAGCAATGTAGTTAAATAGATTTTCGAAAGAGCATAAATTAAAAATTTTATTAACAGACGATTTTTGTTTTTCTAAAAAATTATATATTTTACAAAAAATATATTTGTGACCGAATTTTCGATTCGCTACCGCATAAAATGATTAAACTTTTTTTTTTGTAAAAGTTCGATAATTTTTTTTTTTTTTAATGTGACTGAAAATTTTTTGACGTGTATCAATGTGTCTTCAGTTGACTCGCGGTTATTTTGTATATTTGTGTGTGCAAACGAATCAAGAACGCGAAAGAAAAATACAATACGTAAAATTGTTTATATGTATCTATGTACTCGTATTTATTTTCATATGTTTGCTTATGCATATCTTTATATGCACCATAAGACGTTTTCCTTTTTGTTTTGCTTTGCTCGTATCCCTTGTAGTTATGTAATTGACATATGTATGTATATGTTATAAAAATGTAAAATATAACAATTCGCTAATCGCACACAAGCGTTCAACTGTGAGGAAAGAATAAGTGAAATATATTGTGCAAAAAATGTATACTTGTATGTACATACATATGTATGTATGTTGCGCGGGAGATGCATATGTTTACCGGCACATTAGTACATACATAAGTGTAATGCCTTTTTTCTCTCTTTTTATTCTTTTGTTATTTCTTTATTTTTTTTATTACCTACTGTTTAAATGAGTTAAGCATCCACCCCCCTACCCGGTAAAATTGGCGCATCCTAATGCTACAGTGCAATTCACCATAGCTGATGACACTACAGCACAGCGCGTACATCTGTACGCCAACCCACTCAACAAAAAGGATCGGCAACGGGAAAGCAGATTCAATTGGTCTCATACAATTCGCACGTCAACATTCGTTTTCTGACACCCATCCCGCGCGCCGCAATTTTCGCTTACAACGTCACCATACGGTTCCTGCTCGCGGCCAGTCCTGTGCGCTACGGATATATTTCGAATCTCAGCGGTCCTGCGTGATATGGTCGCCGTTAACATTCGCAATCATTTTTACATATCTGATTTCAATAAAGTTAACCCTAAAGTGTTTAATACCTTTTAAATTAATGTGTTTTCCTTTGCCGAAATACTGGGTGCTTATTGAACTGAAAATAAAGTGATGGATGCTTCCCACTAAATTGGGCATCCAATTATTCACCTACCTTTGTTTGAATATTAAAATCGATCCAACTTGTTGCTTTATAGCCCAAGGGGTTTTTTTTGGTTTTTTTTTTTTTGTTTTTGTTTTTGTTTCGAAGGGGGAATCTTTTAGAGATACCGTAAGTCCTGGACGGCATGCACGATTCATACTGCACGCTAAGGGTACACCTCTTTCGGGACCACGCCCAGTATGGATGATCATACCATGCTGAAATTGCGTAACAGTTCACCTACGTACTAAACCCTGACTCCGACTGAATTTCACTGATCCTACGGAACTGCCGTTAAGCATTTCTTCGCAGGACCAGGCTCAGCCAAAATTGGCTCATCGTGGGCACCTTTCTGGACTACTCTTCTGCTATTGCTACTTCGTTGCCTTTCCTTTTTTCTCAGTTCTTGCAGCGCAATTGCGGACCAATTCTTCACTTTATTCCACACGATCTTGCTTTTTATCATGTAGTGCACGATATTCTCTGGAGTCACACGTTCGTTGATAATAATTTCTATGTCTTTTCTTTCTGCATCGAATTTCGGGCAGTAAAAGAAAATATGCTGTGCGTTTTCGCTGCCATTCCGCAGAATGAACATTATGTTCCGTTATCGACCGTATTTATACAGTTACTCTCGAAAGCATCCATGTCCGGTCAGGAATTGCGTCAGGTAGTAATCAGAATCGCCATACTTCCTCTCCACCCATGTTTTCACATTTCTGATAAGCTTGTATGTCCACCTTCCATTTTCTGCTATGTCCCAGCGTCTCTGCCACTCATCTAAACTTTCCTCTCTTTCTTTATTTCGCTCCGCTGTTGTAAGACGCCTCCCAAAGCTTCCTGATTTTTCGTAGACTCTTTTGAGCTCTAACGCCATTATGTCCGGTGGTGTGATACCCGCTATGACCCCGGCCGCCTCGTGTGACACCGTGCGAAATCCACAAATAACTCTTATTGCATTTAGCCGAGTCAGAGTTCTTGCTTTCTTCGCGTATGTCTTATTATGCATTGCTGGTCCCCATATTGGCGCCCAATACATTAGCACTGATTGACTTACTTTAGCCACTGCTTCCGTTTTTTGGACTGCTAGTTGGAGCTTTTTTGCCGTGAGCCAGCTCTTTATTCATAAAGCGGTGTCTTCACATAAGCTTTCTACTTGACTGATTTCTTTTCCTACACCGTTACCGCAATGTCATCGGCGTACCCGATAATTTGGACCCCCCTGCTCTTGCAAGCACCACAAGAGGGAGCCTTGTCGCACCTCTGTGCGAAGTGCCCTTTTTCGCCACATCTTAGACAGCACTTGCTCCTGTCGTCCGAATTTTTACATGCTTCCGAAAACGCGATTCATTTTCCCCGAGTTTCTGCAGATTTTCTTCTTTTCTCACCTTCATAAGGATGTCTCTATAGGACATATCTCCAGAGCGCGCTATGACTATAGCATCGGGCCGTGGGGGTGGCTTTCGGTCAATATTTTTGTGGCTTTGTGGCTTGCGCTTGACGCTTACCCAGCCGTCATCTTTTTTTCTTCTTTTCTGGATTTATCAGGGCGATTTCCTGATGTCTCTTTGCTTCGCTCCGCTTGCAGGTTTTTCGGTGCCTCTTCGTGAGTCGTTTTATTCCTGTATATTGTACCTTCCGTCTTGCTTCTATCATTCTTGTGTGCTCCTCCAGGGCTTTTGAATATTGCTTTGCTATAGAACTAAGCATGTCTCTCATGTTGTTATTTATAGACCGCTGCGGCGGATGCATTGCTTCAGTCAGTCTTTTTATAGCACTTCCTAGTTCAGAGAAGTAGTCCCCGGGATGTTGTGTTCCTTTGGCTTGAGGTGTACTATCATCTAACACCGGTGGTGAGGACCTCGCTCGCACCGGTTTACTGATTATGGGCGTCTGATTGGGCGATCGGGCTATCCTCGATACACGTTTGAATGGATCTACTTCCGTATTTGGGGTCCTCACAGTCAGATCTGCCTCTGATCTAGAATTTTCAGCACGGCTATTCATTAAAATTCTGCTTTCATTATATATGTTGTTTGTATTGTTTCTCGCATTGTTTTCCATTTACTTCTTTTATACAGAGCATCGTGTGTAGGGAGGTGGGCCGAAATGAACTGGAACGGGTATACCCTCGGGGACAATGCCCCTACCCCAGTTCCCTGAGGCCAGTCCTTCGCTTTGCCGGTCCCGGAAAACACGTACGGAGCGGCGCTCATCCGGGCCAACATAGGTTACTACTCCTATGCCCAATGCATACTTCCTGACCAAGGACCGAAGTAGCTGTTTACTGACACACGCCGCAGCTGATACCTCGGCAGAGTCAAGCTCAAATCACCCTCTCCCGGAGAAGTCGCTGGCGAAGAGTTCAAAGGACTCCCAGTATGATGCGTCGTGTACCGGTCAGGTAGATTTAATCAGCCGCACCTAACATGGTGAACAGACGCTGACCAGGAAGCCGCCCATTATGGATCCGTCGCGCCTGAATTTTTTTTATTACACAACATGCCCTTGCATGTTGCGGGAGACGCATATTTCGAAGGGGCAGTGTCGATTCGCCCACTGTCACAGGAGTTTCAACGGTCTTGTTGGCTTTTATACCGCAACCTCCACTCCCGCCGCTTCTCGCCGGGGATTGCTTATTCGTTTAAACTTATTTCGCAACTAACCTGCCACTACAGGCCGTCCGGCTATCTGCGACCTGCCGACCCCCCCGGTCGCTTAAAGCTCAGCGACGGTGACTATTCCCCTTGGAAATTTAAAGTCCCACCGGGACCCAAGGGGTATCGCTGGAAATTTGCACGTCTTCTGTAAATTGTTTTTGTAATGTTTTTTGGTGGTGTGTTTGGAGACGCGAATTGACGTCCAAGCAGGTAGTTTAATATTATTATATGTTATAGCTTTATGTAGGTTAAGTTAGTTCATGTATGTACATATGTACCATATGGTTATGTATGCATATAAATATGTACATACTTATGTATAGTAAAATGGGTTTAAAAGTATTTGCAAATTTGGAAGAATATGCTCATATGCATGTATGTTTTAATTATATATTCGGTTTTCTTTTTGTTTCGCATTTTCCGTTTTTGCTTGTGCGATCCTGCTTGTTGCATTGTTTTTTTATTGCCCAAGGGGTATCGCAGGAAGAATTGCAAGTATGTAATACTTGACTTAGTAAAAAGTTTTTTTTTGTGAAATTATATAACGGGGTGTCTAATGACACAAGCTAAGCAAAACGCCGGGTACTGTACTTTTCGCAGTTATTATTATTTTTTTGTAGTCCCGAAATGTCGTCAAAACTGTAAACTTAACATACATACATATATACATACATATGTGCATAAAAATTAAATTTATATTTTTATATATCAAATTATGTATGAAACGGACTCTCTTTATTTTCCGCCAAGAGTTTTGGGTCATTGTACCTAGACCTTTTTATTTTGTTTCGTTTAGTTCCTTTTCCTCTTATGTACATATGTCCAGCGCCGTCCCTGTTGATTTGCCGTCTTTCTCTTTGTTGTTTGTTAGTGTAATCTCTCGTGACTCTGTATGGTAATTGTGGTTTGTGTATATATTATTACACCGCGCCCATTTGCTATTTTAGTATTAATGTTTGTATGTTTGTTAAACTTTGTAATTATACCGCACCCGTTTTTGATGTTAGTAGGTTTTGTTTTGGTTGTTTTGGTTTTTAGATTTTAGTTTATGTTTAAATGAGTTAAGCCTCCTCCCATTCTACCTGGGAAAAACTGGCGCACCCTAGCAAGACAGTACAATACACCACAGACGATGACACTATAACACAACACCAACTCAACTCACCATGTCTGTACAACCCACTCAACAAAAAGGATGGACAACGGGATGGCCAATTCATATTTATACATCGTTACACGCATCCGTGCTTACATTCGCTACCAACATTGGCTGTATACATACAATTCGATCAAGATTATTCGTTTGCAACACCCGGCTCGCGCGCTACAGTTTGAACTTCGACCGCAAGTTGTCTGACGCGTTACCTACATATGCTGCATTGGTTGCCTAAATAATTGAGGCCTTTGATTTTAAGAATAGGAACATTTGTGTAAAGTTAAATTATTCTTTAATAAACTATATTTTATACTACACACTTAATTGATGCGGTGTTTTTATTTCAAATGTGCGTGATAACCATTTAGACAATTTAATGATTCCCAAAGTACAAATAGAGATACATATGTATCTATTTGTTACAAGATTAATTACAAGATTAAACATGTTCCTTCGAGCCTAAAAACAGGCACCTTAAATTAACAGCCACAAAACGAACTACAAAAAATAAAATAAAACATAATCCAGTACAGTGCGGTAAAAGTGCAGTGGCGAACAAAAAAAAACATACCTATACATCTACATATGTACTATATGTATACATTATGTGAAAACTGCGTGAGAAAAAAAAAACTGTTTATACTTATATACAACAAAAAAGACAAAAATAAAAAAAGTGCAGTGGAACGAAGAAAAAACCAAAGCTGCGGTGACAAAAACCTAGACTTACAAAACCAAAATATATCAAACGGTTTCAACAGGCAGAACAAAAAAAAACACACAGACAATCGGTCGCGAAACCTTCAAACTTAAATAAAAACAAAGTTAAACAAATAAACGGGCGCGAACAAAATATAGCCACTAAATATAAAGCAACAACATTACGAGAGGAGCACAGGAATTTTGCTACATGCACGTGAATATATACAGCCACATTATCCCCTCAAAGGAAACCACAGTAAGCGTATTATGTTCTTTATTAATTTAATAATTATATGCACATATGTATGCCCAAAATTGCAGTGTTATTTGATATAAGACCTGTAATTAAAATACGCTTTAACGGTAAAAAAAATTACCTACCTATTTTGCGCTTAAGGTAATGTATCTTAAATATATAGAAAGCATTAGAACTTATCTTTGTGTTTTCAAAACACCAAAAGCAACTAATATCCAAGCACTTACTTGCGAAAAATTTCCGGCAAACCCTTTCTGCTTAATAAAGCAGTAAGCGAGATTGTATATAATAAGTACCTAAGCAAAGGAAAAATAGCAAGTCCTAAATAGAGCAAAAGACAAAAACACAAACAAAATAAATATAACTCAGTGGTCGGCATGAGAGGATCTGTCACTGTGTTGGTGAGCACGAAAAAAAAGTAGCCCAGTGAGAAATTGGAATTAAATTTAAGCAAATTTTATAAATAATTATTAGTATAATAAAAATTAATAAAATGTCTTTTAAGGATATATTCCCTATTATCTTTAAAAGACTTGGAACATAAAAGGCATTGCAGGCACCAAAGGCATTTAGAATCATAAAATATTTCTCGCAGGGCATATTTGGTTTTGCGCTATAGTTTTGCATGATGTTAATTCGTTGCTGGCTTGACAACGACTGAACGACAGAGCGTAAGCGTACGTGTGAAGTTAGTTTGCACAATTGTGCTAAGAAATGCCGACCACTAATATAACTACCCAAGAAACTGCTGATCGTTTCACTAATACACGCACATTTTTTATGTCAGAGCTGACGAAAAAATGACACTCAAATGACTGTCAATGCTTATGTTAAAAAGAGAAACCTATGAATGATATTGCTTATATATGTAAAAATGAAATAGCTTAATAGCTTTAAATGAAATTTAAAATGACTGCCAATTTTGATTTTTTTTTTTAATAAACACTTTTCAACACTAAACATCGTTTATCAACACTGGTCTGTATGCAGAAAAGCAACCCTGTAAAAAGAGATACATACAATTCCATATATGTACGTTTATAAAATGTTGCGCAAAAAAATGTTTACTATTATTCTTGCCACAAACGAGAAGTGTTGCGCGTTAATTCAGTGAATTCTAAATCGAATTATTATATTTCGTGCGTTCTTTAAGTGATTTATGTTTTGAGATTAAATCTACAGTTTCCTGATTAGGGAATGTAAGGTGCATTTAAAAAAATTGAGCGATCGGTGTGCCTCATGACCGGAGAGGAAAAAGACGAGGCTCTCGACCAGGTAGCAAGCCTTTTACCTATTCAAAACTTTGAGGGATGTTTGGAAGTGGAAGAAATGTTAGAGAAACCTGAGTTCGCACAGTCTATGGAAAAAACCTTATTTATAATATCAACATCTTAAAAATTACTATTTACATTTATATATTATTATTTTACAGATCAGTTATGTCCACAAACTTAAAGGGACATCGGACAATATTGAAAACTCTTTCAAATATATATTTGCAGACAGCCTACTAGAGTATTTCAATTTTGATGGAAGAGGAGAAAAACAAGCATTATGTAAGCTAAAAATCTTCGAAGAAGTTTTAAGAGGTAAATAAGTTTAATGTAAAAGCAATAGAAAACTATTTTTAATTAATTTCAATTTTATATTCGTTTACCAGCCACAAGGATCTTTCAATTTGGAAAAGAGTAGAGAGAGAACTGGGTCACCACCGAAATAACGAAAAAAAATATATTAATAGGAAAAGAAGCAATATAATTTTTCAATAATTTAACTTTATTTTATTACACTTATGATTTTGAAACATGAATTATATGATTTAAAATTAATGAATTATTGTGATTTAATAATAAGATATGTAAATTTTGAAACATGAATTATTGTGATTTGAAATATGAATTATTATGATTAAAATATTATAATGCAAAATATATTTAAAAAGAAATTTTATAAGATATCGAATTTAATTCTTTTATTATATAGAGTTATATTAATTTTTTACAACATTTTTGACATAAATGTTATTTTAATATTCAGATTATAAATGAATAAAATAAAACTAATTTGAACAAAAAAAAATGTGTCATCATTGAAAGATTTACAGTCATAAATGACAAATTGCAGCTATGTTAGCTTTTCAGTCATTATTGACAATTTTCAGCTTTGACAGATTTGTGGTCAGCAATGAACCAAGAAAAAGCATGAGAGCAAGCAGTAGAGATATATACTGATTTAATTCCGAATACCAGTGTGTTAAAGAGAGATGCAAGCTCACACGCATGCGTTTGTTTACATCAGTTTTTTCAGTAGGCCCTTAAGAAAATGATAGAAACTTTGTTCTGCGCGCTGACTGAATTTCTTTCAGCTATGACAGTCAAATGTACGTTCAGCTGACTGTCAGTGTTCTTGTCGGGTACACTTGCATACATATATGCATATATATTTAGTGCAAACATACCCTACAAGAATTGAATGATAGAAACTAACACAATAGCAATTTTCTCACTAACACAAATGCATAGACTTCAGAAATTATTATATACCTATCCACAAGTAAGAAAGAGACGATTCAGATTATTTTCTTTCGGGCTACGATTACACGTGCAAAACTGAAATAGCTGATATACACACAGTGTAGACATACATGCCTACATACTCTGTATGTATATCAGACGTTGTAATGCTCGAAAGTTCTACGAAAAAAAGCGGCGGCTTTCAAGATATCTTATTCTTATTAAACGCGAAAATATAGTGGAGGTAGAAGAAAGCAAGTGCAAGTGAAATAAAATTAAAGTTAATATATTTCGAAGTTGAATATATTTTGAAACAATAAAAAAATAAGTGAAATGAAAAGAAGACATTTTGATAATTGTCTTTCTAAAGAAAAAAGACTTTGCAGTCCAACATAAAAGTTATACAAAAATATTTGAAAGGGGAAAGTGAAAGTGGAAGTGTAAGTTCTAGTGCGTTTTTTGAAAGGATTCCTCTTGTAAGCAATAGGGAACCTGATCCTTCAGTGGTAGGAAATTATGAAAGTGATGCTAGTAATAGTTTGAGCATTTCTGGCGATGTAGGTACTGATTCTGAGCCCGAAGCGTCCACCTCTATAGGGTTTAGTGTTGTTTCAGAAAATAATGACGAAATAAATAAATGCAATGAAATCAAGTC